>NC_056728.1:1564954603-1565014603 GCF_019279795.1 Protopterus annectens | reverse complement strand
AGAGTAAGGTTCCCAGAGGAAAGCCTTTTGGGAGTCTCACATGAGTGTAATAAATGGTATAGGATAAAGAAAGCACTTTACAAAGAGCTTCAGGGCAAAAAAAGTTATAATTTTGGTTGTTGTTAATTATCTTATTGATAGTGCTTTAGTAATAAAGATGTTGGCCATCGTACTTTTTTGAACCACCTTTTTTTGTAGAGTGAATATGATAGGGACTTAACCAATGGTGACCCTAAAAGAGCTTTTATCTTAATAGATTCTGAACCTGTAGCTTATATAAGCTGAGTTCCTCTAAACATATTGTGTGATACTGAGATAGAGGCCTTACTGAGTCTAGCAAAGTTTATCCATGTTGAATCATTAACATCTATGTGTTAATGTGTACTTCTAGTGAGTCTTAAACAATGGCAGCCCTATGTTTTTGATACGGGTTTGTTGTTACTGACAAAGTAGTCCTTGGTGCTCTAAGTGCTGTTTCATTTTCTCTGAGCACATAGGAAGCTGAAGACAGCTATGTCTGGATTGCAATACTTGACAGAGATACAGTCCCTGAAGCTTTCCAAAGCTGAAGGATCAGACATGTAATGAATTAAAGGTTGGATGATGGAGTGAATAGAATAGAAATGAATGCACTGCAAGAGTTAGTGTAATTCAGATGTTACCCATTGCAATGTACCCTTTAATCCTGCTACACATGAAAACCACAAACTCATTGTTTTCCTCAGTATTATCCTTGGGATTCAGCAAGCTCTGCACGGCATGCAGGAATAGTGCAAGAGCTGCTGAATGCAATATGGCCAATGAGCGATCCAGGAGTGAGCTCCCGAGATGTGCACAAGCGCTCCTACACTATTCTTGCATGGACACAGCTCCTGTATGCTAATTACCCCATTTTCTGGTGAAAACTGTGAAGGCTGCCAGCCTAGCCAGATAGAATTGTGCAGATAATTCTATAATTTGTAAATATGAATGTGAATGAAAGAATATGCTGTGAAATGTTGAACTTAAAACAATGTAGCAACATTGCCCTCTGCTGTAAAGAAAGTAAAGTCAAGCATTTCTTGTCTGTCCTTTGAAATTAAAATTATTTCATACCTGTCCCTTTGAAGTTAGAATTTGGAGTTGATGTGTCTGGAGTGAAGCATCCTGCCTATTGTTTTAACTTAAGGAATAATTACTAGAGTTTACATGTGGAATGTCTTTTATGGCTGTAGTTTCCTGCAGGTGCAAGATAATAATTATGTAGTATCTGTTAGCCTGGGAACACCAGGAAAGTGTGAAATGATGTAATGGGAATCAGGACTGAAAATAGCAATTTAACCAGAAATAATCAGAAGGCATTAACCATGTTTTGTCTTGAACATCCAACTCACAGCATTGTCTTGATCATATGTAAGTTATCTTAGACTTGTGTTTTCTTTAAGAAATAGCTAGGAACTAGAAAGATTAGACTAAGTGTTTTTCTGTGATGTCAGAACTGTTCTACTGAATTATTTTAAGTATTTCTGTGTGATCTCTGAACTATTGACTAGCACTGTGTAGTAGAAAGTATTGTCTTGTGTTTTATTATTTATTATTAAATATTTTAAAACCTTTTAACTGTGGCTGTTTTGTGTAGAGATAATTTAAGATCTAGAGTACATTGCATATTTATAGAGTTTACTGTCCAAGTCACTCTTAATAAGCCTTGATTGTTTTGTTATACTACCAATTGTATAATAATATTGCACAGTAATAATTGGACACCCTTTTAAGGGCCTTTGAGTAGCTGATAAGTATTAGTTGGTGGTGACAAGTGGTACTACCATATAGTCTGGGTAAAAGGGGCACAGCTGGAGAACCTGTGCCAGCCTTCCCTGGAAGTGTCTGTGTGGTTGTATAAACTCTTTTCAAAGTGTGTGTGTTAGCTACTTGGGCAGGGACATGAAGCACTGGTTGGACAGAGAGGGTGCTAGAGGTTTTAGTTTGCCCACTAGGCTGAGATCTGAACCCTATAGCTGTGCCAGTGGGGAGTCTCATTGGGGACCTGGAGAGCAAGGGAACAACCAGCCCCGGACTGACTGTGATCTCTGTGTACTCTTAAGGGAAATTGCACTTTACTGTGTGTATTTGTTATCCTTTCCTCATATATGAGACGCCTGCTCTGATGTTAGTAGTGAGGACTTGAGGCTCTTGATTGCTGGGCCAGGGCACGGGCATCACATTTGTTGTGACAGTGGTTGGTATATACATTATATTTGTGTTTGGCAGCAGTGGGATATCCACATCACTTCTCTTTGATTCAGAGTTAAAAGATGATTCCCCTGATTGGCTATTTTTCTGTGCAAGACTAGCTTAGTCCTGCATGCAAGCGGACGTTTAGGAGCAAGATGGCAGCGCACCATGCATATCAATGAAGGTGTGCCGCCTGAGCTCCTAAACAGACATGAAGCATGTATGAGTGCAGGGGGTGTGTCTGAGAGCAGAGCTCTTGGAATATACATGCCCCTGCAATGAAGAACAGCAGTGTAGGAATAAGAATGAGTAAGATTGCTCATATACAACAGATTAAATTTAACCATAGGTGCACGGGTTTTCCCATTGCTTAGCTACGGTTAATACAGCTTAAATGTCGCAAGAGGATAAAAAGCAAGATATATACAAATGAAACAGTACAGCAATAGTATAAAGGGCAGAGCATTTGCCTTATGAGCAGTCATTCCTGGCTCGAGTCCCACTCCAGTACATTCCATTTTCCATGTCAAATCACTTTATGACAAATCGTTTGTTGCATAACCTACTAAATAACATATATTTGTGAACTGGGGTATGGCATTAAATGCAGATGTAAGGTGTCATTGTCATAATGTTGCAAAGTCCACAGATAATCGCAAGTGTCCCATACAGTATATGTATACAGGAATCAGGGATATAAATAGAAGGTAAAATGTGTAATGAATGATAAAGCCATACAGTTCCCAATGCCACCACCTTCCCAAAAACCATTTGCCATTACTGTCTAAATTAGTGTGGTGGTAAGTGGGAGTAAGCAATAATAAGTACGAGTAAGCATATTTAAGCAGTAGTGAGTTTAAGCCTGTTTGCGCAGGGTTAAGCAATGCGCACACAGGTTAAGCAATATTGAAGCTCTCTGTAAGCATATTTAACCGGAGGTTAGCATTGCTTACCTTAGCACAAACCTGCGCAAACCCACTTACAATTGCTTAAAAGTGCCTTAATCACTCTGTATGCATCAGTCACTGTTCTGGCCAGAAACAAAATAAACAGCCTTTGCAGGTCTAGAACCCAGGACCCTGTACACTGTAGTTAACCACTAAGCCATCACAGCAGTACATATGATTGAGGTATCACCAAACAGATCCTCACTATAGGAAATACAAACTGAACACGTAAAAGGAATCTATATACAGTTTTATATTGTACAACCTACTACATAACATAAATATGTGAAATGGAGTACTACATTAAGCCTAGACGAAAGGTGTCATTGTAATAAAATGTTGGAATCCCCTAATAAACACAAGGACCCATTACAGTGTACATGCACATGAATCATGGATACCAAACACATCTATAACATGTAATGAATAATAAATCAATGGCAAAATGCAAATTAAATATTAAGCAATGCTAAGCATTTCACAGCCCAGCTTAGTATGTGTTACCAATGTGTAGGCCAGCTAACTCAGTCTGCCCATTGGTATACCCCTTTAAGCAATGCCAACCTTAGGTAAGCAGGTTGGCCCATAGCTTAGTATTTTCAAAACCGTACAATCACAGCAAAGTATAGGAAAATGGCCCTATTCGACCCCAACAGGGGGAATGCATCTCATAACTGGTTGTAGCTTCCCCTTCTAGGCACTATGTCTGGAATGGGAGAGGGTGTGCACTTTTGGGCACAGTGCTGGGGCATCCAGGAGTCCAGAGTCATGGCAGGACTCCTTGTGAAAGACCATGACCAGAATCTGCTGCAGGGCCAGTACCAGGGTTACCAATACACAGCAGAAGCCTGGGACCGTCTCACCCATGACCTCACTAGTGCCACTGGCATACCCAAACTGGTGAGCAGGTCAGGCATCACTATGCTGACCTGAAGTGGAGAAAAGGGGGATCTCTTGGATCAGTGGATCCAAGAGGCTAGGAGGAAAAGGGATGTCCCAGCAGTGTATAAGTATCAGTCCACTACCTGTTTAATAATTGCCAGCTCATGTATATTATGGATAGGTATGGCTAAATATTCCTCTTATGTCTTTCACAGCGGCAGGTGAGCAGGCTGCAAACCAGGAAGCCCATGGCTGTAGACTACTGCGGTTGCGACGTGAGGCAGGTTAGTAATACTCTTGCATGTACTGTCATAGGAAATAAATCTAAAAGTAGTAGTTAATTAATTGCCTGTATAAAACCTGCATTGTTTAAGGCATGTACTGCATACACCAGAGAATATGGTAGAAAGAGTCTCATATAGGTTGTATTCAAATAAAAGCATAATAGCCTGACAGTAAAGGTATAACTGCTGGACTACATGCATTTACTCTGGTATCATATGGTAATGTAGAGTTGCAATCACTTAATAATTCTGTTGTATTAAGCACTGTTACCCACATTGTGCTACATAAATAAAATGTGTAGGAATGTCTATATATGACTGTTGTAATCCCAAGAAGTCATATAGTACAACTGAGAGACAGACAACAACATCCAAATAGTACACTCAGCTGCAACATGAACTGTTGTATTTTTAGTACACACAGCCATGGTTCGAATCCTGGGAATGGTAGTAGGCTGTATGCAGAATCATATCCCACAACAGTACAGATCTGTCTGGAATGTCCAGTAAATCGGCCTATATCTGCTGCCTGTCACCGTATCCCCCTGGCAAATCAGTGGGATGATCCTAAATGTTTAGGCAGCAAACAAGACATACAACTGATTGCCAGACATCTATAAGAACAAACCGGTTACTTTAGCAACTGCCCAAAATGTTATGAGAGTAATTAGCCAAGTATGTCCCATCTCCACCCCCATGTTGTCAAGCTGTGACCAGAGTGTGTACAGTAACAGAGTGAGATGTATGTGCATAATAGTAATGTAGAAACTGATAATTTGTGTGGCAACATTCAGGTAGATCCAAACAAACATTGCTCCCACAGGTCTGTCAGATACGAACATTGCAGTTATAAATAAAAGATTGATACCCTGTACTGGTACTGTTTACTCTGGTATTGTGTGGCATTGTTAGTGTTGCAGTTGCTCAGAATAATTAGGTATTACTCGTCCTGTCACCCACATTGTACTACATGATACAACTGTCTAGGAAATCCTGTATAAGAGTGTTGTAATTACCAGGTCAGAATGTAAAACATCTGGAGAATTGTAGACAGAAATCAGACAAGAGATACACAGCAATATCTATATAGCACACTCAACTGTGATGGACAGTGTTTTATTTTTAACAGACACAGCCATGGTTTGAATCCTGAGAGTGGTAGTAAGCTCTATACAGAATCATACCCCACAAGTGTACAGAAATGTCCAGAATGTCCAGTTATTTGGCACATATCTGCCGGCTGTTACCCTCTACCCCTGCCATATCAGTGTGCTACTTTCTGACATGTAGGCAGCATTTCATGTCACTTAACTGACTGTTGGACCTGTACATATCTGGAAAATGTCAAATAAAACAAACCTGTCATTGTACAAGTCACTAAAGTTTTAAGAAATGGTTACCAACATAAGCCAGTACGTAAAAATCTACTGCCAATCATTATCAGACCGGAGTTCCGCTGTGGCAACCCCTAGCCGGGAAAAGCTGAAAGACACAAACAAACAAACCAAGGCTATAGATGTGGGTAAAGTGGTACATACAGCCTACCTAGACCTCACTAAGGCCTTCAACACCATTCCCCATTCTGGTATTATAGACAAGCTAACCAGCCTGAGCATTAACCCCTATGTCACAAGATGGGTTGCCAACTGGCTTACAGACAGAACCCACATGGTGAGAGTTGCAGGTGCTAGGTCCGACTCTAAACTGGTTACAAATGGTGTTACCCAGGCCTCAGTCCTAGGACCTCTTCTGTTCGGCATATACTTCTCAGAGGTACAGGCAAGCACAGGAGGACTATGGCTGACCAAGTTCACAGACAACTGCAAACTAGGGGGCTATAATTGACTCTCTGGCTGACACAGACATCCTCCAAAAGGGTCTCAATGAGATGGATACCTGGTGTCAAAATCATGGCCACAAGCTAAATGCCAAAGAGTGCATAGTCATCCCCTTTGGAAAAAAACAAATTACCCACAAACTACCACATAGGTGGTAGTACCCTAAATACGGATTACGTAATAAGGGATCTGGGGACCCAAGTAGATAGTAATCTCACCTTTGATAATCATATTGCCAATGTGGTTAGAAAATACTTCTACGTGGCCCACCTAATCACAAAAGGGTTCACATCCAGATCAAAAGAGGTCATTGTGCCCCTCTACTCATCACTCGTCAGACCCATCTTAGAGTACAACGCCTCATTTGGGATGTACCTTACAAGACACCTGCAACAGCTGGAAAGACCACAGAAGTACCTCACCAAGAGGATCAATGGCCTCAAACAGATGCCCTATACAGCTCAATTGAAGAAACTCCAGTTGTACTCGGTTGCATACCGCCTACTCAGAGGTGATCTCTGCCTGACATACAAGGCCATGTCCAACCCAGAATTGATGGACATGCTCCACCTAAAGAAAACCCTTATCCCCTCGAGCCATACGCTCTAGGGATCTAAACCTCACCATACCAATAAATAGGACGTGCAGGAGGAATAGATTCCTGTCCCAGAGACTTCACATGCTTTGGAACAAGATCCCAATCTACATTAGGCAGAGCTCCTCGCTAACTCTCTTCGAAAGAAACCTTGACGAGTGGATGGGAAACAGAAAGTTTACCTTGGGGATCACTTCAGTGGCTCTGCTGGATAGAGGCACAGGGAACTAATCTAAGGGGGTGGCGAAAGCCAACACATTCTGGCTAGGCTTATAAATGCCTTTGGGCAAATAACCTAGTACCCACCTATGAACCTATGAACCTATAAGAGGGCAATAGTCAAAATATGTCCTGGTACACCTGCATGTGGTGAAGACATGTCCAGAGTGTGTGCAAAAAGAGATGGACAGGCATGTGCATAATATCGACCTGGATTCTGGGAGTATGTGCAAAAACAGTTAGGTAGTGTTAACAAATATTACCTCCACAGGTATACCAGGTAAGAGGTGTATACTGCAGGTAAAACTCAGTTCATGTATATAGTTCCCGACAGCCATACCACTGTCCAAACTAAGGCAATAGAGTAGTGTACTAATACTTGTACGGTACAGATTACAGCACTGATTAGGAAAGTAATGCGAATTAGAGGAATATACTAATTGTTAATTGGCATGTTTCTCCTCCCGCCCCACCATACCTGCAACAATAAACTGAATACACAAGTCAATTGGTATGTGCTAAATAAACTCTATTGTTGGGACATATGTTCTATTGTTTGATAATTATTTAAATTTGTTTCTATGCATGTGCCATGTTGAAATACTCTGACATTGGTGGCATGCAGCCATCAATGTACCTGCATGCTGTTGTAATGACCACTGTGGTTCCATATATGCATGTGTTCTGTTTGCTATGCAACTGTTCCATATCCGGTGTGTGGGTTAATGGGAATATCTATGTATGCTGTTATACCTAATCCTGGAATGTGTTGACTATTACTAACCCACATATGTTGATAAAATTTAAACACAAAAGCACGTTTGGGAAGGCTGGTCCAGGTGGACCCACCTGTCTCACCTCAGCTTGCCATGGCACCGGACACCAGCATGTCTAGTGCCCAATCCGGGACCTCCTCGTTCGTTGGTCCTGCACCACCTTTGGGTGGAACCACTTCAGGGGATGGGGCTCACCGTCCCAGGACCGGGTGCAGACAGGAACCTGTCACCCATCACCAGGTCCAGGTTGTGGTGCGCAGTGAGCTCCACAGGGAGGTTGGAGATCTGCTACACCAGCTTGAGGGTCATGTGTCACAACTAGAGGGTCGGCCTGGCCCTCCTACTCAGCCCCCAGCACAGCCACCTTTGGGGCTGTGAAGGTGCAGTGGTGACTGCCCATGGGTGGGGACCTCATTCCCATTGTTTCCACTAGGGGGCTCATGGGCTTAAGAATTCCAAACACCCCTCCACATCAAGGTGTTTACCCCCCACATGTGTCATATACCGCCCCGTATGCATCTTGTTTGTCTTGTCTGTTAACCTACCCAACCTTCCTCCCCAAATATACCTACTATCCCTCCCCAACATCCCACTCTCACCTGAAAAAAAAAAGGGCAACCTGTTCCGAAAAAAAAATTTTGCCCCATACATAGCTGTCCACTTTGCACACATGTCCACTGGACACATATAATCTGGTCTAATTGGCTTAACAACATATTATTGTTGTCCTTACCACTCTCTCAGGGGTATGAGTGTCCATATCTATCTCCAAATTCACTCTATATGCACAGCTGTTGCTGTAGAAAAAAATGGGCAGCTGTGGACCTTCCCTACACCCTTCCTGAACATCCCTAGCTATTTTCACTACTGTCTTTACCTCTTTGTGCCCCTTTTTCGCCACTGTCCTATCAACCCTTTTTCATTTCTTTTAAAGAAATTAACATGGGGGTAACTGGGACTAAGCACTTTTAAGCAGCAGTAAGCGGGTTTAAGCTTGTTTGGGTGGGGGTAAGCAATGTCTACACAGGTTAAGCAATTGAGAAGCTAAATCAGTATAAGAAACTGTAACCAGAAGTTAGCAGTGCTTACCTCCATGTAAACCTTCTTACAGCTGCTTAAAAGTGCCTTAATCACTCTGTATCCAACAGCCTTTGTTCTGCCAAGCAACAAAATAAACAGCCTGTGCAAGTCTTGAACCCAGGACCCTCCACAACATAGCCAAAGTGATTTACCACTAAGCCATGTCAGATATACATGGCCCTCATGTTTTCACAAACATATCATTCAGCACAGTCATTCAACAGTACAGGAAATATATTAAAACATGTAGATGTAGATATTTATTTATGTATTTCTTTATTTTACATGTGTTAACCATGTTAGTCTGACTGAGCTATTGGCTCATTTTCAGCAGAGACCCAGGGTGAAAAGCTCCTCAGTAAATAAAATGTAACAAAGTTCCATTACAGTCAGTAGATAAGTTACTATCATGTTACAATAGCACATGTGTGTGTGTGTGTGTGTGTGTGTGTGTGTGTGTGTGTGTGTGTGTGTGTGTGTGTGTGTGTGCGTATGTCTAAACAGATATATAAATATATATATATATGTATGTATATATATATATAAATATATCTATATATCTATATATCTATATCTATATCTATATATATATATATATCTATATATATCTATATCTATATCTATATATCTATATATATATATATATATATATATATATATATATATATATATATATATATATATATATATATATATATACACACACATATATATATATATATATATATATATATATATATATATATGTGTGTGTGTGTGTGTGTGTGTATATACAGATATGTATCTACAGATATAAAAGAGAACATAAATACATTTATGACCACAGGCACCATTAATGGGGGTGAGGGGGCCCAAGCTACATATGTCTTATACGTATTGATATTACCTCCCCCACAGCCAAACAAATCTGCTCTGCAATACAGTACCAACTGCTGCAAGTCCCATAACCAGGACCCGACACAACATGGGCACAATATATTAACAGTAATCCATCCCACCTGTATGATGTCAGGCTGGTATCAATAACATATCATGCAGTACAGTCTGGCTACCATAGGGAATGTACAATGTGGAAGCAATAAATATTCCTAAGATACATATACACACACACACACACACACACACACACACACACACACACACACACACACACATATATATGCAGATAGATACATATATATATATATATATATATATATATATATATATATATATATATATATATATATATGTAAGTACACATACACACACAGAGATATGTATAGGAAGATACATATTTAGAGGGTGCACACCATATGGAACAGACAGTATTCCTACAGTTGCCACCTTATCAAATGGACATTGTATGAGTCACCATACAAAAGACAAGTGTTGCCTGAAACATATACCCACAGAGAGATCAAAGGATATAACACCACACACATGTTTGCATACATGAGAAAGCTTTATTTGTGTACTATTGCACTTGTATATGCCATGTCATATAGCTGTTTAGACTTTTAAATACATATAAACAGAGTAATGCAATTCTCAAACAGATCAATTAATACAGTATTCCGTAAAGCATAACATATGTTGCTGTCCAGGCTAAGGCCTTCAATTAGTACAACAGTAAAGACAGACTGGGCCACAGGATAACAATCAATCAACAGTAAGTAATGCAGACGTATAGTCCAGCAGGCTCTAACTACACTCTGTATGCAATCCCCTGGGGGGGGGACTTCAGCTGACACAATGGGCTGTATCTGTTACATAACAAGGCATAACTGAAACCATCTCAATCACGCTGACAAACAGAACAGTCTGTGTGGCAGGAAGCAGTAGGCCTGCATTTTCCCAAGGTGAATTGTGTGGTAATGTACATCCAGATACCTTAAGGCAGCTTACTCCTGATATCCCTCACATGTTGTAACAGCCTAGGTTATTTATGGTGCACCCCCCCCCACATAGACTGACATACAGGGGCATATACCACTGTGACATACACTGACCTCTGGACTGCAGAAGGGCACACATGTATTATGCAGATGAAGCCCACACATTTATGGACCCAACCCCACAATATGTGTGGGGGCCACAACAGCAGTGGAATGACGGCAGGAAGGGCAGCATGACATACTCACAGGCCACTACATAACAACCCCTGACAGCATGTCATATAGACAAAGCCTGGTATGTAGGTGGAGGACAGAGGCCGGAACACAGGCCCATATGTGAAATAGTGTTGTCATACACTAAGCAAGTTGCTGGTGTTACAGGATAGTCTGCAACATAGCCTTAGTCAGGAATATGAAGTCAGAAGCACAAATGGATGTAGCCATGTACTGACAGCACTTAACACACACTGCCAGTGATATATCTGACACAACACCTGTGTGGTGGACAGACAAAACATAACAGGCACATCTCTGGCCATCAAGTGGATAGGCCCACAGTTGAGAGCTATGCAGACAGACTGCATTTCATGTTAACCTCGTATGTACACACAAACCCTGTAACACTGGTGCTATACAATGCATACAACACTACTCACACTCTGTCTGTAGTTCTGGAACCTCATACAAATATGTAGCTGGCCTAAGTGTGCAAGTTCTCTTGTAAGAGGTATTGCTACCTGCTGTCTGTAACACTGCTGCCCACACACAGGAAGGATGTCCACCATACAGGAAAGGCAAAGGGACCACGCCCACATGATGTAGGGATTTATAGTAGTGGGTCACCATGACAGTGGAAACTGGAAGTACTACACAGCATGCTGCATGCAGGTAGCAAGTGGAGGACAATGACTGGTGCAGAGGCCATCACCTGATCATGTGCATCACCTACAAAAGCCATGTTGCAATCTATTCCAAGCAGCTCAATCCATTTACTGGAGAGAGAGAGGGAGAGAGAGAGAGAAACCTAAACCAAAACTGAAACCAAAACAGAAACAAAGAAAGCAGGCCATAGCCAAGGAGAAAAAAAAACTCCTACAAGGAAACCATCCAAAACAGTCCTCATTCCCACAACAGATATGTTAAGTATATATGCATGTTACTGACTGTAGTACTTGGCCCATAATACTGGGATAGATTATGTGGAATGATATATATGTGCCATCAGGTGTTGTTGTAATGATGTTCAGCTGAACAACTGCTATGGACAATAGAGTCTGTCCCTTTGGGTAGTGGGCCATACCCATCAACTGTGCAGAGCATCACTGACTGACAAGATGTAAGCCAACATAGTGTGTGTTGTGTAATGGAAAGGATGTATATTAATGTGGCCAATAGCTGGTGGTGAAAGTAATGCCATAATGATGGACACGTGGGTTCCTGAGCCCTCCACTTGCAGGACACTCAGGTTAACATGTATTGTAGCATGCTGAAATGCCATAGGTGTGTAATAGGCTTACCTGCAATCTGGTCCTATATATACGCCCCTAATGTTAGGCTGTGTCCATATGTGGCACCTGTCTGTGTTGTAGCAAGGCAGAACAGTGCAGCTGTGCAGGAAGGAGAGTTAGAGATTGTGGACCTGATGTCTGAATGTACCCCATGTATATATAGGTATGTACATGTGTACACACACACACACACACACACACATATATATATATATATATATATATATATATATAGTTATATATATATATATTTATTTATATATATATATATATATATATATATATATATATATATATATATATATATATATATATATATATATATATATATATATATATATATATATATATATATATATACACACACACACACTCATTTATGTCTACAGATATACAGATACCCATATGTAGACATATATATATATATATATATATATATATATATATATATATATAAAAACATATGTATATATGTATATATAAAATATATGTACACACATATATATATGTGTGTGTGTGTGTGTGTGTGTGTGTGTGTGTATGTCTACATATATACAAACATGCACACACATATGTATGTAAATACATGTCCCCTAGCTTACCACTTAGTGCTACATGCTATGTGTTAGGGAACATCACACATGGTAATACACACAGATATATACAGTTGTAAGTGTGTGTAACATGGACGGTTATGTCACATGTGAACCCCTTGTTGGGACCACATTGCCTTTGTCTGTGAAGTAGGGAATGGGAATATGGGGAAGGATAGCAGGTATATTTGTGGAGGTGGTTCGGGTTGGTAGATATAGAGGACAGCCTACATGGGTGGTTTATGACACATGTGATGGGTAAAGACCCTGGATGGTGTGTGTGGTTTGCTATGTGGAAGCCCCATGAGCCCCCATATGGCAACAGTGGGAACAAGGCCCCCACCCATTGCTAGTCACAACAGCAGTTTCATGGCCCTGAAGGTGCCTGGCCTGGAGGCTGAGCAGGAGGAGCATGTGGACCCTGTGATTGTGTACTGGTAGCCTCATTGTGCTGTAGCACATCCCACATGTTTCTGTGGAGCTCCCTATGGAACAGGCCCTGGACCTGACTTCAGGTGACAGGATCATGTCTGTGTGTGCCCCCAGGGGGGAACACCATCCCTTAAGGTGGTTCCACCTGAAGGTAGTGCTGGACCGGTAGATGAGGAGACCCCAGGGTGGGTCCCACATGTGATGTGACCTGGTAACATGGACAGATGAGGTGGAAGAGGTGGCTCTGCTGGCAACTATTCCCTAAGCATGCTATTGTGTCACTGTTATAGAACATATGTGTGTAGTATTGGTCCCCACAATCCCGGAACATGTCCAACAGCATGCATAGATATTCCCAAGAACACAGAATGACAGATGTGCAGCAATCACATAGCAAGCATACCACATGCATATATGGAACCATAGTGGCCCTGACAATGGCATGGAGGTGAAATAGTCCATAACAGGCCAGCAATGATAGTGTCCCCACAGGGAACATGGCTTCAAACACATAGCACAAAGCTTGGTACAATACAATATATGTTGCAATGGTAGGTAAGCTGTAACCATACCTATTGAGTTGTGTGAACAGTTTGTTGTCACTGATATGGTGGGGGGAGACAGAGATGTGTATTAAGAACTATGGTAACCTTGCTGAATGAGTTGCTCAGACCTGTTTCCAACTTTATGTCTTTCAGGCAAGATGTCCCACGACCATTTAGCAATGTATTCAGCAGTGGAAAATTAGATCATACTGAGCCACCTGATACAGCACTACCATGTTCTCTTCAGCAGGACAGCCCATGAGCAGCAGGAGCAGACCACCCTGTGGAATGATCTAGTCCACAGGGTCATTGATGTCAGCATGCATAACTGCAGTTATGAACATGTCCGGCATCATTGTAGTGACCTGCTTCGCAATGCCCATCAGCATGCTGCTGCAGTCCAGGGGGATCACCTCACAATGGTGGGGGGTCATGCCATCCATCCCCCCGACATGTGTTGAGGAGCTCCTCACCAGCCTCGTGGCACCTGCCCGTCTGCACACCCAACAACTGGTGGAGTCTATTGTGGAGGTGGGTGCCACCCACACACTGGTTGAGGAGTATGCAAATAAGGCCACAGGGCACATCAATAGACCACTGTTGCGTATGCATCCACATCTGTTCAGGTAGATCATGTTTATGTGAGATGTCATATATATAGTCTGTTGCTACGTAGTAGTAATAAACAAATGTGCATAAGCTGTAGCATTGCGGACTTGTATTGTTGATGTTCTGTAATGCTGCACCAACCCTGTAGCAATGCCACAGCTGTGGCCACTGACATCACATCTCTCACACTGTTATGTAGGTCCCTCTGGTATACTACCAAGGCAGCAGCCTGTAGCTGGTGAGTATGGTTTATGTTCATGCTTGCCAATACATCGGGCATGTAATGGCTATGGTATATTCCATGCACACATCGAACACACCTATCCATAATGCATGCCATACATGTTCACGTATTGTTGCTGTTAAATGCAATGCATCACAGTGGTGACTATGATGGGGTATCTGAAGGTTATGTCAGACACCTGAAACATAACTAACATTCTGTCATTCCGAAATGTGCCCACAGGGATGAACATAATAAGTTCATAGGTTCATACTAGGCTATCTGCCCTAGGGCATTTATAAGCCTAGCCAGAGTGTGTTTGGCTTTCGCCACCCATTTTAAATTAATTTTGCTATGCCCTTTTTCGAGGTTAGTATACTGTGCTTCTGTCTAAGAGAAACAGAGAAGTGATACCCGGGGTAAACCTACGATCTCCCATCCACTCATCAAGATTCCTCTTGAAGAGAGTCAGTGAGGGACTCTGCCTAACCTGGACTGGGATTTTATTCCAGAGTGAAGGGAGCCTCTGGGTTATGAATCTGTCCCTCCAGCATGTCCTATTTATTTCAGTGCTGAGGTTCAAGTCTCTCGAGCGTGTAGCTCGATGGGATTTGGATTTTCTGAGGTGCAGCATGTCCATTAATTCCAGGTTGGACATGGCTTTATACGTCAGGCACAGATTGCCTCTGAGCAGGCGGTATGCCACTGAGTAGAGCTGGAGTTTCTTTAACCGGGCAGCATATGGCATCTGTTTGAGCCCTTTGATCCTCTTGGTGAGGTACTTTTGGGGTCTTTCCAGTTGCTGCAGGTGTCTGGTAAGGTACATCCCAAAAGGGGCATTGTACTAAATTATGGGCCTGATGAGGGATGAGTGAAAAGGCACAATGACCTCCCCTGATCTAGATGTGAATCCCTTCATGATTAGGTGGGCTATATAAAATGTTTTTCTAACCACTTTGGCCACGTGGTTGTCAAATGGGAGATTGCTATCAACTTGGGTCCCCAGGTCCCTAATTATTTCTTCTGTGCTTAATGGATTACCACCTATGTGGTAATTTGTGGGCACTTTGTTTTTGCCAAAGGGGATGACTATACACTTTTTGGCATTTAGCTTGAGGCCATGGCTCTGGCACCAGTTGTCTGTTTCTATCAGGCCCTTTTGGAGGATGCTTGTATCAGCTGGAGAGTCGATTATGGTGCCCAGTTTGCAGTCATTTGCAAACTTGGTCAGCCACAGTCCTTCCGTGTTGGCCTGTACCTCCGGGAAATATATACCGAACAAGAGAGGTCCCAGGACTGAGCCTTGTGGGATGCCACTTGTAACTGGTTTGGAGTCTGACATGGCTCCAGCAATTCCAACCATGTGGGTTCTGTCCTTGAGCCAGTTTGCAACCCATCTAGTGACATAGGGGTTTATATTTAAGCTGGTGAGCATATCTATAGTGCCCGAGTGGGGTATTGTATTGAAGGCTTTTGCGAGGTCCAGGTAGGCTGTGTTGACCACCTTCCCCTCATAAATGGCCTTGGTGACTGTTTCAAAGAAATCAACCAGGTTTAAGAGGCAGGATCTGCCCTTAACAAAGCCAAACTGGGTAGGATCCAGTGTCTGTAGGTCCCCAATATCTTTATTTATGAGGTCCATGATGATCCTTTCCATAGCTTTGCAGACCAAGCTAGTCAGGCTTATGGGGCGATAGTTTCCAGGATCCGTTGAGGCACCAGCTTTGTGGAGAGGGACCACTGTTGCTGTACGCCACTCTTTGGGTACATATCCTGTAGTAAGGCTGAGATTGAACAGTAGTTTTATGTTTGGGTTTAGCTCTTCTTGGAGTTCATGTAGGACGCAGCCCGGGACACCATCTGGTCCCATTGATGCTGTGTTTTTTGCTTTGGAGGGGGCAGCTCTTACCTGAGCATCTGAGATGTTGGGGGGGCAGCACTCTGCTGGGATAGATATTTGCCCTTTTGGTGGGGAGGGGGGGGCAGACGTTTGCACTGAACCTGTCAGCTAGAATGTTGGCAATGTCTGTGGGTTCGGTGTATTTTTTGACATTTTGGACTAATTCTGAGTATATCTGAGAATTCCCACCCAGGTTCCTAACATAACTAAAGAAAGCCTTGTGATTATCCTTAGTGTCCTGTGCAATTTTTCTCTCGAAGCTGACCTTAGACGATTTTATGAGTGCCCGTAGTTTTTTGCTAATACTGATCAGAGATGCCTTCCCTTTTTGGGATTTTGCTCTATCATGTAGTAGCTTCCTCCTTCTATTGTATAGTTTGTTTATGGCTGGGGTCCATCAGACAGGACGTCTGACTTTGGAGGATTGGGTCTCGGTTTTATTTGGGATTGCATGATCCATGCATTCCTGAAGGTGTTCATAGAATGTGTTTATAAAAGATTCTGTGGTCTGGGCCGTATTTTCCACAGGCCCTGGGGCTTTGAAGGATTCCACCTCGGTTTTGAGGAGTGCGAAATTTGCTTTAGAGAAGTTTTTCACTGTGGTTTTCAGGGCAGGGGGTGGAGTCGGGATGTGAATATCCAGTGAAATTAATAAAAAATAAATCCAAGGTGGAAAACCAAACCAAGACAGACTGCTGCTCAGAAAGTCCAATTCTTTAATACGAAACCATGAAAAACAATGAAAACACAAGCGCTTTCGCTCGGTCTGTGCCGAGCTTTATCAAGTGAACATCCAAAGTGCTGCAAGGCTTTATATACACTGAAGTTAATTATTAATTAATCAATTAAAAAATTAAAGCTTAAAAATGCTGGAGTTAATAAACTGTTAAAATGCTTCTTTGTTAAAAGTTAAACCTGGTGCATTATAATAAAAGTATACAGTAAATATTAAAACTGAAATGTAAAATAATCGAAGGTAACTGTAGGCAGTGCATTTAGCAATAAATTAAAATAAATCATTTATCATATTTCACTTGAAGATTTTTTATCAGCAATGAATGAGCTTCTCATAATCGAGCCTTTCTTAGCTTGAGAACACTGTTTATGTTGATGTTGTCATTTAATCCAGGGTGTCTGCCTGCATCTAGTTTAAGTTGCCATATAAGTTCCTTGTATTCGAGGGTCGTCTCCCAGTCACCTCCCCTAGCATCCGGGGTAACTTGCTCCAACACTATGAATTTAAGATCTATCCCAGGGCAAGTGAGTGAATGCTTATAGAATGCGTTAGACTCCCTTTGTTTACTTAGATCGTAAAAATGTTCGTAGAGTCTTTTCCTAAATGGCCTCTCAGTTTTGCCAACATAGAAGCTTGAGCAGGTGCTGCAAAATCCTAGATAGACAACCCCTTTACTCCCACAGGTGTAGTGATGATATGATTTGATGTTAAAATTCCTGGAGGGAATGTAAAGTGTTGGAGCATTAATAATGGCATGGCATTGATTACAGGACCCACATTTGAAAGTGCCTAGTCGTGTGTTAGAGTTATTAGCCTGGAAATTAGGTTTTCTTTCAAATAGTTCCTTGAAATTAATGTCCCTCTTTCTTACAAATTTAGGGTGTGGTGGAGGGCATCTTTGAATTCTTCGTGAAAGGTCAGTACAGGCCAGTGCCTCCTAATGATCTCCTCAATATCAGTGGAGTTGCCGGAATAGGTATAGATAAAACTATTCCGGAAGGTGTCAGATATCGCTGTTGTGTTAGTTGTGACAGAAGGTTGCCCTGTACCAAGAAGTGGTGGAAATGTTGTTTCTCTGTTATCAATCACTTCCTTAGCTAAGGAGGTGATAAGGGAGAGAGGGTACCCCCTGTCTAAAAACATGGACTGCAAAAAATGTATTTCATCCAAAAAATCAACAGTGGAGCTGCACATCCTAGAGGCTCTAATGAACTGGCCCTTAACAATGCCTTTTTTCTGATAAAATGGGTGTGCACTTTGAAAATGCAGTAAAGAATTAGAAAAAGTAGGTTTCCTGTAAAGTTTAGAAAGGAATGTTGAATTGTTATAATCTTTATATAAAGTCACGTCAAGATAGTGAAGTTCGTGCTTGTTAATGTTGTGAGTGAACACCAAGAAGGGGGTAGTGGAATTGATATAACTAAAAAAATCCTCAAACTGATTGAGGGTCCCATTCCATAAAATACAGATGTCATCTAGGTATCTTCTATAATGAGTTAAATATTGAACCCAAGTAGAAGAAAAAATGAACATACGTTCCCATCTGTGCAAAACAGCGTTGGCATAAAAAGAAGCGCATGAGGCATCCATGGCCACTCATTTCCTTTGTCTAAAAAACAATTTTTTAATTGATTAATTAATAATTAACTTCAGTGCATATAATGCCTTGCAGCACTTTGGATGTTCACTTGATAAAGCTTGGCACAGACTGAGCGAAAGCGCTTGTGTTTTCATTGTTTTTCATGGTTTCGTATTAAAGAATTGGACTTTCTGAGCAGCAATCTGTCTTGGTTTGGTTTTCCACCTTGGATTTATTTTTTATTGGTCCTGTTCGTGCTTTTCTGGATCCAGTGAGATTAGTTTATGGTCTGATCTTACCAGTGAGGGATACACTTCTGGTCTGGAGCATAGAGTCCCCATGTTGGTGATGGTCAGGTCCAGTATGTTTTCCCCTCTTGTGGGAGTGGTAACAAGTTGTTCCATAGCATTTGAGTTTATAAATTCTAGGAACCTTTGGGCTAGGGTGTTGGAGCTAGAGTAATGCTCCCAGTCTATGTTTGGGTAGTTGAAGTCGCCCAATATAATGGTGTTTGGAGAGACCGTCATATTTTCCAGTGTTCTCAGGAAGGCCGAGTGGGATTCCTGGGTTTGGGAGGGTGGTCTGTAGCAGGCTATAAACTGGAAGGCAGTTTTACCCACTGTTAGTTGCACATGGATAGTCTCTGATGCTTGCTGTGCCACCAACCTGGAGGTGTGGGTATCTTTGACGAATATTGATACTCCCCCTCCTTTTGTGGTTCGGTCCAAGTTTTGGGGCCAAAAAGCATGGTATGAGGTATAACCTGGTAGTGCTGGGGTGCTCTCGGGAACCTTGAACCAGGTTTCTGTTACTGCACAGATATCAATGTTCTCCATGCTAAGGAGAGTTTTGAGTGCATGCATCTTGAGGTTTAGACTTCTGGCGTTGAGTAGCATTACTCTTAGTTTCTTATCCCTTGTGATACCTATGGAGGTGGGTTTGTCTTTTGAGCCTTGCCTAAAAAAGGCACTATGGGGGTAGCAAGAGCCTTTGCCAATATCCAAAAGCCCAGGGGTGACAGGTGCAAGCCGTCCCTAGCAAAGCATCGTGGCTTGTCGAGCATGTCATCCCAGGCTGACAGGCATTGGATCCCCTTTGAATGACACCAATACTTAAGCCAATTGTTGAAATTGATCATCTTGTCTTCATATTGTGGCATCATTCTTGGTGAGGGTAAGATGCTACTCAAGGTCAGGTTCATACCGGCCTGGGCTACATGCTCAGAGAGCTCCTCTATGTCTCTTTTCATGTAGTCCAGGGAAGTATGTCTCATGTCATTCACACCAGCATGGACAATGACTGAGTCATATTTGTAATTGCCTTGGAGTGACCTCATGGTGGGACATATGGTCAACAGTAGGGACATGTGTGAAACATCCCCCTTATACAGTGCTACAACAGTGTATATACCAGTATTATAATGGCAACTGTTACAGATCTACACTATGGCATAACATAATACTGTGGTCCACAACCCAAAACACCTGCAATGTGGTCCCAACATGAGCACTGAGTGTGTAATACTGAGCCATAGGTTAGGGCAGCAAATATGGGGAACACATACTTTCACAAACACTGGAAGCATATGTGTGCACACACTCCAGAGAAAATATAGTAGATGCAGCTGTTAAGGTACTTCCTGCATGCATGTGTCATGAAAATGCACCATTCAGCAAGTATTCATCCCCAATGTCACACCACATAGTGGTCAGCTATCCAAGATGTTTGGCCATCAAATGTGCACACTTACCTGCAACAGAGGCAGGCATGGCTTGCACACATCTTACATGACATGGCATAAGCCCCATACCCAACAGGTAGCACCCATGAGTTGCACATGTAGCCATACCTCATCATTGCATATGCCATGGTAAGCAGTGCAGACAGTCATGTATGTGGCAAGGATGTATGGGACAGGAATGATGTAGGACATAAACAGATGGCCGCCAAAGACAAATGCTGTCACATGTAGCAAACTAGTCATGCGGGTTGCCCACTAACATGCCATAACACTGAGGAGGTAGCAGGAATGTCCTGCAAGTACTGGCTGTGCAGTACCCATGTCAGCAATTGCCTGGACTCTGCAAGTGCATGGCCTATGGGTTAGGGTAAACAGATGTGACAGTTGTACCACAGGAAACATCAGCCAGGCCTCTCTACAGGTAGTGTATGCATAACAGAAGAGGTCCCCAACAGTCATGCATTGCAATGTGTATTGGTGTACCATGACCATGTTGGAAACCTGCAGACAGTATAATGTCAAATACAGGTACTGCACAACCAGTGCCTCACCCCACCTCAGGCCCACCATCCCCATCTGTACTGTGTCAGTGCCAGTGTACATCTGTATGTTTGCCAGTCATTAGCTGGAACTAGGCTGTTCTGTGTTTTGGACACTGCAAGCTGACACACATGTGTAGGCTATATTTGTCAAGCATCTGCAAAAAGGCTGAGAGTGGGGAAGGTGTGTCATCATGACACACCAGTGCACTGCAGCAGGGATCCTAAGGATGCTAAGAATGGCTGTATCTGCACACAGTCATGTTAAGGAACTGTGGCAGACGTAACCCTAACTCCACAGCAATAGTGACTGCAGTGTGTAAACTCCAAGGGATGTGCACATGAGTAAACCTTGCAATCATGCAGAGTTGGGGGACATGTGTAGGGCAGACTGGCCATATACTGGCAAATGCAGATGGCCCATGCTAGTATACCCCTACCAGGAATAGTAACTGCTGTAGTACACATAGCAATAGGTGCAACAAACCGTCATGATAAGGGCATGCACATATGCATCGCCGTCAGCACCTGCACACCTAACACATTTCTTAGACACTGCATGTGAATGTGCAGGACGAATGTCACATATCAGGTTCATGTAATGTTAATATATGCGGTGATGTGGTCCCATGGCATATCAAGGAAGAGTGCATCATATCAATAAGGGTGTGTACACTCCCTATAGATACGGTAATGTTTAACGGTTGTCAGTGTAATATTATCGTATTGGTCATACATGCACCACTGATGTTGAGATCTGTAAACCAAACATCAGGCATTCACAAATGACAGCTGTCCACATATCATCCCCGGTATGTGTCACTCAAACACATAGGGGCTGTGAACATTAGAGCAGACATAACTGACACAGTAATACACATTCAGCAATGGTTTGTACATCTGTGAGGTTTGGTGCACAGTACATGGCAGGGTGCACAGCAGGTGCACAGCAATACTGTGTATATGGGTGCAGTGTTTTCCAGGGGAAGGGCCATCACCTACTAACACAGCCCATGCATCACACACATGTATACTGTTGCTAGCATGGATTGACTATAGCTGCACTGCATGCTGTTGAGTACTATATGTTATGCATGTTGACAGATGGATAATGGGAGGACTGTGTGTACTATATTTCTGCAACCTCACCTGTAGGTGTGTGTGTGTGTGTGTGTGTGTGTGTGTGTGTGTGTGTGTGGGGGGGTTATTTTGTCTGTAAGTGCACTCTGGTGGAGAGGAGGGGGGTTGATGCATGTAGGATGTGTGTGTGCATGTGTGTGTGTGTTTGTGTGGCTGTCAATGTATGCACATGTGTGATTGTAGGGTTGTTCATACGGCAATACTTCCCTTTGGTATCGTGCAGTACATGGACATGGACTGACATGTGAGACACCAGGAATACTTGTCTGATATGTCAGGACAGCTGATAGTATAATAAGGTCTGTAGCATGGAACATGCATTGGGATGGGAAGTAGACACCAGGTATACCCTTAATATTGGAATCAGCAGAAAGGTGAACAACTACCCACATATGCAGCACTATAGATGCATTGGGGAATTACTAAACAGCACCAGGGTGTGTATCCATATATTACTGTTGTCCACATGATAAGTTGATTGAGCAGCAGATCTGGCAGGTACTGAGCAATAGTTACATGTGACACTCCAGTGTGTGACATTATGGAGTGAACATAGTAGCCCCTAATATATGGGGGACATGCTCACAATGTCCGGATATACCCAGGGTGAACACTGGATGACAGCAGTGAGGCCATGTAAAACCTACTCCACTCAAGTCAAAGAGGGAATGGGGTAACAGGTCTTGTGTTGTGATCACTGGTCTAGGCATTTAGAGAAATGATACATTAATGAGTGTTATTAATGAGTGTATGTTACCAAGTGTGATGCAGGATGGGGAACTGTGAATAGACATGGGACTGTCTGTAAACTCAGAGACAGGTAGGTATTATGGTAGAATTTCAGTGTGTGTGTGTGTGTGTGTGTGTGTGTGTGTGTGTGTGTGTGTGTGTGTGTGTGTGTGTGTGTGTGTGTGTGTGTGTGTGTGTGTGTGTGTGTGTGTGTGTGTGTGTGTGTGTGTGTGTGTGTGTGTGTATCTGTGTACTGTTATGCAATGCTGTACAGGTATTAAAGTGCATTTTTTGTTTTCCCCCACAGGTGGCGAGGTGGGTCAGTGTCCCTCCTGCATGCAATCTGATGCTGGTGTCCATGCAGACACCGAGGATGATGATAGTACTTTTGAGGCACAGGTGGGGTTGTCAGAAGCCAAACCTGCACCATCGTTTGACATCCCCCGCTTAGCCACCCCAACCCCGCACACAGGTACAGTGCCTATACATACCCGATCACCAGTGGCCATAGCAGAGGGACAGTTGATGGTTGGTGGCAATGCACAGGAGAGTATGGTATCTATGCCAACTGTGTCTGGTCACAGCAGGCACAGCCAGATGTCTGGCAGGGCACCACATAGGCAGATGTACCAGGGTGCTCGTGGTAGGGCCGTTGGTCATCATGCCCCTGGCAGAAGCACCATAACTGGTACCACCAGGTGCATGTTTTAGACTGTCATGGGGTGCAGGCACTTATGTAACTGTACACCAGACAGGGCCTGAGGCTGTAGAGAGCTGCTCTCTCATCTGTAAGCGACAACTTCCATGAACTTGCTGGTGCCTCCATGATTATACAGAGGTCATGGATAGATGGTTTGGTGAGATGGTGAGCCTCATCTCCTATGATTTGTCCGTGATCGAACTTGTGGTGGGAGTGGGGCGACGGCCGTGTGGATGTAGGCCAGCAACACCAACAGCTGGCGGTCGACGTGGATGTGCTAGGACACCAAGGTTCTCCCCTAGTGGCAGTACCAGCCCCAGCATTGCAGGGGGGGGGTGCTGTCCACACCACACCACAGCAGGTCACATGCACTTGGCCCTGGCCACTCCCAGGAGGGACCTGGTTCCAGTGGACATCTGTCATCATCAGGGGAGAGTAGCACATCGAGGCCTGTACCTGGATGTGTCCATGGAACCCCTGGCAGGCACAGTCTGCGGTCAACTGCACACCTTGCTAGGTATGGGCTGCAGCTGTCCAAGAAACACCTGTATATGGCAGCCACATGGCAGAACTGTTTGCATGCATACCTACACACTATACAAACACACCTGG
The DNA here is from genome assembly GCF_019279795.1 of Protopterus annectens. Classification (NCBI taxonomy): domain Eukaryota; kingdom Metazoa; phylum Chordata; order Ceratodontiformes; family Protopteridae; genus Protopterus; species Protopterus annectens. Next base: position 1,564,990,305 of record NC_056728.1, on the reverse strand, counting down.
GGCAACCCCATACCTACACACACCACATCACCATGCCCATTTCAACTAATTACACCCCTCACGCACACATGGTGTCAAACGTATGGCCGACCCTCAGTCTCTGACAAATCAACAACACACCCTGTCATATGATGAAACCTGTTCCACATCCATGTCATCCATAACATCGATGCAGGGACAGGCTAATATGGTTATGATGCACACTGTGACTGTACTACAGTGTACCAAAGTACTGCTGTGTAACATGTTGTCAGGAGTAATGTTTAATGCATGCATATCAGGTAGTGTAGCTGTCCAGCCATGATGCATTATAGCTGTTAGTAACATTGAGTGATTGTGGTCACCATAATGATATCCATTTGTGTTGTAGGTGTAGATGTGTCAGCAGGAGGATGGTCTGCAGTCATATTCCTCAAAGGGTATAGCACTGTGGTGGCACCGTAGCTGTGACATATCCTGGGTATGGTTGAACACATGTCACAGGTTTGTATAAAAGTTACTGCCTGTGCCACAAGGACAGGTGACACACTGGGACATGTATAATCAGCAACCTGACGTAGATCCATCCACATCCGCGCACACTCTTACTTGGCAACATTGGGACTAGACCCCTACCTAGGTATGTAGTGCTACTGAAGTGAGTGGATTTCATTGCACACACCACACAGCATTTAGGGTGAGGTGTGTTCCAGGTTACATGTTACATGCAGAACATCCCCAGCCATGTGCAGTATAGTAATGGGGGATGTCATGGTTGTATATGGACAATACATAGTGTGACATACCATCATATATACATTAACAGACACATGACAGGCAGACACACATCTGAGAGACCTAGGCCTATCAGTGCTAACTAACTTGTCAGTGTGACCAATGTGTTACAGGTAGGTTGCACACAGCACATGCATAACTGGGTTGGAGTGTGGTATCATTTACCTGTATGGTTGATAGTGACAGTGGTCACCATACAGTGGTACATGGGACATATAAAGGGTGTACCATGGTGTAATGACAGTGTACACAGTACCCACATCCCCACAGTGGATATTGTACTCACTGGAACCCATGATAACACTCTGACATACCCACCATAACACATTGCCCACGACTGTGATACAGCCCATTGTCCATCTCAACAGTGGTACTACAGGGATATGCATCTAATGCACATGGCACAGGCATAGTAGGGTGTTACATTGTCATGCCTCACCTATGGGCAGCAACAACACTATCCATACTACTGTGTGGCAATGCATATTGTAATAGGACTATGTGGCCTCGGAATGCTGTACCCTACAGATATACAGACATGGACACATAGACACACTTGCCAGAACTTAATGGGTATCCTATGCCTAATGACCCATTTGTACAAAACTTATACTGCAAGGCTCATGTAGCCATTAGGGAGAGGAGCATAACAGAGTACATCTAATGTCCAGTACAGCAGCAACCACATCTTACTATGGCAATGGGTGTTGTGGTGGGATTGAAGGCCCTCATTGTATTCCCAACTACAGCTGCACTAACACACAGACACTGCTATCCTCAGTAATGCACACATACACATTTGTCAGTACTGGGGTGCATCTCTGCAGGTGGTCATAGTTGTGTACCTGGCTATTGTCCATGGAGAGATGGGAAGTGTAGGGGATGTGTGTACAGTGGCATCATGCCATCTGCCATGTGCCAGCAGGCAATCTATTGACAGGCACCACTGTGGTGACCCTCAGGGTGAGAGTGGCATGCATCAGACAATCCTCTGGGTGCCTCCTGCAAATGGACACTGAGATGATCCAGTTGACATGTATGTGACATGTATTACAACACATGGTTATTGCCTGTGATGGAGACCTGTACCCAAGCATGTCCTGTTGACTGTAGCAGTGTAGTGGAGGTACCTGTGGCATGTGGTGCATACAGGATGTTGTCTCCTATATGTGCAAGTTATAACACAGCTGGGCAGACATGTCAGTGTCAGTCAAGCATAGGTACCTGTACGTATCCAAGCTGGATACCTGTCATCTGCACATCTGTACAGGGACTGACAGACATCATCTTGGCAAGTAGCTATGCAGCAAGATGAATGTTTCAACAGATAGATGTCTGAAACCAATATGTATGCCATTACTACATGTGGGAAGCCCTCACTGACGTGCTGTACAGACAGTAGTCTACAGTTACTTTCCACGTGTCAGATCATTATCCAGTAGGGGATATATTGTGACACAGCTCACAAACCAGGAACACGACAGTGAGGTGTCAGAGTCCAGCTATGCCTGCAGGGGTTCTTGTTGTCAGTTCTACATTTAGCAATCTACTCTTGCCTGGGAAAGCACTGTCAACAGTAGTAATGCCATGATACACTACATGCCAGTGTGACAGCACATAACCTGGGTTACTACCCTTGTATGTAACACATTCATATGGATAAGAGTGCTGTACAGGTCTGATATACTTGAGTGTCCCAGACATGACAATCACACCCCTTGCTACTGTAATGACAGCACATAGAGGCATGTTATGTACATGGCATTACATACACTTATTATAGATGTCATTACCCTGCTATGTTATCAGACTGGGATTTTTCACAATGGTTACCAGAGCTGAGCCATGTTTAGCAGGTTGAGCGTTGCTGCGATATTGCAGTTAAGCACATTTGCGCATTAGTAAGCAAAGTCTACACGATGCAAGCGCTTGTACGTTTAACCGTATCTTAGCACCGCATAGCTTCACGCAAACCCATGAAAACACACTTTCAACTGCTCAAAACTGACTTAACCACTCTGTATCCAACAGCCCTTGTTCTGCATAGCAACAAAATACTCAGCCCTTGCAGGTCTTGAACTCAGGACCCTGTACACTATAGTCAAAACACTTAACCACTACACCATGACAGCTGTGAAGACAGTTGTTGTTTTTCCAATATATGTCTGTACACAAATTGAATAGTATTGAACAATTTCTTTATCTTCCACAATTGTGTAGTACTTGTTATTGATATTATTGTTGCATCACATATGTTGTTATATCTAAATATACACATATCAGATACATACTGTGAGATATATCTGGGAAGGTATACACAACCGTGATGTTTACACATGACAAGGATATGGATATATACATATACATATGTAGATGTATGTCTACATGTACATACACATATATATTCATATATATGTATTTCTACACATCTGTATAGTGCATCATATATATGGCCATTTTAGATCTCTCTGTATATATATATATATATGTGTGTGTGTGTGTGTGTGTGTGTGTGTGTGTGTGTGTGTGTGTGTGTGTATGGATATCCTATGTGCACAGATATACCTAGTTATATTGATATATATGTAGATATCTATAACTATATGTGCATACATATCTAATCAGATATACCTATTTATGTCGATATATATGTAGATATCCATAACTATATGTGCATATATATCTATATATCTGTATATGTGTAGACATATATAGCTGTGTATATGTATATATTTGAGTATGTATATGTGTGTGTATATATATATATATATATATATATATATATATATATATATATATATATATGTGTATATATCTATATAGATATATGGATATATATATATATATATATATATATATATATATATATATATATATATATATATATATATATGTTTACCATATGTCCAGATCATGGAGTGGAGTACTATCTCAGCATGAATAGTCCCAACCTCTTAGTGCAAGGGGATGTCATGTATGTATTGCAGGTATATATGTAGACTGTTGCTACTGTAACAGGGGTTGTCTTAACAGACGTGTGTGGGAGGTCACATCTGCTTTTGACTTTGACAGGCATCCTAAGGACATCATAGTACAGTACCACTGCTAGCACAGTAATGATCCTGTGGACTACAGCAGAGATAAGACCAATATATGTGTACAGTCTGGCACTCTGTGGTCAGTCCAGATGTGTACACAGATCCCCTTCAAGTGAGACATGTGGACCACGCCTGACAGTGTGAATGTTAACAGCCATGTACATGGGTATATCACGTAAATACTGGATTACACATGCTGACACAGTTTATGCATTCACACACGCCAGTCTGTCCTGACACATAATACCTGGTGGTGCAGAGGTCACATGGCCACATACTACCCAGTAGTTAGTGACATACATCTGTACAATCCTACTGCTTTGTCAGAAATATGAAACAGTTATGGTGGCCTGGCAGCAGTATGTCTTGCAAATAACAGGACATAACAGCACACTGGGTAATTACACTAAGCTGCTAGGCATATCACAAGCACTGTGCAAACTACAGGCAGACTGCCACAACACAGGACTACATTTTGTATGGGGAAATTCACATGTACCTGCAAATATAGCAGGCTCTACATGCATTTCACAGCACAGAGTAACAGACACCTGTGAGAAAGTGCATACCCACAACCAATGTGAAAACAGCCACAGCCACATATGTTACTCAAGCTTAATATGACACTATATGGACTGTCTGATAAACACCATGCTCATATGTGCCACTCACACAGTACCTTACATAACTTGGGTCATGTCACAGTGTGGTCCGATGCCTGTCTGTGGTATGGGACACGTGTGTTTGGCCCTACAGACATGTGAGCCAATAGGGTACCATACACTGGAGCAGCATGTAACATCAGATAGAATAAGGCCAAGAACAATGGCATCTACCACAGTCTGTGCACAGCCCAAGGTACGTATGTGCAATACACATACTGTCAACAATCACCATAAGTACACAGACCCCAGTACTGTACACACAACTGCAGACTGCCCAGGTTATGTCCTCAGAAATAACCCCTACTATACATAACATGTCTAGCAGTCAGATATCTGACTGGCTTGTTATCAGGTATGATGTCAATAAATAATGGTGTACAGAACATATGCACCTCTTACTGCATGACATATGTACAAAGGTTGACAGACTTGTGGCTGGAGCCACAAACACTGGCACAATATTGGCATGTTGCTGTGATAACCTCATACATTTACTGCCATTCCAGGGTTTGTTGTGACATATGTCCTATGAGGGATATGAAGTCAGTAACTCTCGTGGCTGTCACCATGTACTGACTGCAATCCTCAGACTATGCTTCTGTAGTTCTAAGATAGGTGTTCTGTGAGTAAAACAAGAAACATAAGGCTCCACACACTGCACACCCTACAGGTGGTAGTGTCCTCAAACACATAACACTGTCATGACAGGTATTAAATCATGCAGACCAGCCATATTCACACACACCCTGTTAAACCAACATTACTCCAAATGTAGAAGAGCAACACTTACATTCTGTAGTCATGTCTGGCACATCCACCTCCTGTTTGTTGGCCTGTCTCCACAGTGTATGTTGTTAGAGGTAAATCCCAATACCATCTGTGATGCTGTTTTCCTAACACCAAATTGAGGTCCTGCTCACAGTGAATGAAAAGGCCCAACTCCCACATGATGTTCCTTGATATTGGAGTATGTTTCCATTCAATTGGCTATGGGAATGTTACCACAGCTGTTCCACATGCAATCAGCTTGAGGGGTACTGCAATTCACGTAGAGGCCATCAGCTGATCACGAGCATCACTTACAAAACACAAGCTGCTGCCTACGTAAAGCAGGTGTATTTCTCCTCATCCACCAGAGAAGGAGTGAGAGAGACAGACAGAGACAAAGTATGTCAGGGAGGGGTTGGGAGAGTAAAACCTAGACATGTTTGTGTCACACACCTGCCAGTACAAGGTTTCAAACCCCTGACTGACTATGCATTCACATGTCTTTGCAGTTATGGCATGTGCCACATAGCTTACCTGTTGGTGAGCTGTCCAAAGGTATATCTGATGGTGAGTGACATCTGCAGCAGTGATATAGGAGTGATAAGGTAGGTGTAGTACACATGCCTGTCCACATGAACAGGTGTCAATGTCAACACAGCCACACTCTCTCAGGGACTCACACACATTAACACAGTTGGTAGGGTCAGGAATAGACTTCCTAATTAGCTAGTTTGCCACAGTACAGTAATATGCAGGTATCACATGCACCACAGGGGTTATCCAGATGATCTATGGACAAAGGGTATGTGAAGGTGTCTGACATCAGATGGCTTGCTCCAGTAGGCCAATGGGAGTTGTAGTGAGTGTGAATGGGGTTGAAAGCATCATACTCCACACACACAGACACATGGTGCCAGTACTGAGATGCATGCTTCACAGGTGTGTAGTGGTTGACTGTGCCAGAAGGCTGTACAAGGCTAGGTGAAGGGTATACCTTAGTATCAGGCCACATGACAATGGTCTGCAGTGTGGCTCAGGGGTGTAGTGTCTGGATTGGCCCAGACAGGTGGGCATTGTATTCACCATCCAGTCCTCTGGGTTACTATTGTGTGTGGCCAGTGCTATGCAATGCTTGCCATGTATTTGTTCTATAGTCCATGACATGGACAGTGTCTGGGATGTGCACATATCCCACATGCATGCTCAGTGACATGTGGAACTGTACCTGGGATGTCTGACTCATGTTGTGTAGACAGATTGCTATCATCAGATGTGCCAGTCCTGGCCTCATGTGGTGGTAACTGGTAATGGACACCACGTTGATCCTGCACCTACTTTGATAGCATGATACAGGTATTCCCTGATGACAGTGGCATCTGTCCATACAGGGTATGTGTTTAAGGCATGGTATGCCCTTTGTGGGTCACATTTGATGGCACTACAGTTGTTGCAGGCATCAAGTGGGAAACATAGTGAAGGCACACTGTCTGCAATTATGTGCCTATTGTAGTGATGGGACAGGGTGCCATGTTGTCTGTACTCCACTGCAATCACACCATAGTTACTATCTGTGGGCAATATGCAGGGTACTACCACCAAGGCGGTTGTTGCTTAGGCAAGTGTATTTGTGTATGAGACATGGATTGAGAGTGTTTTCAGGGTAATACAAGGGTTGCCTAATTTGTTCGCCAGGCCTTGATGTCACATGTAGGGGTATGGATTGGCAACCCCAGCCTCTCAGCTATTTGACATCTTTTATCCTTGTAAGGAGACATAGTGACATATAATAGGCCCACCATATAAGAAATTTACAAAATCCACTCCACAATGAGTCCAGTTGTTACACACTCACAGCCACCTCCACACAGGATATGAATGACAAACACAGACACACACACACACACCAAGTCTCACAAGTGCCATGTTTGCGATTGGTGTATTTCAAAGGGACTGTGAATGGATTGAAAAACATTGCTCCCTACACAGACAAAAACACATACACAAACATCCACACTTGCCATGTCTGGGAATAGAACTCCTACTGGATTATTATATCACACTACAGCATTACGCTGTTATAGGACACACCTCAGAAATTACTGGGTGACTCCTTTCCCAAAGGTGTATTTCAATGTGAATGACATCAGTAGGCTTGCCAAAGTAGGGCACTGGAGGTTGTAGTGACTGTGAATGGCCTCAAAAGCATTGCTCCCTCCACAGACAAACTAACACACACACAAACATCCACACTTGGCATGTCTGGGAATAGAACTCCTATTTAACTAGTTTACCACACAACAGCATTATGCAGTTATAGGACACACCACAGAGATTACTGAGATATTTGTTCCCCAAAGGTGTATTTCAAAGTGAATGACATCAGTGGGCATGCCAAAGTAGGGCATTTGAATTGTAGTGAGTGTGACTAGCCTAAAATGCATTGATCCCTACACAGACCAACATACACAGTTGCCACATCTGGGATTAGAACTCCTACCTAATTAATTTATCAAACTACAGCATTACACAGTTACAGGACATGCCACACAGATTAATGGGCTATACCTTCCCCAAAGGTGTATTTCAAAGTGCAGAGATCAGCAAGCTTGCCATAGTAGGGCAATGGGGAGGGTGGTGTGCGTGCATGGGCCATAACCCATTTATCTAGAGGCAGACACACCACACTCAGGCACACACAGGTTTATATTCCACAGGTATGTGTATACAACTGCTAGATGACTACTGCCTTGTACAGTCATGTTACACAGTTACCACTAGCACCACAGAGTCTATAATGCTGAGGGATTCCAGAGGCAAATGTCTACGGTGAGTGACATTTACACATCATGTAGTTGTCCTGGTGTGCTGGGTGGGACAGGCCTCATGATGGAAGGCTCTTTTTCATTGTCACTCTCTTCCACTCATCTATGTATGTGTACTTTTAACATATTATAGTATGTTGTCCTTGGATATATGTGTGTATTCCTATCCAATGTGTGTGCAAAGCATGACTGGTGCATACTGAGGAGTGTATGCACTAACATCTCCAACTGTCAGATATGTATGGTCCACTGTTGTTGCCAGATATGGGCTTCATTTCTTTAAGTGTGGGAGCATGCCCAGTATGACCTTCTATATTGAATGGGTGAATCCATTCCAGGTAGATTGTACTCCAGTGCAGACATTTGTGTTCTACACCTACAGCTAGCAAACTGTTTCCGCAGGATATCTGTAGATCAGTTGACAATATGGGGTCAAACTGGGCAAGGGATAGTGGGTACTGTATGTAATTGTGTCTGTGCTGCTTCTGATACATGGTCCTGGTGTTAGCGTAGATATTCAGACATGTGTACTGTTATGCACTGTGATGTTTTATGTCATCAAGTGCTGTCAGGTAGACCTGGGGAACACAGGGTAAATGCAGCTGTGTCCAGTATTGTGGTCAAATGCCTACATATTCTTGCAAACTAATGCCATTCTGGAGGGGGAGCTGCAGACACTTGCTGCTGGGTCTTTGTAACTGGTACAGCACCTTGGTACAGTGGTGGCAGAGGAGCCCATACTTGTACATCCATCGATGTGGCAGCATGGCCTTATCTTGCTGTGGCAATACCTCACAGCTGTACAGATTCACACAGGTTACCCAGAGGCAGGGGTCATAAGTCAGGACATTACCCCTATTGTGGTTTACGAGCAGATTTGTAGCCACCCATTCTTGTGTTTGCAGCCAGGGATAGTATGTGCACACGGCTGTGTTTCGGACTTCTCACACTCCATGCTGCCCATGCTCCCCCCTCTATTATTCTATCCTCTTCCATACATTATGCAAACATTCTCTGATACTTTTCCTATAATTATCACCTCACCACAGCAGTATATTTGTGTTGATCCACAGTTCATGCATTGTGACATGGTGGACATATTACTGTGGTATGTCCACATGGCCTTGCATATGGGTTCTGTGGACTGTGTTATGTTGTTATTTGGGAGTCCATGACATAACATACATTGGCAGTACGGGTGTGACTTAGGCCTTTGGCAGAGGACTGTAGGCCATTTGGTAATGATGCAGGCCAGTTGTAGCAGGCCATTGCATTCTGTCAGTCCTACAGTCCCAGATTGCAATACAGTATATTCCCCTGGGGTGACAGGGTAGGTGTGTTAGGTGTTCATGCCAATACTTTCTGTAAGTATTGATCCAGTGGTGTGGATGCTGGCAGGGTGCTGGTTATAGCTAGGGACATGCCTGCATGAGACATCTGCACTGCATGCTACATTCTTTTATTATTGCCATACACAGGTGGGGGTCATATTGTACCCATTCCCAACAGCAGGGGTAAGACCAGAGAGGTACCTGTGGGTGGTGGTTGGGTGAGCTGGGTGCATGTGTGCCATGGACACTACTTGCATCTGACACACAGATATGGCTGGGGCATTCCACTTATGCTGGCTTGTGCAGGGACATTAGCTGTTTCTCAGTACATCATTCCTATGACCTTTGTGGTCTGCGAGTGTTTGGTCAGACAACATGGGTATTCCCTACTACAAGCCCAGATAATGTGCTGCAAACCTGTATGTAGAATTCCAAGGGTGTGTCCATTTAACAGTTACACATTATACACTGTCTGTCTGGGGTACTTTCCCCAGTGTACTGCTTGTATATCTGGCCCAACAGTCGTGCCATGTCCATCTTTCATATGGTGACACAGATTATTTCCATACATTTACAATGGCTTACTGCTAGAATGTGTTATACTGGGGAGCATTGTGTTTGACACTGCAGTTGTGAGGACTTGGCCCTGTCATTGGCAGTACTGGGCAATGGCCACCAGGACAAACCTCATCATGCAAACATACTGACCACTCTCACAAAATATAAAACACACACCAGCCTAACACACACATACCTGCATATTGTGCAAATGCTACAATCTATCCTGCTACCTTGGCCACCTCAGGTAATCTGTGCTCTACTGGTATTATACCTACACATACATTTTAGTAATAGAAAATACTACATTTCTCCATAGGATGGGGGGGCACACACCTGACTGTTACTACATGTCTACATTGGATTGGGGGGGCACACCAGACTGTTCCTACATGTCTACATAGGAATGGTGGGGGGGGCACACCTGACTGTTACTACATTTCTACATAGGATTGGGGAGGCACACCTGTCTGTTACTACATTTCTACATAGGATTGGGGGGCACACCTGTGTGTTACTACATGTCTACATAGGACTGGGGGGGCACACCTGACTGATAGTACATTTCTACATAGGACTGGGGGGGTCACACCTGACTGTTACTATGTGTCTACATCGGATTGGGGGGGCACACCAGACTGTTACTACATTTCTACATATGATTGGGGGGGGCACACCTAACACTTGTACACATTTGCTATGACTGTACTGGTATGCCAGGTGCTCCATTTCATTCTGTATTCTAACCTATCATGCTGACTAGAGGCATATCAATGTACTACAGCTCATAGGTTTGATTGACCTACATATCAGTTTCTGACTTTCTACCCTTCAGAACTAACACCCCACTGCCTGACCTGCTGTAGTCTGTCTGTGTAGGCCTGGGGGGGGGGGTTACCCATAGGCATCATTCAGAGGCCTTAGCACAGCCTTTGTTTGTGTTTGTCTACACCTGTCCTGCTGGCTGAGATTGTTGTTGGGTATGTGAGCCTCCCTGACTGGCATGTGTGTGTCATATGGACACACATGTGACCCAGCACATTTCCTGCAGTGGGTTTTGTCACCATATGTAGTACTGGCTACTATAGTGACACCAGTATTTGTTACAGATCTCATGCTCTCACTATAGGTGTCTATTATCTGCTGGCATCTCATTCAGCCACCCAATTCCCTTGCATGCTCACATCCATACCATAGATACAAGTAACAACACATACTACTCCATTCAGCAATTGCTAGGAAGAGTGACTTACCTTGTGGCTGGGCCAGTATTGAGGATGGTGCTGGAGGGCTGCCTATGTTGGATGCACATTGTACACTCCCTATACATGGTTGAGCACAGGTAGTGTCATGTTTGACATATCTTTTACTGTATGTGCGAGTCAGAGAGAGGTGTCATTCCCTGGGTCCCTACTGTGTCAGTGTATGTGCTATGTGTTGCCTCGATGTCAAGGCCAGGGCATACTGGGCACAACTCCTTCTGCCTACTGGGGCAGGCTCAGGTTGTTCCTCCTCTGAGTCACTCTGTGAAGGCTTTGGCAATGGTGGGGGGCTGTGTGGCCCTGCCCCATGCTGTTTCTGCTGCAGCTGTTTCTGCAGGATCATATTGTGTAGCATGGCACATACAATGACAATTTGAGTACATGTAGCTGGTGAGTACTGCAAGACTCCACCAGATGCATCCAGGCACCAGAACCATGACTTGAGCATCCCAAACACATGCTCTATTATAATTCTGGTCTGTGCATGTGCCTCATTATGGAGTTCTTGTTCGAGTGTGTGTGCATTTCTGATGTGTGTCATCAGCCATGGCTCCTGTGCATAACCAGCATCCCCCACTAGGTGAACATTAGGGATGTCCCCACTGGCAAATCTCTGGTACAGCTGCATCAGATGCCAGATGTGGAGTCATGATAGCTTCCAGGGCAGCCAGCACACACATTCATTATAATGCCCTGGGCATCGCACACGACCTGGCAGTTGATGGAGGGGAAGCCCTTGAGGTTGGTGTAGACCCTGCCTTGCTTACCGGGTGGTGTTTTGATGTGTATGTGCGTGCAGTCTATAGCACCCACTACCTGAGGGTATTCTGCTATTTGGTGGAAGAGACGCATATTGCTGGACAATGCCTCATGGGTGTTGGGGAAATATACGTGCTCACCGCCATATGCTGACATGGCATCCAGGAACTGGTGAAGTACCCTGGATGCTAATGCCTGTGAGATCTCCATGATATCCCCAGTTGGCCTTTGGAAGGTACCTGTGGCTAGTATTCTTAGGTCTACACATACCTTGGTATCCACTGGGATGGGTTCCCTCTGTTAGTTCTGTGTGTCAGTCATGGCCGGCATAGCTCAACAATTTGCTGTAGGAGGTCCCTGTCCACCCTATAGCGCTCCACTATCTCCAGCTCATGTAGCCCCTGGTAGGTTACCCTGGGTCTGTACATTCTTCTGTGTCTCCTCACTGTGGGTTGGTCAACAGCATTCTCATCCTCACCACCCTCAGCCTCATCCACATCTTGATGTGTGTTAGCTACTGCAGCCCCTATCATTTTGTTGTTTTTGTTTGTTAAAATTTCCCGCTTGTATACACCGGTGGTGTAGAGTATGTGGGAAAAACCAGAGGGAAAGGTGTTTGCATAGTTTTCAGTAGTTTTCTGGGCTGGGCTGCTGCCTGTGTAATTGGCTGATTCTGATACATTTCACCTGCCAGGTATGCTAGTTCTCCTTGATTATCTTCCTACTGCTGTTTTCCCTTCCCATTGCCTACCTGTTTAAGCCTATTGGTGCGCCGCACAAATACAGTGCTCAAATGTGCACAGAGCTGCTATTTCCTGGTTTACTTTTTTTTCCCTTTAAAACCTAGTGCATGGCACACACCCGCTTAGGCAGTGTAAAGTGTGCTAGGCAGCCTCAGACACACCCCCTTGCTTAACTCTGCTAAGCTAAGGGCAAACCCGTGCCATAGGGCTCCAATCCGCTTACAGTATGCCTGACCCCCCCATGATGATCGCTAACTCTTAGGCTTGAACCATGCTATTCCTGCACTTACACTGTTGGGTGCTGACTAGCACTGAGGGGAAATCTGGGATTCATTTTCATTCCCCTCATTTGCATAGGATTGCCTACTAATACATAGTTACAGGTCTCACACTGAGCCTCCCCCCTTAGTAACCACTATTCACTGGCCATGTTGTCTTCTGCCTGCCATCGAGTATAATGGCAAAATAGTGATTTTGGTTAGAATGCTTATTTCAGATTATATTTTTATATTTTTGGCCCGATTGGCTAAAAATAAAAATGACGTTTTTTTTTTTTTATTTTTGAAACTGTTTTTCATGCCAATGGCCATTGGCATGGTTTCCCATAATATACACACTATATTTGAACCTGTCATGGCTCCATTTTGTAGTTTGCAAAAATGTACTCAGTTACTAGCCGAGTATATTTCTGTACACTGCACTAGTCCTGCACGGCTAGCTGACAGCTTCCTGGATCGCACATTCACCTAATTTGTATGGTTTTCACCTGAAAATGGGGTAATTTGCATACAGGAGCTGCGTCCATGCAGGGATAGTGCAGGATCGCTCATGCATGTTCCTGCAGCTTATTCCTGGATTGCACGACAGCCATATTGCCTCCTGGAGCTCCTGCGCTGTTCCTGCACACTGTGCAGGGCTTGCTGAATCCAGGAGAATGTCTACATGATGACAATTAGAGCTAGTCAAACATTATGTTGAACCTCAGTCACAGCAAACTGCTTCTGTACCTGGACAGATTACACATGTAGTGAGTACTTAAAAGATCCATGCAAGAAGCACTGTTTTATTCTTTCTGTAACCTCTGGTGAAGCAAATTATTGCACTCCATGTGCCATCACAACATAAAGGATATTGTAGGGTCAGAGGTATTTACTAGGCTATTGATCTGTGAGGATCATAAGAAGCCTAGACTTATAGTCCCATGAATGTTTTTAGCCATTAAATTTTGTGTGCTAATGATCCAGAGGTGGCAAAACAAGAGTCTGTTGGGACTTTTACATGTTGCCAAAACCCATTAGGGACAAGGATGATAAATGGGGTGAATAAGTGAATTTGCGGTTACCCATCCATTATTTCAAATTACTTTTGAATAGAGCAAAATAAGTATTTTGCTTTATGTGCTCTGGAAGACAGGTCCATAAAAGCAGAATTATATGCCTACCCCATCAACATGTGTTTATACTGCCGTTGGACTTGCACATTTGTAATAGTTCTGACAGGATAAGGTTTGCTGAGGCTCTCTTTGTGAGACAGAGGTGACATCTCAATAGCCTGTATAATACTGAGAAAAGAGACGAGGCTTTGAGATGGTCTGGATACTTTCTCTGATTGAGGTCATTGATTTTTGTAGTGATAAAGCATTGTGGTTATTCCAGATCTGACAAGTGTTTGGACAAGTACATGCTGAAAGGACATTATACTCAATGACTGATCTAATAAGTTGCTGAGTACAGTCGAATCATTACATCCTTGCATCTATATGCCATACGTTTAGATATAAGCTGTGGGATTAAAAAAAAAAGACTTCCTTACAATAATGGATTTATGGTGATCAATGGACAGTCACTATAAGTTACCAGATCCCTGACTAAGGGATCAATTTTCGGGATTAGGCTATCAATGTGATAGTTATAAGGGAAATAGAGTTTCTAAAAGATACAATAATACATATCATGGCATTTAGTTTTAGGCCATGACGTTGTTACCAGCTATTGGTTTGGGAAAGGTCATCTTGGAGGATCATGGATACCTCTGTGGATTTTATGATGACACCAGTTTTGCAGTTATCTGCAAACTTGGTCAGCCAAAGACCCTTAATATTAGCTTTGAGCCCCAAGAAATAAATGTAAAATAGGAGTGACCTAGGGACTGAACCCTGAGGGTACACCACTAGTGACAGCTCCTGTGGGGGAAGTAGAGGCACCCACCCTTATTCACTGAGTTCTGTTTGTGATCCAATTTGCTATCCAATGAGTTACATAGGGATTAACATTTAACTCAGAATGTTTATACATGGTATCTGTGTGTGGGATTGTGTCATCCATTGCTACAGTAATTTTTTCAAAGAAGTCAACCAGCTTAAGTAAGTAGGATCTGCACTTGTCAAATCTGAAGTGACTTGGGATGAAAGTCTAGAAGTTACCGATATCCTTATTTATTAATTCCATTATGGTATTTTCCATAGGCTTACAAATGAGGCTGGATATATGTACAGGTCTCTCATTGCCCATCCATTGAAGCTCCACCTTTGTGGAAGGGAATACATTTTGCTGTCCTCCATTCATGTGGTATGACACCTCTTTTGAGGCTGATACCAAATAGCCTCTGTAGGGGGTCTGACAAGCCATATTTCAGGCTGGCCAGTAGGCAACATGGTGTATTGCCCAACCCCATAATCATAATGTTCTGGGCCTTAGCTAGTGCTTTGAGGACTTTTTCTTGGGAGATTTGATGGAGGGTGAGTATAGATGTGTGTATATGAGCTGAGAATATTGCAGGGGAGATGGCAGTAAAACTTGAACTGACTTTGTCATCTAATATATTGGCAATGTCCTCTGGGTCCAACTATGTGATATCATTTATTATTAACTCTGCAAAGTGCTGGGCATTGTTTCTGAGGTTTTGACATAATTAAAGAATGCCTTGTAGTTATCTTTCACTTGGATGACTATTTTAACTCATATCTGGCTTTGATTTTATCAGGATCAAGAATTCCTTTAGTTAGTAAGTGTGCTTTTGACATATTGAGAGCCACATTTAATTCTGCATGTAATAAGTTTTATTGTATTTATTTCTGATGGGAACAGATTGATCTGCAGCTGTTTGCATGTTCAGAGAATTTGGCAGTAAAGGATTCTGCATAGGCAGTGGTGTCATCAAGATGGAAGGGGCATTTGAATTTAGACAGGTTGCCACTCAGTTTTATTAGATTAACTTTTGCACATTCTCTAAATACTGAGGTACTGTAAGTTGCTTCAGACTTCAGTCCTATGGTGAATTTGACTGATTTGTAGTCTGAATTGACCAGGAAGGAAGCTTCAAAAGGTGGCCCATACTGGTAAGGACCAAAGCCAAGCTTTTGTTAGGATATCGACTATTTCAGAGAGCTTGTATTGATTAAGACCAGAAATTTCTGGGTATACATATCTGATGACGTATAAGCATTCCAGTTTATGGAGAGGTCGTTGAAGTCTCCTAGGAGAATGGTATATGACTTAATGCATAGGGAAGGATTCAAGTTTATGGAGAGGTCGTTGAAGTCTCCTAGGAGAATGGTGTTTGACTTAATGCATAGGGACATCATACTAGTTAGGTAGGGGGTGTGGGCTGAGGGGAACATAGAGTGGGTTATATATTTAGGTATAATATGGTAATGTGTTTTGTTAATATTAAGTTGGACATGGTGGAGTTTCACATCATTATCTTTTCTGTCAGGTCTGGAGGTAAACTTTTTAGTGCCTTTCTCTACTCTGGTGGGTCTGAACCATGCCTCTCAACTTTTTAGCTGAAAAGAATCTGCGTAAATGTCTAATTTTTATAGTTGTTCATTGTAAATATGTATTTTATGTGGAGCTTTAATCCCGGGCCTCCACTGAAAATGGGATGTGTGCCCATTTGGACTTTCACTGTAAACAAATGATAATAAATAATTAAATAAATATTGTGGCATCATTCTTAGTGATTGTAGAATCCTCTGAAGGCTAGGATCATACCAGCCACAGACACTTTTTTTAGCGAGCTTCATTGTGTGTCTTTTAATATAGCCCGGACAGTTATGTCTCAGCTCATTTACAACCACATGTACTATGATCATGTCAAATGCGGTGCAAGGACTTGAGTGCTTTCATAATGTGGTGAATCCAGGCATTTGATAGACTAACCCTGACCTACCCTTTGCACTGCCTTCACCTTTGACTAGTATATTGTATTATGTAGAGGTTTGCCTTATGGGCTTTTTCTATTGAATAAGTGTGACTCTTATATGCGTATTTCATGGTGGGTGCTGTTGTGTTGGGTTTGTGAGCTTGTGGAAAGTGCTTGTGTCTCAGGTTACTTTTAGGAGGCCTTTGTGGTTCAGACAGGTTACTGTTATTAGCCTCAGCATATGAAGGTCTTTGTGTTTTGTCTGAGCTGTGTGTATACTTTTGTTTAGTATGGTGTTGAGTGGTACTGACAACTTGCTTGTTATTTGTCGTGGCTTTGTCTGAGGGCTTCAATAATATTGTATAAGTACAGCTGCCACATATTGTGCCCACTAGTGTAAGTAGTCAATGGTTATCAGTAAACATGAGACAATAGCTGTTGAGGAGTTGTACACTTTGAGGTTTAGAGTTGATTAGCAAGAAACTATAGGTTACTGGTAATGCTCTCTGTTGTTCCAGTAAATAAGGAGAGTGATATGTCACATGGCAAAACCTTTGGGCTTGACCTGAAACATCTTAATACATCTAACAAACTAGGACAAGGAACAGTGCACAACCTTAGTAAAAAAAACCACCTATGTAACTACAGAAATCTACATAGCAAACTGTGACAACACCAATGTACATAGGCACTGGCTGTTAATGTTTACTTAAAATAAACAAAAAAAAATACATCACAAACACCAGTGAGCAAACCCACACTAATGTAAATTAACTTATTTTTAGTCTCACTGCCTTAATAACAACAAAGAAAGGAGGCTTGTTCTGTCTAGTAACTAATTAACTAATTTAACATAACACTCAACTAATACTACATTAAACAGTTGGATTAAGAACTATAAAATGTCAAATCCTTAATCACTAGACCTTGCTACCTAATTAACTACTCTACTATTACACCTCTATAATAAAATATTAATGAGTTGGTCAATGATCTTTCTCTTCCATTCACCTACAGCAAATACTAAAATACTAACTTCCCACTTCTAAAATAAATGCTTAATCTTCTTGAGAGCCCTTCAAAATAAAAAATCTGTGTGTAAACAGACTGAGTTAGCTGGGTCTGTAATAGACTTCTTCTGCAGTATCAATTTCTGTGCTCTGTGAGAGAATGTTCTAATGTAATCAACCAGTACCACTACAGAGTCAGACTAGTATAGTCCAGTAAGAGATAATAGTGTGCTCCTCAGTATCTCTCCAGTAGTATCCAAGACAGTACCTGTAGTCCCAAGCTGGATCAGAGTGTGCAGTTTGCAGCTCTTAGACAGAGCAGTAGTAAACCAGTAAAGTTAATCCAGGAAATCTGGGAAAGTGCTGTTTAAGAAGACAACAGTCCTATTTGCAGTGCAAAAAAAATGCAAAAAAAGCAGGAAAGGAAATTTTTGCCGCAAAAAATGTGCTTTTTCTGTGCAGGCCACTGTCACTGCAAGAAAAAAAGCAAATGTGAAAATCATTGCATTTGAAAGTAACCAAATTACCTGCAAGTGACATTACACAATTGTACAAAGAGACTGTGTAAAAGCTCAAATCAAGATAATTAATATATTTTGCATTTTCCCAAATACATTTTGCAATCCAACAACACGGAAGCTCCGGTAAAGTTGTAAAAGTATTTAAAATTATTTTTGCTACAAACCAAATAAATACATGCAAAAAAAAAAAAAAAATTTTATATTTTTTAAGTTTTTCGGCCGTTTAGTTTTAGCAACAATGCCGCAAACAAGAAAATGCCAAAAAAAAAAATTGGGAAAATAAATTTTCGCGTTTATTTTAGCATGGCATGCAATGAAATGCAAACATGCCAAAAAAAATGGGAATAGTTCATTTTAAGTGAATTCCGCATTTTGCCATTATAGTCAATGGCATGCAGAATGTAAACAATACCCATGAGCAGTGGTTGTCAAGGGGAAAGGGTCTGTTTAAGTATAGTAACTAATGACCTACACACTGTGGTATGCAAATGAGGGGAGTTATACTAAATCACAGATTTCTTCAAAGTGTCAGCTTGTACCTAACCGCTTAGGTACAGAAATACAACAGTGCCAGTCTAAGAGCTGAATGACTTCATAAGGGGGTGTTTCATGCTTGCTGTAAGCTCATTGGAGCTCTGTGGCCTGGGTTTGCCATTAGCTAAGCACAGCTAAGGAAGGGGGTTTGTCTGAGGCTGTATTGTCTTATTCCAAAAAATGCAGAGCGTGTTCACTTCCAGGGAGGGCCATTTCTGCTTAAAATTACTTACACTGGGTAAACGGGTGCACATGGTGTGCAGCAGGCCTAAAGAAAAAACATGGGAAATAGCAGAACTGTTTACATTTGAGCACCTGGTATGTGCGGCGTGCCTCAAGGCTTAAATAGGGAAGAAGTGGGAAGGGGAAACAGCAGTAAGAAGGCAATCAAGGAGAACTAGCATACCTGACAAGTGAAATGTATCAGAATCAGCCAATTACACAGGCAGCAGCCCAGCACACAACTATAAACTATGCAAACACCTTTCAGTCTGGTTTCTCCCACAAACTCTACACCTACACAGACGGGGAAATTTTACATGACAAAACTAACAAAATGTTAGGGGCTGCTGTTGCTCTCATACATCAATATGTGCAAGAGGCATGGGCACCGGAACCATAGAGCGAGGGTGAGGGAGTGCCCCCCCCCACTTTTATGGCTGCAAGACATGGATGTCTCTTGGGGAAATGAAGCCATTACCAGAAAAAAAAAACATGGTGGAATTTTTCTTTAAGGAGCATCCATGCGTGCGTCGCAAGCTAATGTGGATTAAATGCATGGAAGTTTAACAAGCTAGAAGGAGGGTTATGCTGCCCCGAGTGAATCATGCTTCCTTAGATTGTAGCCAGATAGTTTTTACTAATCCGAGTATGTTGTTCCGAGAATCTTTCAGAAGTTTGAAAAGAGTGCCTGCAACGTAGATTTGTATGACTTATTTAGGGATAGGCATGGTCATTTGACAAGTTTTTATTGCAACTGTGGTGAGAAAGAGCTCGAAATGGTGCATATTAAGGGTGTATGGGCAGCATTCCGAAGGAGTGTGCATGTTTAAATGTGAGATGGGTTTAGGCAATGCTATGAAGCTGTGACTACAAGAAGTATATGTACAATTTTGTGAGATGGGTTTTGTTTTTGTTGGGGCAATACAATGAGGCTAACTAACCTCTTAACTATAAACTAGAATGTTCTTGTGGTTATACTTCTGCCCCGTAGGGCACATGGTAGCTGCGCTTATGTTTACAGTTTAATTATAATACAGGCCATTTGGTGTTTGAATAAGTATACTTGTCTTTCTTTGCAGTTTATTTTAAGTATGATAATTTAGACATGATTTATAAAATCTTAGACATATTATAAAGACTGCATTGTTTAAATTTATTTAGCACTTCAGACTTGTTTCCTGAAGACGACCTCTGTGGTCAGTAATGATAGGGGAAGAAAATCCTGGAGTCTGTTACCTTAGGGACATGATAGATAGGCAATGTATTGATTACTTAACTTACTGCTTACAACCTACCTTATACTTAAAGAATCCAGAATAATTAGGAAAACCGCATTCTGGTGGTAAAAACATAGAGGCAAAAGGAGCAATGGAAGTTGTTCTCTATGCGGAAAAAAACACAGAAGCCAACTGCACTACAGTGTTGGGGGTGGGGGCTACTGCGTGGTTCATCTACTTCACTTTTTCAAGAAATTTTTGCAAAGTTGCCAGTATTGGCAGACGTTTTCAAGAAAGTGATGTGTTACAGATGTGGAAGTGGTGTAAATAACCATTAATGAACATGCCTTCTGTAAATTAGGTTTGTCCCTTTAGAACAAACTCATACAAGAAGTTAAGTATCAAGATCCTCTGTCTGCTTTCAAATGGATTTTGTTAGAGCACCTGTCCAGTGAGACTGATTCTAAATGCTACAGGAATAATGGCTAAGACCTAACTATCAAAGCATTAATTCAACACCTACTTTAACTTGTATTTTTCCTTCACTATGTAAGACTGAGACTTGATAAACTGTCTCCTGCATACTCTGTTTATAATGTGATTATTTATTGTATGGGAGCTCATTCTTTGCATATAATATACATATGCTTTTATTTTCCTTAGTTACAGTTTCATAATCATACTTAGTTTAAACAATTGTATCTCTGTTTATAACCCTAATAATGTGAAGCATAATTCCACAAAGTTTTGTTCAGCATATATAATTATTCTAAATTTTTCCTAATTTGTCTATACTATACTATACTATACTATACTAAACATTTATCGTTAGCATCTTTATATCATTGTTTGTACTACATGCCTAATGTCAATTCATTATGCTTATGTACCCAGGTCATGGCTAAAAAGGGTCTTCAGACATAGTTACCAAATAGTTAAATAAAAAAATAAATAAATATGATAAATAACTAGTAACCATGCATCAGTTTGCTTAGTCTGGATATAAGGAGGGAAAAAGTTAAAAATAAATCTTGCGTGGGACTTCTGAGGAAGAATTTATAATATTCTAGCTGGTGCAGTGGGGAAGGAATTAGGTCAATGGAGAAGATGGTTGAGGTAAAGAAGTTTTGAGAGAGGATGAAGAAGAACATCCTGTAGATTATTTAACTATGTATATAACAAGGAAAGAGAAGGAAGCACCCCATATGGATCATTAAAGAGGACAGGGAGAGAAGTAGGGAAGTGACAAAGCCTATAAAGAATGAAAGATGAAAGGATGATCATAAGTGTTTTGCACCAGGAAGGAAAGGAAGTATGAAAACTGATGTGGTCAAACTAGGGATAAAATATAATTACCAGATGATGTAAATAAATAGATGAAGAGATTTTTCGATCTTTATTTGAGAAGGAAAATGGGAAAGTCAGATCTAGTTGAAATAGGTCAGCAGGAGAGAGAAAATGCAGAAGAAGAAGAACTGGATGAAGTTCTCGATGAATTTTCTGCATCAGTGCTTTCACAACAACACAAACAGAAGGTAGTAGAATGGGGTGTGGGTTAAAGTGGAATGGGGGTAGTTGGACTTAGGTACCAACTGAGGCGAATTGTGTGAAGCTGGAATTATCCAGATATGGGACAGTGGGGCAGATTGGGACTGCAGTTAGAGGAATGAAGAAGCTTGCATGGATATTACTCCTTTATTAATGGTTTTCATGAGGTCCTTGACAAACAGGGTTGTACCTGAGACTGGAAGGTTGTTAAGATGGCATTTTTGACCAAAGAGGGATGTCAGATTGATCCAGGGAACTTCAGACCAAAGAGTTTGACTTCAAAGGTTTTTATGCTGATATATGACTTCCTGAAAGAAAGACTTATGAATTTCTTCTGGAGAAAAACATTGCTGGTCTCTTTTATCACTTGCTGAACATTAATGACTGAGTTACATCAGAAATGGATCCAGCTTCACCAGTTCTTGTGATGTTTCTGGATATTAGGAAGATTGTTTGATAATAAGTTGAAGGGGAAGACTAGTGAGTGAAATTAAAAGCTGAGAGTGGGATTATAACTAATCAGGTGTAGAACTTGATGGATGATAGTTCTGAGAGATAATGTCTCATGTAAGAGTGTGGCAACAGATAGTGTCACGGGGAATGGTGCTGAGAGCAATTTTGTTTTATATATTTATATTGGATATTTGTTTGAACATGGACAATTTAAATCATTTTATTTATGGTATATACGTGGGGAATCTTTGGAAGACTAGAAGGGGATTTGGATTGTCTAAACAGTAAGGTAGCAGTTAGGTTTCAACTTGAATGCGTGCAGGTTAATATACCTGTGGTACAATAATTCAAGAATAAATTATCATTTTGGGTGAATTAACATTGGTCGTCAAGGAAAAAAAAGGATATAGGAGCTCCACTGTTTGAACTCTTTGACACCAGTCCAGTGTTGTAAAGAGATAACTAAGTTCAGTTAATGGCTCAGGCACCTAACAAAGCTGGCAGAGAGGATGTACATGTCTACACTGGGGAAGATCATGCCATCAGTGTTGCATCATTGTTATGTCCTGGTGGAGAAACAGACATGCAACAGTCACTGAGATGGGTGGAGTGACAGGCTGAGGAGGCATGGTTGCTATAGGACCCAGGGCAGGCACACACGCTCAGAGGCCACTTCCCATTCTTTGATCCATGCTACCAAACAGAGTCAGCACATTGGATAGAAGGTCTTGGGGAAAAAAGCACTGACACTCGTAACAGCATATATGATGCTGCTGACTTCCATGGAAGGGAATGTGAAAAGGCTTAGTGGATCACATTAGTTTTTTGCTGGGAATGAGAAAAGTTGAAAGAATATGATAATTTTTTTTAATACTGAGTGGCTTATGCAATTGAATTAAGAAGGAATGATGGGAAGCAGAAGAAAACATGAACTGAAAACTGTGGGGTTAAACTTCAACTAGGATAAAACTGAGAATATTTTAAACAGAAGGAGGAGAAGACTCAGGGGATGACTTGGTAGAATTTATGATGCGTATAAATTCTTTAGAGGCACTCAACTTAGTATGAAATAAGAATATTATAATTATAATTTTATGAACACTTGATCACAGCTGATTGTACAGGCCACTGATTCAGCAAAGTCACTGTAGCCATTGTCCCTGAGACACAATGATCTTGGAGGTTATTATATTTAAGTAGTTGGGAGTTTGGGGGGGTCTTGCCCTGCATGGGAGATATACTGGGCTTTGCCTCCACAGAAAAATATGTTTTGTGAGCTCGTGGATAGGCCATTTCATACAATCTGCTTTACAATACTAGGATTCATAGAGATGACCTTTGGAAGATGAACTTTTTTCAGTATGAGACACATAATGGGTTTGAGCTGGGATGTGTGAGACTGAAAACATAACAGGCAGACTAAGCAGGCAAATGTCTTCTTCTACCATCATATTAATATAATACGATGATCATTCTCGTCTAGCTGTCTGGTACTATTATTACCTCATGGTCACACAGTCCACAAATTATATGCAGATCTAGAGTGGATCTACCTTCAACCAGTTGAGTTTCTATACTAAGTACTACAGGAACTAATGAGGCTCCACAGTCTTGGTAACATAGTCACTCACCAATATATCTTTCACCGCTAAAGCAAAGAGGAGGTGCATAAAGCTGGTTAATACCAGAATTAAAGTATTTCACAAAAGCATGTCATTCAAAACTGTCTACTTGAAAACAATTCAGATCCAGGACTAATGAGAAAAACTTCATTATATTGGATGCTTTTGTATAACAAAATCCAACATGATAGTATAGTATGTCTTACATAAGAAAAAATCAGCACATCAGACTTCTTGTAGTCCCTGCAAATTTTTAGAGACAGACAAATACTTTGATCAAAATTTATACTCTTAAGTTGGCAGCATCCTAGTAAATGACTCACATGAGGTAGCAACTTTGTTGGCAAAAGAATTTAACAGTCATCCACCTACTCCCCAAATTTCTCAGAGTTCACTCAACCAACTACTTAGCTAACTCCAAGCACTCAAGGAGCCTGGTGCACCCTCAGTTTAGTCTTAAAATAGTAACAAGGAAACTACCTAAGGGTTTATTCTCTTTTTAAGAAGGAAAAGAGGAGCAGATCAAGAGACCGCTATAGTGAAACAAGATGAGGGAAGCGGTGAATGTAAAACTCCAACAGTTCATTATTTGTACAAAGTAACAAAGAGAAGAGCAGAGAGTCAGGAAAGAGGCTAGTGTTTCACAAAAGACTCCCTCAAAATTCTGTGAATGAAAATATGGGCAATCTTGAAGGAAGACAAATCACAGCATCAGGACAAGAATCATCTATAGCTAGTTCTGAAATATTAATAACGGGTGATTTTCTAAGAGGCATGTGTTCATCTGCAGGGCTGATAGCAGGAGAACAATGTCCTGTTTTCCAGATGGCAAAATTAAAGTATTAGGACAGCTTCCGAAGAAATATCACATAGCAATGCAAATATAAGATGGGTAATATGACTTTCTGGATAAATAATTTTGAGAAATAAAAAAAAAAAGCTAAGTGTCACTAAACAATTGCTTACTTTTCAAGACTTGATAAGGAAATATAGAATCTGTCTTCCTGAACTTGCTGAAATTTTTACTACCATAAGCTCATACCCTCTGCACATTTACTAATGCAGAATACAGAAAAATGGCATTAAAATGAAGAACAAAAATATAGACTTGATCTTAACTAATGCATGTTGATAATTTGCTAATAAAACAGAAATGTAAGAGTGATGCTGCTCTTGTTTTAAGAAGGCAGAAGAACTTTATCTGACATTATTTAAACACCTGAATAGTAATGATCAAACAGAAAAATAACATGTTTCATTTTTTTCTTGATGGCTTTTGTATGTTTGCACAGACACTGAGCCAGCTTTTCCACACACTTATCAACATAAAATGCGCAACATTATGTGAGTGCACTGATATGACGCATACAACATTGCAAAAATTGATGGCACAGCAGATGGCATTGTTGCCTCACAGCAAGAGATTCTCCAGTTCAATTCTCAGCTGTGGTGCCTTCTGTGAGGAGTCTGCATGCCCTCCTTGTGTTTGCATGGGTTTCTTCCAGGTGCTCCGGTTTCTTCCCACATTTCAAAGACATGCAGTAGGTTGACTGGACACTCTAAATTGGCCATAGATGTGAGTGTAAGTGTCCCTGTCCATATTCAAATGCAACTTGGATCTAAGTTTAGGTAATAGATACTCCAGGATTGCCCCTCATGCACTAATGGATAGAGGCAGTTCCTAAATGCTGCATCCCTTAAGTGGGTCCCTTCAAATTATCTATGGTATGATCAGTTATTTTCACTGGGGCTAATGTACAATTATCAGCCATGGGACAGGTAAGACCAATCAGGAAATGTTAATTCAAGCACCAAAAGGGAAACTGGCTAAGCTTAAAATGTCCTCTAGGTGAACCTTTGTTGTGGTAGTAAATAGCTTTTAAAAAATTGCCATTTTTAGATCATTAAGTGCCCCTCTCACCCTCCACCCCCCCATTCTTCAACAGCTTCCGGCGCCTATGGCAAGAGGCTGAGGGCGGTGTGGATGTGAATGCTGATGGCCATCCCACAGTGAGGAGGAGGAGAAGAGTGTACAGACCCAGGGCAACCTACCAGGGGCTGCATGAGCTGGAGATAGTGGAGCACTATATAGTGGACAGGGATATTCTACAGCAAATTGTTGAGCTGTGTCAGCCCCGCCTCACACATAGAACCAACAGAGGGGAACTCATCCCAGTGGAAACCAAGGTATGCGTAGGCCTAAGAATACTAGCCACAGGTACCTTCCAAAGGCCAACTGAGGATATCATGGGGATCTCACAGGCATCAGCATCCAGGGTACTCCACCAGTTCCTGGATGACATGTCAGCACATGCCGGTGAGCACATATATTTTCTCAATACCCGTGAGGCATTGACCATCAGTATTCATTTCTTCCACCAAATAGCAGAATATCCTGAGGTAATGGATGCTATAGCCTGCATACACATACACATCAAAGCACCACCCGGTGAGTGAGATAGGGTCTACATGAATGGCAAGGGCTTCTCCTCCATCAACTACAAGGTCATGTGCGATGCCCAGGGCATTTTCTTGAATGTGTGTGCTGGCAGCCCTGGAAGCTATCACGACTCCTACATCTGGCATATGACACAGCTGTACTAGTCATTTGCCAGTAGAGACATCCCATATGGCCACCTAGTGGGGGATGCTGGCTACGCACTGGAACCGTGGCTGATGACACCCCTCAGAAATGCACACACACCCAAAAAAGAATGCCATACTGAGGAACATGCACAAACCAGAATTATTATAGAGTGTGTGTTTGGGATGCTCAGGTCATGGTTCCACTGCCTTGACGTATCCAATGGAACCTTGTTGTACTTTCCAGCTACATGTACACAAATGTTCATAGTATGTGCCACGTGACAAAATATGATCCTGTGGAAACAGCTGCAGCAGGAACAGCATGGGCCAGGGCCATACAGCCCCCCACCATTGCCAAGGCCAGCACAGGCACAGAGGGACACGGAGGAGGAACATCCTGAGACTGCCCCTGTAGGCCGAAGGAGGTGTGCCCAGCATGCCCAGGCCTTGCCAAAGAAGCAATGCATAGCACATACACTGACATGGTAGGCACCCAGGGAATGACACCTCTCTCTGACTTGCACATACAGTAAAAGGGATGCCAAACATGACACTACCTGTGCTTTACCATGTATAGGTAGTGTACTATGTGCATCCATAGGACACACACATGCATGTCAATGAGGCTCACATACTCACCCCCAGCCTCAGCCAGCAGGATAGGTGTAGAAGACCATCACGAAAGGCTAGACTAAGGCCTCCAATTGATGACAATGGTGCACACCCCCCCCATCCAGACCTACACAGACAGACTACAACAGGTCTGGCAGTTGTATGTTAGTTCCGAAGGGTAAGTCAATAAAACATAAGATCTGTACTCTACTGATATGCCTCCAGTCTGCATTATAGGTCAGAATAGAATATAAAATGGAAGCCAACAGAGTACCTGAAATACCAGTACAGTCATAGCAAATGTTTAAGGTTGTCAGGTGTGCGCCCCACAATCCTATGTAGAAATGCAGTAACATGTAAGTGTGAGGAGTAACATCAGTGGAGCACAGATTACCTGAACCGGCCCAGTCTACAGGGTAGATTGTTGCAAGTGCACAATATTCAGGGATATGTGTGTTACATTGTCATGTGTTCAATATTGTCTGGAAGTGGTCAGCATGTAGGCATGGAGGTTTGTGTTTTGGTGGCATATGGGCAGTACTGTGGTTGACAGAGCCATGTTCTGACAACTGCAGTGCCAACCTCAATACTTCTCAGCAATACCCATGTCAGCAGTCGTCCATACTCACTGTCCAGATGTCAAAATCTGTTATGGTCTGAAAGATGGACATGCCCTGAATGTGGGCACATACATACACATAGTGCACAGGTGGAAGCATCCTAGACAGAGTGCATAAAATGTAACTGTCAACTGCATACAACTCTGGAATTGTACAGAGCACAGAGATATTGGCAGCACATCAGTTGTCAGTGTAGTATGGAATACTGTTGTAGTCTGGACAATCACTTGCAGACCACAAAAGACACAGTTATGAAGTAATGAGAGACTGCCTATGCCCCTGCACAAGGCAGCATAAGGGGAATGTCCCAGGTATATGTGTGAGTCGCTGCAAGTAGCTTCCATATCACACATGCACTAAGCTCACCCCACCATCAACCACAGGTTTATCACAGGCCATATTCTTGCTGTTGAGAATGAGTACAGTATGACCCCACATCTGTATGGGGATACCCATAGAATGCAGCATGCTGAAGAGGTGTCTTATGCAGGTGTGTCCCTAGCTGTAAGCAGCACCCTACCTGCATCCAGACCAATGGATCAATATGGACAGGAAGTATTGCCACTAACACCTCACACACTCACCCCAGGGAAATCCACTGGCTTTCAGCTTGGGAATGTAAGAGTGACAGAATGCATTGGCCTGCTACAGATGGCCTGCATCACTACCGAATGGCCTAAAAAGGCCTATGCCTCACCCATAGTGCCAGTGTATGGTATCTCATGGGGTCCTAACAAAAAAAACATAGTCACCAGAACACAAATGCAAGGCCATGTTGACAAATCCCAGTAGCATGCCCACATGTCCTACTGCATGAACTGTGCAGCAATCATTAAATACCGCTAGGATGAAGAGACAGCTATAGGGATACTTCTCAGATATTGCTCGCATAATGTTAGGAGGAGGATAGAATAACAGTGAGGGGGTGTAGAAGCATGGATGTCATGGAGTGCGTGGTCTGAAACTCTGATGTGTGCCCATACTACCCCTGCCTGCAAACCCAGGAATGGGTGGCTACAAACCTGCTCGTAAAACACAATGTGAAGGGGAATTGACCAGATATATGAGCCCTGCCTCTGGTTAATCTGAGTGAATCTGAACAGCTGAGAGGTATGTCTGCAGCAGGATATGGCCACTCTAACTCAATATATGCACAAGAAAGGGATCCTCAGCCACCATACTACCAAGGTGCTGAACCATTTACACAGACCCATCAGCAAATGTCTGTAGCTACCCCTCCAGAATGACATGAGTGTGCAAAAATGTGTAGGCTGCGGACCACAATACTGAAGTCAGCTGCATTCATCCCCTTGGGAAAGTCTCAGCCCTATAAGCTGTGTGGCACTTGTAATAGCTGCATAATACTGTAGTGTCGTAAACTAGTTAGGTAGGAGTTCTAATTCCAGACATAGTAACTGTTAAACTGTGTTTGGAGAAGAATGATTTTGAGGCCATTCACACTCACTACACCTCCCATTGCCCTATTTTAGCACTCCTACAGATGTCAGTCACCTTGAAATAACCCATGAGTAAAATCTTAACCCCTAATATCTGTGGCATGTGTAGTAACCGTGTAATACTGTAGTGCATCAAACTTAGTTAGGTAGGAGTTCTAATCCTGCTCCTGGCAACTGTAAAAATATGAGGGTTTGTGTGTGAGAGTGTGTGTGTCTTTGATGACACCTGATTTTGTGGACATTTACACTTACTACCTTTCCCATACCCCCTCCTTTAGCCCTGCTGCTGATGTCACTCACCTTCAAAGATACCTTTGGACAGCTCTCCAACATGTAAGCTCTGTGGTGCATGTGATAACTGTGCACTACCATAGTGTAACAAACTACCTAGGTAAGAGTTCAAATCCTAGTCCTGGCATCTGTGAAAATGTGTATGCTTGTGTATGTCTTTGATGACACCTGTTTTTTTGGACACACACACTTACTACATTTCTCATACCCCTCCTTTAGCCCTGCTGCTGATGTCACTCACCTTCAAAGATACATTTGGACAGCTCTCTAACATATAAGCTCTGTGACACATGTGATAACTGCGTAATACTGTAGTGTACCAAACTAGTTAGGTAGGAATTCTAATGCTAGTCCTGGCAACTGTGAAAATGTTTGTGTTTGTGTGTGTCTTTGATGACACCTGATTTTGTGGACACTCACACTTGCTGCACTTCCCATACACCTCTTTTAGCATGTCACTCACCTACAAAGATACCTTTGGACAGCTGTTTAGCATATAAGCTCCGTGGCATGTGTGATAAATGCGTAACACTGTAGTAGCAGTATATAGCTAGGTAGGGGTTTGAAACTCAGTACTGGCAAGTGTGTATGTGTGTGTGTGTGTGTGTGTGTGTGTGTGTGTGTGTGTGTGTGTGTGTGTGTGTGTGTGTGTGTGTCTGTCTCACCAGTATCCTGTGTGGTTGTTGGTGTGATTGTCTAATAACGTGATCCATTGCAGGGCGGATTTTGCTACATTTTCATATTGAGGACCCATATGTCCCAATGTCACATTACAAGGCCAACAGTTGTCAAGCACCATAGAGGTTTTTGTAAACAATCCACAGCCATAAATGTTTATATAGCCAACCATTATAATACCCAGAGACCTCTCTCCACCCAAGGATCATACACAAACACGTTTGGCTCTTTCTATCTTCCTTTCTTTCTCTCTGTCTCTCCCCCATGTTAGATGTGTAAAAATGCATCTGTTTTGCATAGGCAGCAGCTTGACTTTGGTAGGTAATGCTCATGATCAACTGATGGCCTGTGCATGAATTGGAGTCCACCACTTGCTAACTGCATGTGGAACAGCTATGGTATCATTCCTATAGCCAATTGCATGGAAACACTCCCATAACTAAGCACTGCAAGTGAATGTTGGCCCTTTTCTTTCACTGTGAGCAGGACTTCATGTGGTTGTCTGAAAAACAGAATCACAGAGGGTAGGTGGTAATACCTCTTATAACAAACACTGTGGAGACAGGCAAACAAACTGGAGGGAGATGTTCCAGACATGGGGATAGAATGTAAGTATTGCTGTTCTACATTTGAAGTAATGTTGGTTTAAAATGGCTTGTGTGGATATGGCTGTTCTGCATAATTTAAAGTCTGGCATGACAGTGTTATGTGGTTGAGAAAACACTCACCTGTATGGCTATCTGCAGACTGGCCAGAGTTTGGATTCTCAGATTTGGTGTGTTACTCACACATTTTCTGTCTTTATAAATGCAGTAGCATACTCTGATGTTTGGAGTCAGTAAATGGTAACATCCATGTGTGTTACTGACTTCATATCCATCAGAAGGTTTATGCACTACAAACCCTGCTACATCAGCAATGTTCTCAGTTTATAACTGAAATATGCAAATATTGGCCCTGTGTTTGTGCATCTGTCACCCAAGTCTGTCACCCTTTGTTCATATGTCATGCAGTGAGAGGTGGATATGTACAGTATATCATTATTTACTGACATAATTCCTGATATCAAGCCAGTGATATATCAGACTGCCAGACATGTAATGTATAGCAGGCCTAATATTTGAGGACAAAACCTGGACATTTTGTTGTAGTCTGTACAGTAGTGGGGTCTGCATACTTATGGTGATTGTTGACAGAGTGTCTTTATTATGTAGCAGTGTATTGTCAATATGTTATTTGGCCTGTGTACAGTCTGGGGTAGATGTCAGTGTTCTTTGTCCTGTTCTATCTGACATTTTCTGATACCCTATCAGCCTATATGTTTGTAGAGCCAGACAGAGACATGTCCCATACCACAGTCAGGCATCAGACTGCACTGTGAATTGGGTCAGTATATGTAGGGTTAGAGTGTGAGTGGCAAACATGATGATGGCTTTTGTTCACACAGTCCATATACTGTACTATTACTTAGGCTTACCAATGGATGGGAGATCGCAGATACACCCCAGGGGTTACCTCAGTGTCACTGCTCGACAGAGGCACAGCAAAATAATGGGCATAGTTTCTCCAAACTAAAGGGGTGGCGTAAGCCACAAAACTATGGGCTAGGCTTATAAATGCCCTCTGGCAGATAGCCTAGTATGAACCTATTTATGTGACTATGACTGTGTTGAGATTGGTTGTGGGTATGCACTTTCACACTGGTGTCTGTTACTCCATGCTGTTACATGCCTGTAGTGCCTGATACATTTGCAATTGCATGCATATTCCCCCATAGGTAAATTGGGTTAGTGTTGTGGCAGTCTGCCTGTAGTGTAGACAGTGTTTGGTGACATGCCTAACAGATCAGTGTATTTACCCTAGTGTGATGTTATGTCCAGATATTTGTCAGATGTACTGTTGCCTGGCCACCATATGTGTTGTGTATTTCTGACAAAGCAGTGGGCTGCTGTGAAGATGTATGTCACTAACTAGTGGGAAGTATGAGGGCTTGGGACCTCTGCCGCTCAAGTTAATATGTGTTAGGACAGACAGGAGATTGTGAATGCATCAACTGTGTGAGCTTATCTACTCCAGTATTTGTGATATATCCCCATTCTCATGGGTTTAAACATCCCTTTGTCAGGCTTGTTATACATTTCTTATGTATACCTCATGACTGACCAGATAGTTTCAGGCTGTCCATGTTTATTGCTCATATTTCTTCTGTATTCCACAGGACCATTGATGTGAATTGTGTGCTACTTCACTATGATGATTTTATGATGTCTGTCAGTAACTGCTGGTGTACATGTCAGTTATAGAAGAGCCTTCCTTCACAACATG
This sequence comes from Protopterus annectens, assembly GCF_019279795.1. Lineage (NCBI taxonomy): Eukaryota > Metazoa > Chordata > Ceratodontiformes > Protopteridae > Protopterus > Protopterus annectens. Next base: position 1,564,957,686 of record NC_056728.1, on the reverse strand, counting down.
TGTGTTGACACAACCCCTGTCACTGTAGCAATATTCTACATTTATAACTGCAATACGGGGATGTGTGTGTGTGTGTGTATATATATATATATATATATATATATATATATATATATATATATATATATATATATATATATGTATGTATGTATGTATATATATATATATATATCCATATCATTTTATGTATAAACATGAGTGTTGTAAAAACCTTCTCAGATGTATCCCACCATATTAATCTGATACATATATATTTACATATGAGAACATGACTGATTCAACACTATTTTCACTTACAAGTACTAAACAATTGTAGTAGTCAAAGCAGTTCACTACTGTTCAGTATGTGTACTGAATTATATATTTGAAAAAGCAACAGACATTCTTACAGCATTCTTACAGCTCAGATTGCTTAGTGGTTAAGTGCTGTGAGTATAGTGTGCAGGATCCTGGGTTCAAGACTTGCATGGGATATTTATTTTGATGCTGGGCAGAACAAGGGAGACAGGGTGATTAAGGCACTTTAAAGCAGCTTTAAGTGGGTTTGCATGGTTTTGCACAAAGCTAAGCGGTGCTAACGTATGGTTAAACGAATATGAGCTTACACGGTGTAGGGTTGACTTACTAGTGCGGAAATCCACTTAGCATTTAAATTTAAGCAATGCTTACACCTGCTATGCATAGCCCAGCCCTGGTAACCAATGATCACATTCTAGTCTGATTATATAGCAGGATAGTGACATCTTTAATAACTGTATTTAAGTCAATTTACATAATATGCTTCATTGTGCTGTCTTTACAGTAGCAAGGGGTGTGAGTACAATGTATGGGACACATGAGTATACATGTGTAGTACCACAATCCTTTCTCTGTGTATGTGTTTCATACGTGGGTAGTATCCCAGATTATATGCAGGCACACTTGCATGTATGGTACCATTATGTTACAACTTTTAACAGTGCTTTTCCAAGTAAGAGTAGATTGCAGACTGTAGTACTTGAACATACACCCCTGCATGCAAAGCTGGACTCTGAGTACTGACTATCGTATTGTTGCTGTTTGAGCTGTATGTGTTTATGTATCTCCTTGTGGATATTGATCTGCTATGTTGATAGTAACTGTAGACTACCATGTTTTTATAGATGTCATTGAGGACTGCTGTAATGTAGTAATGGCATACCTATCAGTCTCAGATGTCTATCTGTCAAAACATTCATCCTAATGCATAACCTGTTGCCTATCTACTGTCTGTTTGTCCTCTGTACAGATGTGCAGATATCAGACATTCATCTTGGCTGCTTACAGGCAATCTCTGATTAACTGACACTGACATGTCTGTCCACCTGGGTTATGCATGCCACAGCTGGGAAACCCCAGTCTGTATGCACCACATGCCATGGATACCTCAAGAAGACTACTACAGTCGACAGAACATGTTTGGGTACAGGTCCCAACCCAGACACTGGCCATGTTATGCAATATGTGTTGCATAGCACCTCACTGGCCCTCTTCAAGAGAAAAACAGATGAGTGGATGTTGAATATAACTGTCTCCCTGGGGATTACTCAAGTGGCATCAGTTGATAAAGGGTCTGCTGACAAATATTCAGTGCCATGATACCAGTATATGCACATACCCTACTCTTCTCATCTCTCCTTGGACAATAGCCTGGCACATACCTAGGAACACCTGCACCTATGCACCTCAGTACTGACAAATGTGTTTGTGTGCATTACTGGGTATTACAGTGTTTGTGTGTTCTACAAATGAGTAGATAGGTGCGGGTTACCATGTGTGTGTGTGTGTGTGTGTGTGTGTGTGTGTGTGTGTGTGTGTGTGTGTGTGTGCATCCATGTGTGTGCATTTGTGTGTGAGTGTACATATTTGTAGAAGACACTATTCCGAGGCCACATACTCCAAATACACTAAACCTTGCTATACATTATAAGGGATGGTGATGTTGCTGACATTAGGAGAGCCATGACAAAACCCTCACACTACTATCCCTGTGGCGTGTGCAATAAATGCATATCCCCACAGTAGCAATAATTAGATAGACAAGGGTTTGTATTGCAGTCCTGGTCAATGTGTGATTGTGGGTATGTCAGAGCATTATCATGGATTTCAGTAAGTACAATATCCAATGTGGGGTGGGTGTGCTGGGTAGACTGTCTTTACACCATTTGTACCCCCAGTACATGTCCCAAGTTCCACTGTACAAGGACCGCTGTGACCCTCAACCGTACAGGTAACTGATGACACTCTTCAGCCCAATGATGCATGTGCTGGGGTCACAAACTCTGTAACAGTATGGACTCACTGACAAGGTAGTCAGCACTGCTAAACACAGGTCTGTCAAATGTGTCTATGACTGTATGTGTTTCCCAATGTGTATATGACAGCATATTATACTATGTATTGTCCATTAACACCCAGTACATCCCCCACTACCATGCTGTCCAAGGCCTGGTGATGTTGTTCACTTCACAGGAAGCTTGGGACACATCTCATCCTACAAGCTCTGTGGTGTGTGCAAGTAAAGCAAAACACATTAGTAGCAATAAGTACCTATATAATGATTCTATTCTCAGTGTTTCCAGTAAGTGCGGGTGTATGTGAAGGGATCTACTTCATTTTGCAGAAAATATATTTCCCAGGAGATCATCTGTCTGAGAACTAACTGGCAAATGTTAACATTGCAAAGCAATCATCTTGTGGAAAATCATTCTATCAAAAATATTAGTGGATGTTTAAATGCCCTTTTACCCATTGTACAGCTGTAAAGTGATACTGGGGTTGGTATACATAGTTTGGTGTGGTTGTTGTGGGCACAGCCACCCACATTGTTGGTATTGTTGTGCGTATGCCCCCACTTAATGTGCTGTTATACTGCTCAGTTTATGTTAAGAGGTTAAGTAGTTGTAAATCACACTATGTGTAGTTCTATGCCATCCCACACACTCCATTGTGGGGGCTGTGCCCTCCACACCAGCACAGCTATGTATACCAATTCTAAGATTGCAGTACATTGGGGAAAAGGACATATACCTTGTCAGTACCATTTCCAATTAAATTAAATTTGG
>NC_056728.1:1564674603-1564949603 GCF_019279795.1 Protopterus annectens | reverse complement strand
TCTGTGGGACTCCACTCATGACTGGTCACAGTCTGACTTGGAGTCAGCTACGTTCACACTGTGGGGTCTATCTGAGAGCCAGTTTGCAACCCGCTTAGTGATATAGGGGTTGATGCCTAGCTTACTGAGTTTTTCTATGATTCCTGAGTGGAGAATGGTATCAAGAGCCTTGGCCAGATCAAGGTAGGCTGTGTGAACCACCTTGCCTTCTTCCACAGCTCTGGTGATTGACTCAAATAAGTTGACCATGTTGAGCAGGCATGATCTACCCTTCACAAAACCAAACTGTGTGTGATCCAGAGTTTGGAGATTCCCTATATCCTTGTTTATTAGGTCCATGATGATGTGTTCCATAGCTTTGCATATCAGACTCGTTAGGCTAATGGGGCAATGCTTCCCAGGGTCTGTAGTCACTCCTCCTTTGTGGAGAGGGATGACTATAGCAGTGATCCATTTGGTAGGGACAAAGCCTGAGGTGAGGCTGTGATTGAACAGGGCACACAGGTGAGGTGCCAGTTCACTCTGTAGTTCATGTAGAACAAAGCCAGGGATATTGTCAGGTTCCATAGAAGCTGTACTCTTGGTCTTGGACAGAGCTGTTTTAACCTGTGCAGTAGTAATACTGGGTAGCTGGCAATCTACTGTTAATGTGATAGGTCCTTTGGGAGGGGAGAGAGGGGTAAAGTTGGCACTGAATCTATCGGCCAGTATATTGGCAATATCTGTTGGCTTGGTATAGGAGGTACCATTGTGCAGTAGCTCAGAGCAAATCTGAGTATTGCCATGAAGATTCTTTACATAACTATAGAAGGCCTTATGGTTCTCCTTACTATCTGCTGCAATTCTGTTTTCATAGCTAGCTTTAGAGGATTTGATGAGGGATCTCAACTTTTTGTTGAGGCTGATAAGGGGGATTTTCCAGTCTTGGGACTTCACCTTATTGCGCATCAGTTTCCTCCTTTTGTTGTAGAGTTTGTTTATGGCAGGGGATGACCAGATTAGATTTTTATTTTTGGAAGAGAGTGTCTTGGTTCTATTGGGTATGGCGAGATCCATGCATTTGTGTACGTGTTCATACAGTGCCTTGGTGTATGATTCAGTGGTCATGCAACTATTCTCCATTTGCATGGGTGCCATGAAGTTAGCCATCTCTGTTTTTAGGAGCCCAAAGTTAGCTTTGGAGAAGTTTTTCATGGTGGTTACCTTTGCAGGGGGGGAGGGGGATGTGGATTTCCAAGGTGATTAGTTTGTGGTCTGATCTAACCAGGGAGGAGTGAGGAGTTGACTATTGGTGTAGAGCAATGTTCGCCCATGTTAGTAATGACGAGGTCAAGGATGTTGCTACCTCTAGTGGGGTAAGAATGAGCTGGTCAAAGGCATTGGAATTGAATTCCAGGAAAGGTTGGGCAAGTGCATTGGTACATGAGTAGTTTTCCCAGTTAATTGATGGATAGTTGAAGTCACCCAGTATGAAAGTGTTAGGTTGGACCCTAATATTCTCCAGGTTTCTTAGGAACATGGAGTGTGAGTCTTGGGACATGGTTGGGGAGCTATAGCAGGCTACGACCTGAATTGCTGTCTTACCCAATGTTAGCTGCACCTGAAGTATCTCTGATGCTTTATGTTGGGCTACCAGTCTGTAGGTGTGTGCATCTTTTATGAATGTGGAAACACCACCACCTTTGGAGCTTCGGTCCAAGTTCTGGGGCCGAAAGGTGTGGAATGGGTTATAGCCTGGTAGTGCAGGGGTGCTTTCTGATGCCTTGAACCAGGTCTCTGTTACAGCACAAATGTCGATGTTTTCCATTTTAAGGAGTGCTTCGAGCAAGTGCATTTTGAGATTTAGACTTCTAGCATTGAGCAGCATGACCCTCAGATTGCATTTGTTTGTAGTTGTTACGGTGGTAATTTGGTCTTTTGAACACCACTTAAAAAAGGCACTATAGAGGTGGCAGGAGCCTTGGCCAATATATGGAAGCCCAGGGAAGACAGATGCAGGCTATCTCTGACAAAGCATCAAGGTCTGTCAATCATGTCATCCCAGGCAGACAGATAACATATCCCCTTAGAATGACACCAGAAACTTAACCAGCTGTTGAAATCAATCATTTTATGCTTGTACTGCGGTGTCATTCTGGGTGATGGTAGGATGCTGCTCAGGGCTAGGGTCATACCTGCCTGTGCTACATAATCCAAGAGCTGTTACATGTCTCTTTTCATGTAGTCCAGCGAGGTGCGTCTCAGGTCATTCACACCCACATGTACAATGACAGAGTCATATTTGTACCTGTTGTTGAGGGACCTGAGTGCATGCGTTATGTGACAGATCCTGGAACATGACAGGCAGCTGACTGTTACTTTCTCCTTATTCAACCTAGTGAGTGGGACATCAATGTGCCTCACTATCGAGTCACCTGTGATTAGCGTGTTGGGCATGCTGTTTTGCCTTAGGGGCTTTGACTGAATGGCACACTGTTTAGGAGAGTTATGCATCTTGTGATTAGTGTTGTGTTGTGGTGGTCAAGTGCGTTTCTGCCTTGGAGGTCTCTGCTGTTTGCATAGATTTTTATTGAGAGCATCTATGAAGGTGGGTGTGTGGTTTGCGTTTTTATGTGAAGGCAGTGCTGGTGTGTGTTCTGGCGGGCTATGTGTTCCATGTGGTGTGGTGCAAGTGTTGACCTTCTTCTCTTGACCAGCTATTCCGGTCTTGGCTGGAGAGTGCATGGCTTCCAATTTGGATATATAAGTGCATCTCTCACAATTCTGAGTGTTGGGAGGTAAGAGGAGAGGGCTGTCTGTATACATGAGGCAGTTGCTACATTGCCTCAGGATGCCCAAGTTCACCAGGTTAGTAGGAGAAAGCACAGGAAACTGACCTTTAGACATGCCTGGAAGGGTGGGCATTAATAATAAGTACTGGAGCTGTTTCATTGTAGAACATTTAGTGCTCGTAGAACTTTTGTGTGCTACAATAATTGCTACAAGAAGTCTGATAAAGTGCTAGACTAATAAGCTAGTAAAAGTGCAGTAGAGCAGAGAACTAGCAGATCTAAGGGAAAAGTTTAAGAGCAGACTTTGGCACTGCTCAGAAGCTTACAAACAGTCCTGGATACAGCAAATCTGTATCTGGACTAGACTAGTTACATGAAAGGTGGGAAACAAGCACAAATGTGGGCTTTTAAACCAGAAAGTTGAAAGAGATGGAAAGACTGCCCAAACAGCCAATAAACTACAATTTCTGGGCCAGCAACCACTCCTCTTTTGGTAGATAGGGTACCTAGAGCTTACCACTCCCTCCGATAAGCTAGAAGGCTTCCCTCTGACACAGAAAGGCTTGGGGGGGCTTAGAAGCTTACAAACAGTCCTGGATACAGCAAATCTGTATCTGGACTAGACTAGTTATAGGAAAGGTGGGAAAGAGGCGCAAATGCAGGATTTTAAATCAGAAAGTTGAAGCTGATGGAAAAAACTGCCCAAACAGCCAATGATCTACAATTGCTGGGCCATAAACCACTCCTCTTGTGGTAGATAGGCTACCTAGTGCTTACCACACCCACTGATAAGCTAGAAGGCTTCCCTCTGACACAGAAAGGCTTGGGGTGCTCAGAGGCTTACAGACAGTCCTGGATACAGAAAATCTTTATCTGGATCAGACTAGTTACAGGAAAGATGAGAAGTAAGTGCAAATGCAGGATTTTAAATCAGAAAGTTGAAATAGATGGAAAAAACTGCCCAAATGGCCAATGAACTACAATTTCTTGGCCAGAAACCACTCCTCTTGTGGTAGATAGGCTACCTAGTGCTTACCACCTTACCACTCCCACTGATAAGCTAGAAGGCTTCCCTCCTAAACAGAAAGGCTTGGGGGGCTCAGAACCTTACAAACAGTCCAGGATGCAGCAAATCTGTATCTGGACTAGACTAGGTGCAGGAAAGGTGGGAAACAAGCACAAATGCAGGCGTTTATACCAGAACAATATCACACATTGCAACACATGCCTTTGGGAGACTTGATGTTATGCTTATGCTACCTGCACAGATCCCTGGATGATGTTTCATGTGGAACAGATCTTCCATCTGATTGCCCTAACCCATAGGCCACATTTGGATACAGCAACTGCACCGGCAGTACTTGCTAGACATTCCTGCAACTCCATCAGTGTTGTTTCATGTCTTTGGCCAGCCTGCATGACCTGTTTGCAACATGTTTTGTCATATGTTTTGGAGCTGTTCATTTTCTACATCACTGTTGTCCCATATTTAATACACCTTTCGATCACTATCTGCACTGTTTGCCATGGTATATGCAAAGGTGAGGTAAGGTTACTTTTTCCACTCCCGACTCCTACTTTTCAGATATGGGATCCATTTCAAGCTTTGTAAGGTGTACAAGCCATGGTTGTCACTGTTTTAGGTGACTGGGCAAATGTCATATGTTGGACAGCAGAACATTACTTGGTGTGACATTGTGGTCCTGTACTTGATGGCAGGTGTGTACTCAAGAAGAGTGAATGCTGTCAGTACATGACAAGCTGCATCCACAATATATCATTTGGAGGGTGTGCACACATATGCTTCCAATGTTATGTAAGGTTTGTATACCCCATATTTGTTGTCCTAACATGGGATTCTATATTATACATTCATTGATCATGTTAGGACCACATTGCATGTTGTAAAAGGTGTGGAATGTGTTATTGTGGTCTGCCATTGTATATTTTTGGAACAGTTGCCATTGTAATAGTGGTGTATACACTGTTGCATCCACTGTATAAGGGTAATGTTTCATACATGTCCCTACTGTACACCATTTGCCTCACCATTTTGTTTATCTCTGCCCACACATCTTGCACTGACAGGTTGTGAGGTATACTGCAGGAATGTTACATACCCTGCAGATATGCCACCATGGTGACCACTGTGATGCAGTGCAGTTAACACCAACAACAATGAACATATACAGCATGCATCATGTGTAGGTGTGTTAAATGTGTGCATGGCAAACATCATGGCCTTAACATGGCCGGTGTATTGGCAAACCTGAATAAACCAACATCATACTCAACAGCTACAGGCTGCTGTCCCAGTTGTATACCAGAGGGACCTAAATAGTTGTGGAAGAGAAATAATGTCAGTAGGTACACCTGTGGCATTGGTACAAGGTGAAAGCAGCATTTCAGCACATCAACAGTACAAACCACAATACTAAGGATTATGCACATCTGTGCATTACTAAACTCCAGCAACATGCTATCTTATCTGACATATGCATGTAGATATGGTACAGATACAGATGGATAAGCAACAGTGCTCTAGTGATGTGCACTGGGGCCTTACCTGCACAATCCTCATCCATTGTGTGGGCGTCACCCACCTCCACAATGCTGTCTTCCATGTCATGGCTTGTCTGATGGGTGGGTGCCCCAAGGCTGGTGAGGAGCTCCTCAATGTGTGTCAGTGGGGGCCGGATGGATTGACCCACACCTGTGTCTAGCCATTCTCTCGCAACAGCAGCAACCTGCTGACGGGCATGGCAGATGAGGTCAGTGCAACAATGCTGCACCTGCTCATAATTTCAGCTGTGCAGACTGACATCATTACCCTGTGGATGAGGTTGTTCCACAGGGCAGTCCTCTCTTCTGCAGATACTGGACTCTGCATCTGAATAATAGGTTCTGCAATAGGTCTGCACCTATGTGCCCCTGTACAGCCACTATAGCAACCTATTATGTGCTTTGTGCATTGCTGCTGTCCACAAAGGGGGATTACTCTATCATTGGTGGAGGCTGGGTATACCAGTCAGGTACTGGTGATTCCTTTTCGCTACAGTGGATATAAAGTGTACAATCCCTTCTTACAATGCCTGGTGTTTGTGCAGTTGCATAAATACCCCACAAATACTTATTTCAACACAATCCCCACCTGTAATGTAACCCATAGCCTGCTCTTTCCAAATGAAAACAGAACAATCTGTTCAGAGAAAACATATGGGAAACAATACTCATTACAGTAAGTCAGTTGAATGTGTGTGCACACCTTTAAAATATTATATGGTGTAAACACCTGCAAAGATGATTACAGCATCTATTTGTCTTGGCTTGTTGTTGAGGTTATGGGTCACATTTGAGGTGAGAAACATTTTGAAATGATGTGCTATGGTCTCATTGGCATATAACACAAAAATCTGGCATTCCAACAGGGGTGTGTGTACACTTTTGATATCCAGTGCATATGGGTGTTGATATAGCTGTTAGTGGTAGGCATGGGCAGTGGCTCATAACACAGTTGTACACTTCTCTGATTACTATCTGGTAATCGTGCATACTGTAGTACCCATATCAATGCCATGGCAATGCAACAATCAGGACAACATGTGTGACCCTGTACAGTCAAGAGGTCAGTATATAGAGAACACTGTTATATGCCTAAGACACATTAAGGTATATGGCTGCACATTTTCATACGTTTAAACATGGGGAGAGTGATGAGTTTGAGCTTACTGTGTTGCACACAGTTCTGTTTGTCAGTGTGATTTTGAAGTGGAGGATTGTTATGTAAAGGATCCATTTACATTGTAACATGTGATACGTTTCTCCCTAGGGGGTTAACTACAGAGTGTAATTGGATGCTGTTGAAATAAATCTGTAATTAAGTGTTGATTGCTTCTTGTCTTCAAGGCAATTGTGTTTTTTACTGTTGTACTACATGAAGGCTTTGACCAAGACAACAGAGTATCCTTTGTTTTGCAGATTAGTTTGGGTTACCACCTGTCCCTCTTTGCAAGGGACACACCCTCTTTGGGCAGTTGTGTCGTGCTGATGACAACTGACATATGGCAAATGTCATGTGATGGTAGGACAAAGAATGTATCATATGTTTTCTTTGATAGCTGCATAAATCGGTTATTTTGTATTTCAAACATCTAGTTAATGAGGGATCTCAACCTTTAGTTGAGGCTGATAAGGGAGGTTTTCCAGTCTTGGGACTTAACCTTATTCCGCATCAGTTTCATATACATATATGCACATGTGTATATATATATATATATATATATATATATATATATATATATATATATATGTGTGTGTGTGTGTGTGTGTATATATATATATATATATATATATATATATATATATATATATATATATACACACACACACACACACACACACACACACACACACACACACACAAGGAGAAGGTAAACACTTGCACCACACCACACTCATCACATAGTCTCACTACGTCTACATCACCAAAATCCACACATAGAAGCTCAAAAACATTCTCAGAGGCTCTCAATAATAATCTGCCTAAGCAACAGAGACCTCCAAAGCAGAAACACAAGCAACCTCCATCCCCCAACACAACCCAAATGACACATAGCCCACAGACTCAGTGTGCCACTCAAACACAGCCAATAAGGCAAAACAACATACCTAACACACTAGTCATAGGTGACTCTATAGTCAGGCACACTGATGTCCCACTCACCAGGCTAAACAAGGAGAAGGTTACTGTCAGCTGCCTGTTGGGTACCAGGATCCACCAAATAACCCACGCACTCAGGTCACTCCACAACAAGTACAAATATGACTCTGTCATTGTCCATGTTGGTGTGAATGAACTGAGACGTACCTCCTTGGACTACATGAAAAGAGACATGGAAGAGCTCTCTGATCTTGTAGCCCAGGCAGGTAAGACCCTAGCCCTGAGTAGTATTCTGCCATCACCCAGAATGATACCGCAGTACAAGTACAAAATGATTGACTTCAACAATTGGCTAAGCTTCTGGTGTCATTCTAAGGGGATCCAGTATCTGTCTGCTTGGGATGACATGGTTAACAGACCACGATGCTTTGCCACAGATGGCCTGCACCTGTTGCCCCTGGAATTCCGGATACTGGCTAAGGCTCATGCTGCCCCTATTGTGCCTTTTTTAGGCAGGGTTCAAGTAACAAATTCACCACCATAACAGGAACAAGCAAGCAAAAACTGACGGTAATGCTACTCAATGCTAGAAGTCTAAATTTCAAGATGCACTCACTCGAGGCACTCCTTAAAATGGAAAACATCGATATCTGTGCAGTGACTGAGACCTGGTTCAAGGCTCCAGAGAGCACCCCTGCGCTACCAGGCTGTAACTCATACCACACTTTTCGGCCATGTAACCTGGACCGAAACACCAAAGGTGGGGGTGTGTCCATTTTCATTAAGGATATCCACACCTCCAGGCTAGTTGCTCAGCATAATACATACGAGGTTATCCAAGTGCAACTAACTCTTGGCAAAACTGCAATCCAAATTGTAGCTTGCTACAGATCCCCCACCATGCCCCAGGATTCCCACTCCTCTTTTCTTGATGTACTGGAAAATATTAGGGTTCAACCAAACACTCTAATAATAGGCGACTTCAACTACCCCACCATTAACTGGGAAAACTACTCATGTACCAACTCCTTAGTGCAACGCTTTCTGGAATTCATAAACTCCAATGCCCTAGATCAACTTATCCACACCCCCACCAGGGGCAACAATATCCTAGACCTAGTCATTAACAACATGAGTGACCGGTGTTCCACACCTGAAGTCAACTCCTCGTTGGTCCGATCCGACCATAAGCTAATCACCCTTGATATCCACATCCCACCCCCACCCCATTAAGGAAACCACAGTAAACAATTTCTCCAAAGCCAACTTCATGCTTCTTAAGACAGAAGTAGTGAACTTCATGACACCCATGCAGATGGACAATACAGTTACAACTGCTGAATCTTACACAAATGGACTCTTTAAGCACTTACATGAGTGCATGGATCATGCTATCCCAAACAGAACCAAGACGCTATCCTCCAAAAAAAGGAAGCCAATCTGGTGGTCCCCTGACATAAACAAACTGTACAACAGAAGGAAGAAACTGTTGCAAAAGAGAGTAAAATCCCATGAGTGGAGGAGCTCTCTGGTCAGCCTCAGTAAGAAGCTGAGATCCCTTATAAGATCCTCCAAAGCTAGCTACGAAAATAAAATCACCACTTATTCTAAGGACAACCACAAAGCATTCTATAGCTATGTCAAGAACCTCAATGGCAGCATCCAGATCTGCTCTGAGTTACAGCACAAAGTCACAAAAATTACAGAACCAACTGATATTGCCAACATCCTGGCAGATAGGTTCAGTGCTAACTTTACCCCCCCACCCCCTAAAGGGCCCATATCTATACAGGAAGACTTCAGAGTCCCTGTAATCACAACTATGCAGGTGAAAGCTGCACTCTCTAAAGCCAAAAACACAGCATGCATGGGACCGGACAACATCCCAGGCTGCGTTTTACACGAACTTCAGAATGAACTGGCTCCTCACTTAAGCACCATGTTCAATAATAGCCTTGCATCAGGCTTTGCACCCACTGAATGGCGCACAGCAACAGTTATCCCACTCCACAAAGGGGGAGCCACCACTGATCCCGGGAACTATAGACCTATTAGCCTGACGAGCCCGGTCTGCAAGGCCATGGAACGTATCATCATGGAACTCATAAACAAAGACATTCGTAACCTCCAAACTCTGGATCCCACCCAGTTCGGGTCTGTGAACGGCAGATCATGCCTCCTGAATCTGATCAACTTCTTTGAGGCAGTCACCAAAGGAGTAGATGAGGGTAAGGTGGTTCACACAGCCTTTCTTGACCTCGCCAAGGCTTTTGACACCATCCCCCATTCTGGAATTATAGCTAAACTCAATAAACTAGGCATAAACCCCTACATCACAAGATGGGTTGCCAACTGGCTCACTGACAGAACCCACACTGTAAAAGTTGCAGACTCCAAATCTGACCTCAAACCAGTGACAAGTGGAGTACCACAGGGTTCCGTTCTGGGACCGCTCCTGTTTGGCATCTACTTCTCTGAAGTACAGGCTAACACAGAAGGCCTCTGGCTAATGAAATTCGCAGATGACTGCAAACTAGGAGCTATAGTCAAGTCCCCAAATGATGTGAACATCCTACAGAAGGGCCTCTCTGAGACAGATGCCTGGTGTCAGAGACATGGCCTCAAGCTCAATGCCAAAAAGTGCAGTGTCATCCCCTTTGGTAAAAACTCTGTACCCATGAACTACCACAAAGGCATCAATCTAATTAACACTGAATGCGTGATAAGAGATCTTGGGACCCAGGTGGACAGTAGTCTCTCCTTTGATAGTCACATCACCACAGTAGTCAGGAAGTCCTTCTACATGGCACACCTCATCATAAAAGGGTTCTCATCCAGGAAAAAAGAGGTCATCGCTCCCCTCTACTCGACACTCATTAGACCCATTATAGAGTACAACGCCCCTTTTGGAATGTACCTCACAAGACATCTGCAGCAGCTGGAAGGGCCACAGAAGTACCTCACAAAGAGGATTACTGGACTCAAACAAATGCCCTACACTGACCATCTCAAAAAACACCAACTTTACTCCGTAGCATATCGCCTACTCCGAAGTGATCTCTGCCTAACATATAAAGCTGTGTCAAACCCAGAGCTGTTGGACATGCTACACCTAAAGAAATCCCAATCTCTCTGAGCTACACGCTCTAGGGACCTAAACTTTGTCACCACAATAAACAAGACATGCTGGAGGGATAGATTTCTATCCCAGAGACTTCCCATACTCTGGAACAGGCTATCCATCTATGACAAGCAAAGTTCTTCATTAGCACTCTTCAAGAAAAATCTTGATGAGTGGATGGGAAATAGGAAATACACCCCGGGGATCACTGCTGTGTCTCTGCTCGACTTGTTGGCTAGGCTTACATAGCCCTTGGGCCGATAGCCTAGTACCTACCTATATATATATATATATATATATATATATATATATATATATATATATACATACATACATATATATATACATATACATGCATACATCTATATATGTACACACACACACACACACACACACACACACACACACACACACACACACACACACACACACACACACACACACACACACACACACACACACACATTTTCCCTACTGTTGAATGACTGTGCTGCATGATATGCTTGAATAAACATCACACGTGGATACATTTTAGGTGGCTTAGTGGTAATTTGTTGTGGCTATGGTATGCAGGCTCCTGAGTTCAAGACTTGCTAGGGCTGATTATTTTGTTGCTGGGCAGAACACGGGCTGCTGGATACAGTCCAATTAAGGCACTTTTAAGCAGTAGTAAACATGTTTAAGTGAGTTTGTGTGGTGGTAGGCATTACTAACCTCCGGTTAAATATGCTTACAGACAGTTAGCTGTAAAAGTGCTTAATGTGTGTAGGCATCACTTAGCAATGTGCAAACAGGCGTAGTCCCACCTACTATTGCTTACAACTGCGTAAAACTGCTTTAATCACCCTGTCACCTTCAGCCACTGTTTTGGCCAGCAAAAAAAATAATCAGCAATACCCAGTCTTGAACCCAGGACAGTGTACACAATAGTCAAAGCAGTGTACTATTACTCCATCTGAGCTCAACTGTTAACTGTTTTTTTTTAAATATATCATTGAAGACAGGTATAGAATACTGTGGAACCAGTCATGTTTATAATATATAAATATACAAATATGGATTTGTATGGTGAGAGATACAAATGAAAAGTGTATACATCAGATATATGTAGATGTACATATGAACTTGGACATTTAGAATATGTACATATATATCATAAAATAAATATATAGGTGCAGATATAAAAAAATAATATAAGGATATAGCAGTAGTCATATATGTAAACAAATATATCTATACACAGATAAATATATATTAATATAATATATATATAAATATAGACATAAATATACATATATTGAGATATCTATATATACATATATATACACTGATATATACATACATATGTATGTATGCATATATATATATATATATATATATATATATATATATACACACACACACATGTATATTATATATATATATATATATATATATATATATATATATGGGTTCATATGAATCCGTCGACAGCCGAAACATCGACGCTTACCTCATCGACACCAAAGCATCGACCGTTCAGAACATCGACAATCCAGGTAAGCGATTTTCCCCCTTACAGGACCCATGGTAGCACTTAGGACCCATGGTAGCGACTGTTGAGAATTTGCGTTGTCCATAGTGTCGCACTAGCGAAACAAGTGCTACCTTGGGTCCTGTAAGGGGGAAAATCGCTTACCTGGATTGTCGATGTTCTGAACGGTCGATGCTTTGGTGTCGATGAGGTAAGCGTCGATGTTTCGGCTGTCGACGGATTCATATGAACCCATATATATATATATATATATATATATATATATCTGCACATAACATGTACTGGAGTCATACCCAGAAGCATACTTGCCTACCCCTACGTGCAAGAGATGTGGACAAAGGCTGCAAATGGTGGGGGCATAGGGACACAATGTACATCCTGCAGGTATATATGTAGAATTTCTTTAAAAGAAAATAAAAAAGGGGTGAGAGGAAAGTGGTGAAAAATGGGGTACAAAGAGGGTAAAATAATATGAAAGATAGCTAGGGATGTGCAGGATGGGTGTAGGGAAGGTGCATAGCTGTCCATTTCTTCTACAGCAACAGCTGTGCATATATATTGAATTTGGAGTTAAATTTTGACACTCAACATTACATAGCTATGACTTAGTATGTTCACCCTGTGCATCAGACTCATAATTGCATGTCCCTGCATTGATGGTTTAGATGGAAGGGATCTGGCACAGGTTTCATCATATGCAGAGGGTGTTGTGTGTGCTTACCAGAGCCCTAGGCTGTGCCATTTGGTTGACATTATGAGTGTGTATTTGGGGTGTGGGAATGATATGGCCTATGTATGTTTGGTGCATGTGTGTGGAGGCGGCCTCTTTCCTGATTGTGATGTGTGTGTGTGTGTGTGTGTGTGTGTGTGTGTGTGTGTGTGTGTGTGTGTGTGTGTGTGTGTGTGTGTGTGTCTGCCTGCACACAATCACACCATGTGGCTGCCCTATACTGATGTTTTGTGGACAGCTGTGGGCCATACATGGCATGGTGTACAGTTCACCCTCTCTAGCTTTGGACGCAGGACTGGACCTGCCACGGGTCTGACTGGCACCACCAGGCACAAGGGCTGAGGCAGTACTACTCCCCAATGTTGGCTGATGTCTGCTGGAACCGCGATCCTGTTGTGACCAGCCAGGATCATGTGGCCATGGTCTGCTACATTGCAGTGTGGACAGCACACCACCATCAATACTGTCAGTGTCACTGCCACTATAGGAGCATGATGGTGGATGGCCACATAGACAGTTGATTGTGTTGCTGAGCTACATCCACGTCTGCTGCCTTTCCCCTGCCAAATGTTCAGGTACAGATATTCCATGTCTGATGAATGCCCTGATCTCAACCAACCATCTATCCATGATCTCAGTGCCTTCACGCCTAGCTGCAACAAGGTCCTGGAGACAGACATGAGCACCAGGGAGATGTTCTGTCACAATCCTGTGCAGTTGTCTGGTGTTGCATTCATTACATGCCTGCATCCATTACAGCCTGAAACATGCTGCTGGTAACTACTGCACTGGCACTTGCTACATGTACTGGACAGGCATCAATCCTCCTTCAAACACCCCTGCCCATCTGTCTGTGTGTGACCTTGCCAGCAGTCTGGCTATGGCTAGTGGCTGCATGCTCACTTTCCAAAGTCCCCGCACTTGCATGTCCTGTGCCTGCACCCAGTTGTCCTCCACTTGTGACCAGTGGTGACGGGGAATGTGTGGCCATTGTGACTGTGTGCGAGGATGAGGTTGATAAAGGTCCACACATATGCATCTAGCTTCTTGGACTATTACCACTCCACATACATGTTCCCCTAACAGAGTTGTATGTTTGACATTTGCATGGTACAGATTATTGGTCACAATACAGGCTGCATGGCTTTGGTCTTCTATATTGTGCTCACATTTTCATATCTCACAAATACCTGGCATTGTGACATGTGTATACACCTTTTATATGCACTGTCTCACAGTACTGTATACAACATGTCCATACTATTGGCACTCTGCCCCACATTTTGGCAATCATTATCCAAATGTCTTGCAATAACAGATTTGTGAGTTATGATACTGATATATAACA
Source organism: Protopterus annectens (assembly GCF_019279795.1). Lineage (NCBI taxonomy): Eukaryota > Metazoa > Chordata > Ceratodontiformes > Protopteridae > Protopterus > Protopterus annectens. Next base: position 1,564,935,439 of record NC_056728.1, on the reverse strand, counting down.
TCTCATACAAATAGGCCTCTGTGATATCTTGCAGGGAACCCCACCACAGGTGATCTTGCAGATACATGCAATTTGCTGACTATAACAGTTCAGTGCATGGCCACGTGCATGACATTAAAATGCCTGGGGTACTGGTAAGCTACAACAGGAGGACGTCATACTTACTGGTCTCAGGCTGCTGTGCCTCATGTTGATAGGAGGTACCTAGGTATTGTGAGGTAGAGGTATTGTCAGCAGCTTCACAATAGCCATTGGTCCAGGTGCAATGCTACATGTCTGCACAGGTACAGTGTACACTATGATATTACACTATTTGCTAATCTTCACCTGAAATGGGCACATGTGTGCATTACTAAACCCCACCCAATACTCTATTTTGCAATCACATATGCATCTACACACTGCTAGTACACAGGTGGAATGTAACCTCACTCAGTACACACTGATGTGGAGTGTTGCCTTACCTGGATGCTCCTCACCAGTTTCCTGGGGGGCACCCACCTCCACTACAGTGGTTTATGAGACATGGCAGTGGTATTTTTAACTGGATTGTTTACTGTAATCTTGGAAAGTGAGAGGATGTGTGAGATGTTGGTGAATATGTATGGGTACAGCTAATCTGAACAAGGGTGGTCTGCAGAGGTGTAGTAACAAGTGAGGGATAACATTGCTCAAGTCACAGGATGAGGTAATGGTAAAAGGTGGTGGCAGCTAGGGTGGGAACATGTTGATGATTGATGATCTGCAGTATGGTTTCATGTCAGGTAGGGCAAGTACAGATGCAAATTCCTTCTACTGTATTCACTTCCACACTGGTGTCTGTTTCTCAGTGCTGTTACATCCCTGGAGTGCCTGGTATATTTGAAGTTACATGTGTATTCCCCATAGCCAGATTGCTTTTTTGTTGTGTCAGTCTGCCTGTAGTTTGGGTATTGCTTGGTGACATGACTAGCAGCTCAGTGTGTTACCTAATTTGAAGTTATGTCCAGATATTTGGCAGATGTAAGTGTTGCCTGGCCCTCATAAGTGTTGTGTATTTCTGACACATCAGTGGGAGGATGTGAAAAATTCATGACTAACTACTGGGAGGTCAATGGGCTTTGGACTTGTGCTATTCCACTCAATAGATGTTGTAACAGACAGGAGAGTGTTACTGCATCATATGTGTCACCTCAACTATGCCAGTATTTACGTAATGTCCACATTTTATACCTCCTCTCCTTTGACAGGCTTGGTTATGCTTTCTTGCACTAAACTGTTCTGAGCATACCTGTCAACCAGCCATATTGTTCCAGACCGTCCACGTTTTTGCCGTATTTGTGGTCTGTTGCACAGTATCATTTTATTCTTTCCTGTGGTAAATCACTGTGACCACGTGGGGATTTCTATCAGCATATGATGACATACATTATAGTTTCAAAATTAACATCCTTCTGAACATGTGTGCTGACACACGCTGTTCCTGTAGCAACATTCTACATTTATACATGCAGGACGTACATTGTGTCTCTAGTGTTGGTCCATTGTCCCCCATTTGCAGCCTTTGTCTGGATCTACTGTACTTTGGGGTGGGGAGATATGCTTCTGGGTATGACTCCAGTACATGTTATGTAAATACACACACACATATATATATATATATATATATATATATATATATATATATATATATATACACACACACACACACATATATAAATATATATATATAAATATATTTATATATATAAAATATATACTTATATATATATATATATATATATATATATATATATATATATTATATATATATATATATATATATATATATATATATATATATATATATATATATTTATATATATATATACGTATATATACACATACATACGTATACATATAACTGTAACCATAATAAACAACATCCTTATTAAATGTAAAAAATAATTTTCCATGCAATAACCAAAAGTGTATAGATTCACTTATGATCACATGAAAGTAAAATAAATTGGCAAACAATACAAGACAACCAAAGATGTGCAAATGTTGCCCAACCCTATGTAATGGTGTAGCCTGTTAAAACTTAACAAAACTCAGTCCAGCTGGATTTATACCAAACTGTTGCCATAATAAACAACATCCTTGTGTTTAAATTTTCTGGAAAAATAATTTAACATGCAATTGCAACGAGTATATAAATTCACTTCTAATAATATAAACATGCAACTGGTTGTAAAACTTATAATTGCGACTCATATGAACTAAATAACAATGGAAACCGTTATAAATGTATTATAACATCCAACATTTATGTTGAGTCCAATAGTAGTCCCACTGATGAACAATGAGGTTTTGTTTTTTCGGTAGTAAAAGTTGTTCAAAACACGATCTTTGTGTACCCAGTTCTATACATATATATAGCTCCAAAGTTATGTGATCAATAGCTAGAAGCTGGCATACACCACAAAGCATATACCTAGTTTATTAGAGCCATATGAGTTATGGTTGCAATGTCCAAAGTTAATTAGATTCCCAGTAAATAAATCCAGGTCGACGTATTCATGGTGTTCCAATATGCCAAGTAAAGCATGAAAGAAAATAGAGTTCCTCAAAAATAGGTTGCGGCCAAAACAAGTTCTGTGTAATTCTACAGTCAACTACCAAAACACATTGTTTGTAGCAAAAAAGACGGTGCCTCAATATTAGATCCACTTCACATCCGTGAAAATTCAAAGTAAACCAACTCCTTCACATAGCTAGCCCTATATTGATGTTACACCATGAAATAATGCACATAACATAAAAACAAAAAAGGCCATAAAAGACAATACTGAACGCATTTAAATACAGATGTAGGTGAATCCTGAAACCAGTATTTAATCACACAAACAGTCTAACCAAAACAGCTGAGTGAGATCGATTCCAGCCCAAGAATTATGAAACAGTACCTTATACATAGAAAAACAACATGGCTTCCACTTCCCTGTATGAAATGTGAAACTCTGTTGTTGTATATTTTGAATGAAACCCTGTTCGATCCAAATTAGAAAGAACAAATAGGATAATATGGTGAATCGATCCAAAGATACCCAAAGCTCACTATGTGTAGAAAATATCCATGGGAAACCTGGGATAATCCTGAGCAGCAGAGAATACCTCCACTACAGGCACTGACTGTGCCAACACTGAAGTGTCCACAGCGGAGCACAGGAAGTCAAAGTCAAGAAAAAACCCTCTGCAATAAGGAAATAACCCCCAGGGGTCTGAGAATCAAGATCCAACCTTTAGTAAGTAAGGTTGATGAAACCTTGACCAATGAATGGTTTCAGGCCCAACAACAGGCATCTATGAACTTTGTTCAAATCTTAAGCTCTTATTACGAATGAAACATTGAAACTAATATTAAAGAGGTTGGTGACTTGTGTGGAGAAGTCAAAACTTATGAGGGACACTCACAATTCTCTATATGCCTTAACAAGCTGTCAAAAGAACTTCTTGTGTTTGAAAAACAAATTAAGGATAAAAAAAATAAAAAAAATTAACAGGGATTTAACCAATTACCAGAGGGGATGACCTTTTGACACTACTAAAAATATCAGATTTATGGGTTATGGATACTAGACAGAACCTTGGTAGGAACAAAAAAGACCCAGATCAATATTGAAGGGGTCCCACACATACAGCAGTACGTCAGCGGATGACTCCTCCACTACAGACACTGAAGGGGCTAACACTTTGGAATCCCCGGTTTCTAAAAAAAATCTAAAAATCAGACCCGCCCTTTAAACGCATTAGGAGGAGGGGTGGGAAAAAACATAGAAGGCACAAAGATAGATACAATCAAGGGCCTTTTACAAACATTTATGAGACAATAGATTGCAACATTTTGAACATTTCTAAAACTGTTTTGACAGATGATCAAAAGAAACTTTTGAATAAAGGCCTGAACTTTGTTCCTGGGTTTTTTTGTGGATGAATCAGATATAGTTAATGATATTAATGACTTTTGTTGCAGGATTAACCTTAAACCTTTCTTTGGGTCTAGGTATTGTGAGGTAGAGGTATTGTCAGCAGCTTCACAATAGCCATTGGTCCAGGTGCAATGCTACATGTCTGCACAGGTACAGTGTACACTATGATATTACACTATTTGCTAATCTTCACCTGAAATGGGCACATGTGTGCATTACTAAACCCCACCCAATACTCTATTTTGCAATCACATATGCATCTACACACTGTTAGTACACAGGTGGAATGTAACCTCACTCAGTACACACTGATGTGGAGTGTTGCCTTACCTGGATGCTCCTCACCAGTTTCCTGGGGGGCACCCACCTCCACTACAGTGGTTTATGAGACATGGCAGTGGTATTTTTAACTGGATTGTTTACTGTAATCTTGGAAAGTGAGAGGATGTGTGAGATGTTGGTGAATATGTATGGGTACAGCTAATCTGAACAAGGGTGGTCTGCAGAGGTGTAGTAACAAGTGAGGGATAACATTGCTCAGTCACAGGAAGAGGTAATGGTAAAAGGTGGTGGCAGCTAGGGTGGGAACATGTTGATGATTGATGATCTGCAGTATGGTTTCATGTCAGGTAGGGCAAGTACAGATGCAAATTCCATCTACTGTACACACTTCCACACTGGTGTCTGTTTCTCAGTGCTGTTACATCCCTGGAGTGCCTGGTATATTTGAAGTTACATGTGTATTCCCCATAGCCAGATTGCTTTTTTGTTGTGTCAGTCTGCCTGTAGTTTGGATATTGCTTGGTGACATGACTAGCAGCTCAGTGTGTTACCTAATTTGAAGTTATAAATAACTAAAAACCAAGGCTGAGAGACAAAACAGTGGAATAATCCAACCAGAAATAGCGTATTAAAAATTTATTTATCCGCTTTCGTCCGTAGACTTCATCAGAATAAAATCCAACATGTTCATACTCATTAAATACTTACAAACACAAGTAAAATCAATTAAACAATTAACGTTAAAAAACGCCCTCTTGCACTAATCAACTAATTGAACTATTAGAAAAATGAAGTAAAACCATGTCTACATCTTTTTTAACTTGTAATGTACGATGCTTTAAAAAACACTTTATATTGACGGACTCATTGAGTCCTGGGTGGCAATCTGATCGCAGTCTGATTTGCCATACTGTCTCACGTTGCAACAAATAATTTTTAAAATCGCCATCTCTCATGTCCCTATGGCAAACTTCCAAAATAGAAAACAAAAATTTTTTAAAAATACAACATACCAAAGAATGTTTATAGAGAGCATTAGTTTCATCTCTCATTTTAATACTGTATAAATGCTCTCTAATACGGACATTTAATTGTCGTGAGGTCATACCCACATAGCATGCTGGACATGTGGAGCATAATGCTATGTAGATGACCCCCTGGGTACTACAATTAACTGATCCAGGAACTTCAATAGTTCTATCAAAGGAAGCTACAGAAATGTATGGACCTGTGGAAATGTAACGACACATGTTACAAGCGTGACAACAGTGCATACCCTTCCTATTGGATGTCAAAGTACATACCGTCTTGTTCAATGCACCTGTGTCGTCATGCTCTAAAGCTTTTTTAATATTAAAATAATTCTTTTCAACAAAAAAAGGTTTGTTACCCAATATTTTACAAATATCCGAGTTACCTTGAATAACTTCGCCAGTTCTGTAATTCTAATAGGCGTCATTATCGCCCACTATCAGAACTCATATTAAAACTACAAACAGGTTTCTCATAATTCTGGTTAATTTTCCTGTTTGTCAAACCATCATAACTACTTGATGTTGTTAGACTTAATATAGAAGGATAACTATCTTTTCGTTTTTGAAAAATTTCATCAGCTGAGGCACTAATCAATTTCTTTTCATATCCTCTGTTCAAAAATAATGAAGAAATAAAATCAAATTCTTCTAGTAAATCTACTTCTTTTGACGTCATTCGACATGCCCTGATAAATTGACCTCTAGGGATGTTTTGGTGACATGTCTGGCATGTCCACTTGAAAATGTAAATAAGCATTATTAAATGTTTTCTTCCTATAAATCGACTGTGAAATCTACCTTCTTCCATGTCCCATATAAGAGAAATGTCTAGAAAATTAACACACAAACCTACTTGTCCGATGGTAAACTTTAAATAATTCGAAAAAGAATTGATATCTGACAAAAAATTATTGGCAGTGCAATGATCACCTTCTATGACAAAAAACAAATCATCCACATAACGTGAATAAAAAGAAATGTTAAAGTTCTTCCTCAACACTGGCATGAATTCTAACTCCCAACAAGCCATCACTAAATTGGCATATGCTGGCGCTGCGGATGACCCGATTGCTACTCCTCTTTTTTGTCTGTAAAATTTTTCTCCAAACAAAAAATAGTTGTTATATAAAACTATATCTAATAGCATACAAATAGTAGAAATAGCAGAATTGCTATATTCAGGTTTGTTTTTTACCAGATAACTTCTTATGGCATCAATCCCATCTTCGTGGGGTATACAAGTATACAATGAAATGACATCCACAGTTAATAGAAAATGTCTGTTTGGATCAAACAACTTGCTTAGAGCATAACTATTAAATTTGAACAAGAAATGCCAAGAATCACGAGTAAAGGATTCATGCTTTTCAATGATGGAACCTAAAATGGCATCTAAAACTAAAGAGATGCCTTCAGTGACTGAGTGTGGAGACGACACTATTGGTCTAAAAGGTGGATTAACTACTGATTTATGTGTTTTGGGTATTCCAAACATTACCCCTATTCGTGGTTTATCAACAAGACAAAAATTGTACATTTCAAAACTGATGTCGCCAGACATTAAAGCTTCATATAACTGTGAATGTATAAAAGCTGACTACGATGTATGTCTGAGAGTACTACTTCATCATATTCATCAGTGTTGTTCAAAAGTTCAAACATCTTGTCTCTATAACGTTTCTGTGTCATGATTACTATGTTGCCCCCCTTGTCACTCTTCATGAACCTGAGCTGATTTGTTAGGGCAGTTAGATTTTTTAAAGCTTTCCTCTCAGTTTCAGTCATGTTAGAATGACGATTGGGACTACATTGCAACATTTTACCAATATCCTGTATGCACAATTCTTCAAACACCTTTATGGTATGATTCAAAGTCGGAGAATAACTAGAAGGTTTGTTAAAAACATTCTGCCTATCAACTTGCGTGAAATGCATTAAATAATGCAAATTTAACTTCCTTGTATATTTTTTAAGGTCAATTACTGTATTAACATAATTAGCTCTTATGCTGGGAACAAAGTTGAAACCCAGCTTTAAAACATTCAGCTCCTGTTGGGAAAAAACATGATCGGTTAAGTTTATAATACTGAAATTGTTACAGTCACCAACTATGTCTCGTCCCCGGAGGACTGAGAATTCAAAAATGTCCTGCTTCGGGTCAGAACAGTTTTTAAATCCGATTGTTTCTTCTTGCCGAAAAAAGCCGTGGAAGAAGGATTCACAGTCCGTGCAGTCAAAGTGCCACTAGAATTAGACCCAGCCTTGGCACCGATAGTCTTACCGTCAACAACTATTGACGGAAAATTAGTGTCATTCAATACTAACAAGTTGGTGTCATTATCGGTCGTCACAGAAACTTTGTCATGTTGTACAGAGTTGTTTCCTGATGAACAATCATCAGTAGAGACTGTCTCGTTGCTTAAAGGCACGGTGTTGGTGCCTACTGTTTCTTTATAAGTAACACTGGCAACAGAAGATTTGGACAATGGTTCTCTATTAAAAGCACTTTTATAGTACCCTTTTTGATTATTAACTCTACCAAATTTACTGGGAGCTGCAAAATGACTATATGCTGTCTTGTTTTTATAGGAAGCAATGTCGCGCTCCAGCTTACCATGCTTTCTGTTAACATTATCGACAGTATGTTGTTCAATATCATGCAGAATGTCAGTAATTAACTCATTAAAGTGATTTTCAGAAAGAGTACGTTTAAAAAAGGACTCAATATCAGTTATTTCTCTTTTGAGACATTCCATTTTTTCATTGTTGTTGTCAATTAATATCTTCAAGAAGCGCAAACCCGCTTCATTGAAAAAACTGACAAGTGTATCAAACATTGGCTCACCTGTGTTTACACCATTGGGACATTTGAAAAAACGGAGCCCTTTGGGTACGATGTTTAGGTCAATACACCAAGAAAAATAACAATTCTCCAAGTCTATCGATTTGTAACGTTTGAGCAGTTTGGTTAACTGCTCGCGTTTGTGATAGAAACCCTCGTTGTTGAACTTTGTAGCAGGGCTTCCCAAGGACGAGAAAGGATTTCCGACACGGCTGAAGACTTGCTCAAGCGAACCTCGACCAATAGTGCGCTGCTGTCTTTCTGTGAAAACTTTCTTCACAGATGGAATGTTTTCACATTCAATGACAGTATCCATCTCATGAAATGACTCGTCCAAGTTAGTACCTTTAACATCCGTTTTAGTTTCATTTGCTTTCATTACTAAGAATTTTAAAGAGTTATTGATTTCTTTCAAAGTTGCCGCCAACAAACAGTTTAAAGTGACAGTCTCCTCAGTAGGTGCAGGGTGTATCGTTAGATTCAACAAAGCTTCGTCGTCAACATCCGCCATGGTAATAGCACGTAAAAAACCAAGAACAAAAGGTGCTGGTAGACAAACAAATAAATAACTAAAAACCAAGGCTGAGAGACAAAACAGTGGAATAATCCAACCAGAAATAGCGTATTAAAAATTTATTTATCCGCTTTCGTCCGTAGACTTCATCAGAATAAAATCCAACATGTTCATACTCATTAAATACTTACAAACACAAGTAAAATCAATTTGTCTACCAGCACCTTTTGTTCTTGGTTTTTTACGTGCTATTACCATGGCGGATGTTGACGACGAAGCTTTGTTGAATCTAACGATACACCCTACACCTACTGAGGAGACTGTCACTTTAAACTGTTTGTTGGCGGCAACTTTGAAAGAAATCAATAACTCTTTAAAATTCTTAGTAATGAAAGCAAATTAAACTAAAACGGATGTTAAAGGTACTAACTTGGACGAGTCATTTCATGAGATGGATACTGTCATTGAATGTGAAAACATTCCATCTTTGAAGAAAGTTTTCACAGAAAGACAGCAGCGCACTATTGGTCGAGGTTCGCTTGAGCAAGTCTTCGGCCGTGTCGGAAATCCTTTCTCGTCCTTGGGAAGCCCTGCTACAAAGTTCAACAATGAGGGTTTCTATCACAAACGCGAGCAGTTAATCAAATTGCTCAAACGTTACAAATCGATAGACTTGGAGAATTGTTATTTTTCTCGGTGTATTGACCTAAACATCGTACCCAAAGGGCTCCGTTTTTTCAAATGTCCCAATGGTGTAAACACAGGTGAGCCAGTGTTTGATACACTTGTCAGTTTTTCCAATGAAGCGGGTTTGCGCTTCTTGAAGATATTAATTGACAACAACAATGAAAAAATGGAATGTCTCAAAAGAGAAATAACTGATATTGAGTCCTTTTTTAAACGTACTCTTTCTGAAGATCACTTTAATGAGTTAATTACTGATATTCTGCATGACATTGAACAACACACTGTTGATAATGTTAACAGAAAGCATGGGAAGTTGGAGCGTGACATTGCTTCCTATAAGAATAAGACAGCATATAACCATTTAGCAGTTCCCAGTAAATTTGGTAAAGTAAATAATTACAAAGGGTACAACAAAAGTGCTTTCAATAAAGAACCATTGCTAAAATCTACTGTTGCCAGCGTTACTTATAAAGAAACAGTAGGCACTAATAATGTGCCTTTAAGCAAAGAGACAGTCTCTATTGGTGATTGTTCATCAGGAATTAATTCTGTGCAACATGACAAAGTTTCTGTGACGACCGATAATGATACAAATTTGTTAGTATTGAATGACACTAACTTTCCATCAATAGTTGCTGATGGTAAGGCTGCTGGTGCCAAGGCTGGGTCTAATTCTAGCGGCACCTTGACTGCACGGACTGTGAATCCTTCTTCTACGGCTTTTTTTGGCAAGAAGAAACAATCGGATTTAAAAATTGTTCTGACCCGAAGCAGGACATTTTTAAATTCTCAATCCTCCGGGGACGAGACATAGTTGATGACTGTAACAATTTTAGCATTATAAATTTAACTGATCATGTTTTTTCCCAACAGGATTTGAATGTTTTAAAGCTGGGTTTCAATTTTGTTCCCAGCTTAAGAGCTAACTATGTTAATACAGTAATTGACCTTAAAAAATACACGAGAAAATTAAATTTGCATTATTTAATGCATTTCACGCCAGTTGATAGGCAGAATGTTTTTAACAAACCTTCTAGTTATTCTCCGACTTTGCATCACACCATAAAGGTGTTTGAAGAATTGTGCATACAGGATATTGGTAAAATGTTGCAACGTAGTCCCAATTGTCATTCAAACATGACAGAAATTGAGAGGAAAGCTTTAAAGAACTTAACTGCTTTAACAAATCAATTCAGGTTCATGAAGAGTGACAAGGGGGGGCAACATAGTAATCATGACACAAAACTGTTATAAAGATAAGATGTTTGAACTTTTGAACAACACTGATGAATATGATGAAGTAGTACTCTCAGACATACATCGTAGTCAGCGTTTTATACATTCACAGTTATATGAAGCTTTAATGTCTGGCGACATCAGTTTTGAAATGTACAATTTTTGTCTTGTTGATAAACCACGAATAGGGGTAATGTTTGGAATACCCAAAACACATAAATCAGTAGTTAATCCACCTTTTAGACCAATAGTGTCGTCTCCACACTCAGTCACTGAAGGCATCTCTTTAGTTTTAGATGCCATTTTAGGTTCCATCATTGAAAAGCATGAATCCTTTACTCGTGATTCTTGGCATTTCTTGTTCAAATTTAATAGTTATGCTCTAAGCAAGTTGTTTGATCCAAACAGACATTTTCTATTGACTGTGGATGTCATTTCATTGTATACTTGTATACCCCACGAAGATGGGATTGATGCCATAAGAAGTTATCTGGTAAAAAACAAACCTGAATATAGCAATTCTGCTATTTCTACTATTTGTATGCTATTAGATATAGTTTTATATAACAACTATTTTTTGTTTGGAGAAAAATTTTACAGACAAAAAAGAGGAGTAGCAATGGGGTCATCCGCAGCGCCAGCATATGCCAATTTAGTGATGGCTTGTTGGGAGTTAGAATTCATGCCAGTGTTGAGGAAGAACTTTAACATTTCTTTTTATTCACGTTATGTGGATGATTTGTTTTTTGTCATAGAAGGTGATCATTGCACTGCCAATAATTTTTTGTCAGATATCAATTCTTTTTCGAATTATTTAAAGTTTACCATCGGACAAGTAGGTTTGTGTGTTAATTTTCTAGACATTTCTCTTATATGGGACATGGAAGAAGGTAGATTTCACAGTCGCATTTATAGGAAGAAAACATTTAATAATGCTTATTTACATTTTCGAAGTGGACATGCCAGACATGTCACCAAAAACATCCCTAGAGGTCAATTTATCAGGGCATGTCGAATGACGTCAAAAGAAGTAGATTTACTAGAAGAATTTGATTTTATTTCTTCATTATTTTTGAACAGAGGATATGAAAAGAAATTGATTAGTGCCTCAGCTGATGAAATTTTTCAAAAACGAAAAGATAGTTATCCTTCTATATTAAGTCTAACAACATCAAGTAGTTATGATGGTTTGACAAACAGGAAAATTAACCAGAATTATGAGAAACCTGTTTGTAGTTTTAATATGAGTTCTGATAGTGGGCGTATACGACGCCTATTAGAACAGAACTGGCGAGTTATTCAAGGTAACTCAGATATTTGTAAAATATTGGGTAACAAACCTTTTTTTGTTGAAAATAATTATTTTAATATTAAAAAAGCTTTAGAGCATGACGACACAGGTGCATTGAACAAGACGGTATGTACTTTGACATCCAATAGGAAGGGTATGCACTGTTGTCACGCTTGTAACATGTGTCGTTACATTTCCACAGGTCCATACATTTCTGTAGCTTCCTTTGATAGAACTATTGAAGTTCCTGGATCAGTTAATTGTAGTACCCAGGGGGTCATCTACATAGCATTATGCTCCACATGTCCAGCATACTATGTGGGTATGACCTCACGACAATTAAAGGTCCGTATTAGAGAGCATTTATACAGTATTAAAATGAGAGATGAAACTAATGCTCTCTATAAACATTCTTTGGTATGTTGTATTTTTAAAAAATTTTTGTTTTCTATTTTGGAAGTTTGCCATAGGGACATGAGAGATGGCGATTTTAAAAATTATTTGTTGCAACGTGAGACAGTATGGCAAATCAGACTGCGATCAGATTGCCACCCAGGACTCAATGAGTCCGTCAATATAAAGTGTTTTTTAAAGCATCGTACATTACAAGTTAAAAAAGATGTAGACATGGTTTTACTTCATTTTTCTAATAGTTCAATTAGTTGATTAGTGCAAGAGGGCGTTTTTTAACGTTAATTGTTTAATTGATTTTACTTGTGTTTATAAGTATTTAATGAGTATGAACATGTTGGATTTTATTCTGATGAAGTCTACGGACGAAAGCGGATAAATAAATTTTTAATACGCTATTTCTGGTTGGATTATTCCACTGTTTTGTCTCTCAGCCTTGGTTTTTAGTTATTTATTTGTTTGTCTACCAGCACCTTTTGTTCTTAATTTGAAGTTATGTCCAGATATTTGGCAGATGTAAGTGTTGCCTGGCCCTCATAAGTGTTGTGTATTTCTGACACATCAGTGGGAGGATGTGAAAAATTCATGACTAACTACTGGGAGGTCAATGGGCTTTGGACTTGTGCTATTCCACTCAATAGATGTTGTAACAGACAGGAGAGTGTTACTGCATCATATGTGTCACCTCAACTATGCCAGTATTTACGTAATGTCCACATTTTTATGCCTCCTCTCCTTTGACAGGCTTGGTTATGCTTTCTTGCACTAAACTGTTCTGAGCATACCTGTCAACCAGCCATATTGTTCCAGACCGTCCACGTTTTTTGCCCGTATTTGTGGTCTGTTGCACAGTATCATTTTATTCTTTCCTGTGGTAAATCACTGTGACCACGTGGGGATTTCTATCAGCATATGATGACATACATTATAGTTTCAAAATTAACATCCTTCTGAACATGTGTGCTGACACACACGCTGTTCCTGTAGCAACATTCTACATTTATACATGCAGGACGTACATTGTGTCTCTAGTGTTGGTCCATTGTCCCCCCCCCCCCATTTGCAGCCTTTGTCTGGATCTACTGTACTTTGGGGTGGGGAGATATGCTTCTGGGTATGACTCCAGTACATGTTATGCGCAAATACACACACACACATATATATATATATATATATATATATATATATATATATATATATATATATATACACACACACACACACACATATATAAATATATATATATATATATATATATATATATATATATATATATATATATATATATATTTATATATATAAATATATATATATATATATATATATATATATATATATATATATATATAGATATAGATATATATAGATATATATATATATATATATATACATATATATACACATACATACGTATTCATATAACTGTAACCATAATAAACAACATCCTTATTAAATGTAAAAAATAATTTTCCATGCAATAACCAAAAGTGTATAGATTCACTTATGATCACATGAAAGTAAAATAAATTGGCAAACAATACAAGACAACCAAAGATGTGCAAATGTTGCCCAACCCTATGTAATGGTGTAGCCTGTTCGGCTTAACAAAACTCAGTCCAGCTGGATTTATACCAAACTGTTGCCATAATAAACAACATCCTTGTGTTTAAATTTTCTGGAAAAATAATTTAACATGCAATTGCAACGAGTATATAAATTCACTTCTAATAATATAAACATGCAACTGGTTGTAAAACTTATAATTGCGACTCATATGAACTAAATAACAATGGAAACCGTTATAAATGTATTATAACATCCAACATTTATGTTGAGTCCAATAGTAGTCCCACTGATGAACAATGAGGTTTTGTTTTTTCGGTAGTAAAAGTTGTTCAAAACACGATCTTTGTGTACCCAGTTCTATACATATATATAGCTCCAAAGTTATGTGATCAATAGCTAGAAGCTGGCATACACCACAAAGCATATACCTAGTTTATTAGAGCCATATGAGTTATGGTTGCAATGTCCAAAGTTAATTAGATTCCCAGTAAATAAATCCAGGTCGACGTATTCATGGTGTTCCAATATGCCAAGTAAAGCATGAAAGAAAATAGAGTTCCTCAAAAATAGGTTGCGGCCAAAACAAGTTCTGTGTAATTCTACAGTCAACTACCAAAACACATTGTTTGTAGCAAAAAAGACGGTGCCTCAATATTAGATCCACTTCACATCCGGGAAAATTCAAAGTAAACCAACTCCTTCACATAGCTAGCCCTATATTGATGTTACACCATGAAATAATGCACATAACATAAAAACAAAAAAGGCCATAAAAGACAATACTGAACGCATTTAAATACAGATGTAGGTGAATCCTGAAACCAGTATTTAATCACACAAACAGTCTAACCAAAACAACGCTGAGTGAGATCGATTCCAGCCCAAGAATTATGAAACAGTACCTTATACATAGAAAAACAACATGGCTTCCACTTCCCTGTATGAAATGTGAAACTCTGTTGTTGTATATTTTGAATGAAACCCTGTTCGATCCAAATTAGAAAGAACAAATAGGATAATATGGTGAATCGATCCAAAGATACCCAAAGCTCACTATGTGTAGAAAATATCCATGGGAAACCTGGGATAATCCTGAGCAGCAGAGAATACCTCCACTACAGGCACTGACTGTGCCAACACTGAAGTGTCCACAGCGGAGCACAGGAAGTCAAAGTCAAGAAAAAACCCTCTGCAATAAGGAAATAACCCCCAGGGGTCTGAGAATCAAGATCCAACCTTTAGTAAATAAGGTTGATGAAACCTTGACCAATGAATGGTTTCAGGCCCAACAACAGGCATCTATGAACTTTGTTCAAATCTTAAGCTCTTATTACGAATGAAACATTGAAACTAATATTAAAGAGGTTGGTGACTTGTGTGGAGAAGTCAAAACTTATGAGGGACACTCACAATTCTCTATATGCCTTAACAAGCTGTCAAAAGAACTTCTTGTGTTTGAAAAACAAATTAAGGATAAAAAAAATAAAAAAAATTAACAGGGATTTAACCAATTACCAGAGGGGATGACCTTTTGACACTACTAAAAATATCAGATTTATGGATACTAGACAGAACCTTGGTAGGAACAAAAAAGACCCAGATCAATATTGAAGGGGTCCCACACATACAGCAGTACGTCAGCGGATGACTCCTCCACTACAGACACTGAAGGGGCTAACACTTTGGAATCCCCGGTTTCTAAAAAAAATCTAAAAATCAGACCCGCCCTTTAAACGCATTAGGAGGAGGGGTGGGAAAAAACATAGAAGGCACAAAGATAGATACAATCAAGGGCCTTTTACAAACATTTATGAGACAATAGATTGCAACATTTTGAACATTTCTAAAACTGTTTTGACAGATGATCAAAAGAAACTTTTGAATAAAGGCCTGAACTTTGTTCCTGGGTTTTTTTGTGGATGAATCAGATATAGTTAATGATATTAATGACTTTTGTTGCAGGATTAACCTTAAACCTTTCTTTGGGTCTAGATCAAACTCTCAGAGATCTAATGAGTTTAAATTTCACAAATCTAATTTTGTACCACCCATGAACCGTAATGTAGCTGTTTTCCAACAGGCATTACTTAGGGACATACATTTCAAGCTAGATCATTTTGTCCCTTTGAAGCACAATCTATCTACCAATGAACAACAGGCGTTGCAACAACTTAGAGATAACAAAAACATTGTCATTACCCAGGTTGACAAGGGTGGGGCCATAGTTATCATGGACACAGATTATAATCTGGGGGAGGGAAATGGACAATTGTCCAACCCTTCCCATTACATGAAGATGCCTATTGACCCCACACCGAACTTCAAGCAGGAAATTGATAATTTCTTGGATCTGGCTGTTTCAGAGGGTATCATTTCTGATATGGTGAAGACACACCTTACGGTAAATGATCCTCAGAAACACCACAAACAACGAAAGCGGAGAACGTAGTAGGCAAAACCACTCCGAGTTTATTTAAAACACAAGACACGTAGCACTTAAGACAAAAAATACTTGTAGCACCAAAACATGAAATGAACGCCTTCCAAAACAAGCGTTTTCGTCCTGAATGGACTTCATCAGATAAATCAATTATTCTTAGTTCATCTTTTATACTACATTAAAAACATCTTACCCAATCAATTTCATAATACAATTTTGAACCCTCAAATCCAACCTTCAAGCTAATTAATAATTTATTATGCTCTCCTTTTTTAATTGCATAAAATATCATTAAAATTATTGTTAAATATAAATTATTTAAAATAGATTCCACACAATAAATAAATAAACATTAAAACTTATTTAATATATTATATTATTATGATGATGTTATATTTTAAAAAAACAGATTGATTCACAGTATATTAATGTTTTGTGTAGACATTAGTGCCATCTACTGACAAAGACCTGTAATTACACTCTTTAAATTCATATCTTAGCAGATCTCATTCTAAGAATGGGCAAAATTGAAATATTTCTGGGCAAAATTGAAATATTTTCCTTGCTAACCTTAAATAATAAATGTTACATCTCAGTTCCTTCTACAGATCACACAGCCTTAATCTCTTTGTGGTCAGAGCATAGAACATAAAATAAATATTCCTATCTTGCCCTAACCACTTACATTTAAAACTCTTAGATAAAAATATATTTAAAATGCAACAAATGTAAACAAAACAAATGTAAATGGAAACACATTGCAATAAATAGGAGTAAAATAATAAAATGAATGCAACACTGCAAACCTTAATCGCAGCACCAGAAGGTTAGTGTTAGTTTCAAAAGAAGCATTCTGTTTCATAATATGGAGCTTAGAACTGCAAAAGCATATTGCCAACTAATTTCTTAAACAGTATTTAGGATATTAAACTTCACTGAGAGAAACTAACAAAAAGAAAAATAGCAATACTTTTAAGGAGGTACTGATGAAGTATTCACTACATAACCTCCCTAATCTTGTTCTAGTAATGTACCTCCGAAAGCAACATTTGTGTTTCGCCGTGTTTAAATGAAATTGTGGGCCAGTGGGGTTTAAAGTAAATACATTTTAATTCAATTTATGATAACATAACATGAGAATAAAACAAATAATATTATTTAGAAGGGAAAACAATGCATTCTGTTGTCTTAGAAACAGCATTCTAGAACTCAGTGAAATTTTTATCTTTTCAAATTGAATAAAATAACAGACCTTGTAACCTTTAAACCGTGAAAGTAATTAAATTTATTCAACTCAGTCTTGTGTGTGTGTGTGTGTGTGTGTGTGTGTGTGTGTGTGTGTGTGTGTGTGTGTGTGTGTGTATGTGTGTGTCCAGCTCAGCCTTGTAAGCTGAAAACTGTATGCTCCACAGACTGAAAAAGCTCTTAGGTTATTTTGCAATACATTCTGGGTAATTGTGGGTTATGGTTTATTGCAGACATACAATGGCATTTCATTTTTTTTTAATATTGAAAAAATACAAAACTGGACCACCACAATAAAATAATAAACTTTTAATCCAGAAAAAATTGATAAGTCAAATTAATAATGTCACCTTAGGGTGGATCCTTTTTATTCCTGTTTGCCTTCCAAGTCTCTATGTAAGCTTTCTGGTGATAATAGAAAACACTAGACCACACCAGTGATTTTTGCATAGTTCTGAGAATATTACGGCAGTTGTCTAACATCTAGTAGTTGCTTCATATCGTTTCAATCACAGCTTTCAACTTCTTTTCTTAATAAACAGGGGCAAAGCTAAAATAATGGGTAGAAAACCCATTACTGTTATTCATTCCTCTCAAGTGACCTCATTATGAGGAATGCTTCTCATTCTGAGTCTTAAAAGTCCATGTTCCTCACTGTTCCACATTTGAAGGGCATGTTATGCATTCATTGTTATTATTCTTCTCCTAATTAATGGCATGGACAGCTGAGAGATATGCTAAGCAGTAATGAAAAGCTTTTATTTTTATTATATTTAGTTGTAGTAACAGTTTCAGGTGATACTGGAGAACACTGGACTTTGTGTAACAATGTCGCTTGGTGTTCTGGATTTGCATTTATGCATGGTCCACGGTTCTCCATTATCACCTGTTTTCCAGTGCATTGAAGCTACATACCATGATGACAATTACATAATGCATTGATTATTTTCATAATAATATGGAATACACACTCATTTGTTTACTGTTGCAGTACATGCCATTGTTTAAGTCAGTGATTTCATGTAAAATATAGACAGCATTCTAAGAGACTATAGCCAGAGACTGACTAACTGTAGATTTGTATTTTTGTCTGACTATGTACTTATTTATTTATTTATGTATTTTATATCAGTTTGACATCTGGCTTTGTATTTATTATTTGATGCAGGTTGAATACATATGATGAGTTACATGTACTACATTTAAATTGTTTGTAGTAAAGACTAAATGGCAATAATATCATAATTTATTTTTTATATTATTGTGGTAGCCAAGTATTTCATCAAAGCTACTGAACTCGTAATTGTCAATAATTGCTGATAAAGCATGGCTACATTGATAGCTGTATGCATTCCCCTTTTATTTTTCTGAATGTAGAAATATCCATTTTACAAATAAGGAATGAGACATGACCAGGTGTTTCTTACTCTCTGATTAGTGTGTAGCCATTTGTGTAATAATGTACATGACACTTCTGCCTTGTGCTTTTAATACCAATTAAATGCTATTATCAGTCAGAAACAAAATACATGACTCACCATTTGTAATTATTTTTAAAAAATGAGTAGCTGTGACATCTGCTTATTACTATAAGGATAGTTCTTAAGCTGAAAATTCAAGGAGAATCTGTGGTAACAGAGCAATAATCTCTCATGAAATTACAGGCAAACACAAACATTTGGCATGCTTGCATACAATGTGAAAACATCATACCTATAATAGATTTAATATCTGTTGTCTTTTATGTAAAATCCATTCTTTGTTTACTTAATAGTTACTGTGGTATGCGAATAAATGAAACAGAATTGTAACTAATCAGGTTCAGAATGAAACCACCACTACGGTAAACTCTCTCTGCCAAAGTGTAATTAAAATCTGGTCCATGAAACTATAGAAGGCTGAGAGTGAAGCAGAGCAATATACACAAAGTGAGGGTGTCCAAATTCCAAAAAAGTCTCCAAAAAACACTGAAATACTCGATGAAGATAAATATAAACTTTTATTCGACAAGCGCTTTCGCTATAAATAGCTTCCTCAGGTCTGTTTTATACAAATGTGTGTAAAATACCATTTTTATAGTCTTAATAATTCAATTAGGAGCAATCTCCTTATATATTTAAAAGGGAAATGTCAATTATATAAAACTGATTCAGCTATACCAAAACCAAGCACAAATGTTATACAGAGGCACTTATATAACAACATTTATATAGAAAACATTTATAAAACAATACAAATTTTTATTTAAAATAAAAATAAAAATATGTATATCGGTCTTGTTCGCATGTATGTAATGTTTAATGTATTATAAAAAATACTACTAATGAGTTAAATGAAGTGAGATTCATGTGAGAATAAGATAGCAATATGCATATCTTAATATGTATGTGAATATGTGTGGTGACAATGTACATATATATCAAATGCATCTCGAGTAATATGAGTGTGGGGATATATATATAACATGTGTATACTGTAAGGAGTGAATGTAATCTGAGTACATATATAAGTCTATTATATTCAATGCTAATATCAAACGATAAAAAGTCCATCAAAATATGACCTCCTTAAACCTATATGTATAGCAATATATGAGGAATGTATCACTTCTTCAACACTGATGTGGAATAAATATATACTAACTTGATTAAATGCTTACTTTTACGTATTGCTATACCATTGAAGGCTATACATCTATGGGTTATTCCACTAATGGATTACAAATATTATTCCACTAATGGATAGAAAATATTGTGCATAAGAGGCACTCAAGAGACATATACATATAAAAAATATATATAAAAAATATATATAAAGAATATATATAAAAAATATATATAAAAATTGTATATAAAAAACACAGCAATAGTATTGAGTGTACAAAGTTCTGTGTCATGACTAGTATGTATACGATATAATACAAACAACATAGCCAAGATGCATCATAAGATATAAACCTTGTGGAAAGTGCCTTATATAATATGTATCTTACTTAATTTTCCTTCTTTTCCTTAATTTCGGTTTTATGGATACCCTCTCATTTAGTCCTCTTCCACTATCTGCTCTTAGACGTATAATCCAGTCATTCTCCCTGTCCTCAGTGTGGTTTCGAATATCACCTCCTCTTTTGTTAGTTGGTATAACTTCTAGAACTCTAAAATAAAAGATATGTGAGGGGTCATTGTCTGCCACATGTTTAGCTAAGGCATTATTCATACAGCTTTTTCTGATGTGGTAAATGTGTTCCCTAATGCGATCTCTAAACTTGCGGTTGGTTTTGCCTACATAGTAGCTTTTGCATGCTTGACACACTGCTAAATATACTATATTGCTAGTCATGCAGTTCGCTATAGTAGTAGTATTAAAAACTATCCCTGTATCTGGATGTAAGAAAGAGGGATTTGTGTCTATATACATACAGAAGTTACATTTACCACATGGCTCTGTATTACCTGGGCCTGTATTTATATAACCACCTTTAGTAGATTCATGGCATTAAGGGCTAATGCCCTGCCTTGCGAGTTTATTTTAAGCCTAGCCAGTTATCCCTTGTGAGACTCAAACCCTGTACTTTGTGTTTGTAAGGCAAACACCTTAACCATTAGGCCACCCTCCCAACCCAATATATCACATAGCATCCTTTTCAGATTCTTCTTATTCCTATATAGTGGTACATCTGCAACTCCATATTTTGGTCCAGATAGTCTATGCAGAAACACTGGCAATGAATATAATTCTTCTGTGGTGAAATTTATGACTTCTTTCACTTCCGACAGTTTCAAGATTAGGGACATCATAGGTAAATATTGGAAAATTTTCAAAATAAATGATGATATCAAGAACATTGTAGGTGACATCCCAAAATTCCAATATAGGAATAAGAAGAATCTGAAAAGGATGCTATGTGATATTAAAGGTGGTTATATAAATACAGGCCCAGGTAATACAGAGCCATGTGGTAAATGTAACTTCTGTATGTATATAGACACAAATCCCTCTTTCTTACATCCAGATACAGGGATAGTTTTTAATACTACTACTATAGCGAACTGCATGACTAGCAATATAGTATATTTAGCAGTGTGTCAAGCATGCAAAAGCTACTATGTAGGCAAAACCAACCGCAAGTTTAGAGATCGCATTAGGGAACACATTTACCACATCAGAAAAAGCTGTATGAATAATGCCTTAGCTAAACATGTGGCACACAATGACCCCTCACATATCTTTTATTTTAGAGTTCTAGAAGTTATACCAACTAACAAAAGAGGAGGTGATATTCGAAACCACACTGAGGACAGGGAGAATGACTGGATTATACGTCTAAGAGCAGATAGTGGAAGAGCACTAAATGAGAGGGTATCCATAAAACCGAAATTAAGGAAAAGAAGGAAAATTAAGTAAGATACATATTATATAAGGCACTTTCCACAAGGTTTATATCTTATGATGCATCTTGGCTATGTTGTTTGTATTATATTGTATACATACTAGTCATGACACAGAACTTTGTACACTCAATACTATTGCTGTGTTTTTTATATACAATTTTTATATATATTTTTTATATATATTCTTTATATATATTTTTTATATGTATATGTCTCTTGAGTGCATCTTATGCACAATATTTTCTATCCATTAGTGGAATAATATTTGTAATCCATTAGTGGAATAACCCATAGATGTATAGCCTTCAATGGTATAGCAATACGTAAAAGTAAGCATTTAATCAAGTTAGTATATATTTATTCCACATCAATGTTGAAGAAGTGATACATTCCTCATATATTGCTATACATATAGGTTTAAGGAGGTCATATTTTGATGGACTTTTTATCGTTTGATATTAGCATTGAATATAATAGACTTATATATGTACTCAGATTACATTCACTCCTTACAGTATACACATGTTATATATATATCCCCACACTCATATTACTCGAGATGCATTTGATATATATGTACATTGTCACCACACATATTCGCATACTTATTAAGATATGCATATTGTTATCCTATTCTCACATGAATCTCACTTCATTCAACTCATTAGTAGTATTTTTTATAATACATTAAACATTACATACATGCGAACAAGACCAATATACATATTTTTATTTTTATTTTAAATAAAAATTGTTATTGTTTTATAAATGTTTTCTATATAAATGTTGTTATATAAGTGCCTCTGTATAACATTTGTGCTTGGTTTTTGTATAGCTGAATCAGTTTTATACAATTGACATTTCCCTTTTAAATGTATAAGGAGACTGCTCCTAATTGAATTGTTAAGACTATAAAAATGGCATTTTACACACACTTGTATAAAACAGACCTGAGGAAGCTATTTATAGCGAAAGCGCTTGTCAAATAAAAGTTTATATTTATCTTATCGAGTATTTCAGTGCCTTTTGGAGAATTTCTTGGAATTTGGACACCCTCATTTTGTGTATACTGCTCTGCTTCACTCTCAGCCTTTTATAGTTTCATGGACCAGAATTGTAACTAATAATGGAGGTAGGTTTTCTACAGTTTTTTGCATGAAAATTGCAAGCTGGAAATTTGAATATAGCTAGTCAATATCCATTTTCATTAGTGGTTTCTTTGTCTGGTCAGAGTTTCAAAGAAGATGAGACATGACTTCCTGTTTCTTGGTAACAGCAGTAAGCAACATGCTGAAATAAACATTGCAATAACTAGCATAATACTGCATACAGGTTCAAGACTGCTGTCCCTTACTGTATAATACTGCATATGGGTTCAAGACTGCTGTCCCTTACTGTACCACATACAGGTTCAAGACTGCTGTCCCTTACTGTACTGCATAAGGGTTCAAGACTGCTGTCCCTTACTGTATAATACTGCATATGGGTTCAAGACTGCTGTCCCTTACTGTATAATACTGCATACTGTTTCAAGACTGCTGTCCCTTACTGTATAATACTGCATATGGGTTCAAGGCTGCTGTCACTTACTGTATAATAATGTATACGGGTTCAAGACTGTTGCCCCTTACTGTACAGGAATCCCCAGAATTGTTTCCGTGGCTGTCATTTCTAGTCACACATTAGTAAATGCTGGTTCAAGACTACCATTCCTTACAGTGATGAACTCCTGAGAGCAGCACAATGATTAATATTAAGGATATATAGCTTAAAGTTTTAATTTCCTACATTAGGACCCGGGCTGATACCATTTTCTCCAACACCAATGCAAGTAATTAACAAAACCTGTCCAGTTTATTTTTCTACATTATGTCAAGAAGAAACTTGTCTAGCTAATATTTTGTTCTCTGTTCCCAACCAAACCATCCCACTGTCCTTAACAACTGTCTTAAACTGTTAAGAGTGTTATGTTTAAAGTACAAGAACATTTGCACTTTCACAGAAAAGTGATTTTGATAAAAACTGGTGAGGTTGTTGATCTGAAAATGAAAAAGGATAAGGCAGTAGATGTGGTCATCACTGATAATTTTAGTGGGGTTAAAATGAGGTTGAAAGGGATTGTGTGGTCCTTGAACTCAATTAATGATGGGATAGTGGAATGTATGCCAATGTTCACATGTGAAAGATGACTGATGGCAGGACTGCTCATGGTTTAAGAGTTGACTTTGACACTCAGGTGGAAATTGCAGTCCTTTGGTCTTTATTTATTGCAGGGTTTCTTTATCTTAAGTATATTTTATAGGAAAAAAATCATTTTAATTAAACAGAAAATCTCTGTACAGATGCAACACGTTAATAATAATCTATATGATTTCCTTGATAACAGGAATGCTACCAATATGAGTCATACCTTAGTTTCTATGAACCTCAGAAAAATATATCCAAAAGCTAGTATCTAAGCAACAATGAGGAATGATAACTTCCCTGTTAACATTGACCTTATATTACTTTTTATACATATAGGCAAATGTTAAGTTCTGTCTTAGAAAAAAAGGAGCATAGAGTTGTAGAATTCTATATTAATTTACTTATTCATTAGGGGAAAATGATACATGGTTTCAGTATAATGGATATTTGGGGATAAACTCTTGGTTAGGCTTGTAAGGGCCCCAGGGCCATTCGCCTAGTAACCTCCTATGGTCCTATAAAAAGTTTTGGTTTCTGAGTAGACGTTTGCAGTTTGCTATTTTCATGACATCTCAATAAGTAGGCATTGCCAAATGTCAGTTTCATTTTAAGGAATAAGGAAGAGATAGGAAAAAAGTGGAATACAACAATGAAGAGGTATGTTGCATTTATGTATTCATTCATTCATTCATTCATTCATTCATTCATTCATTCAGTCATTCATTCATATTTTGGGATGATTTCATTGTCTTGGATAGCCTGATGTATCCTGTGAATCTGAGATATTAATAGATATATATTATCTCATTAACCCCGACTACCGTCTCATGGCACCTCTGTGCTTACATCTGAGCACGCCATGAGACGATAGGAATTCCAAGCACTTACCCACGAGTGCCATCAATAGACATGATAAACTCTAATGTAGATTTGTAGTTTTTCTTCATGCAAAACACACTGAAATCATAAATGAACTTGTCATTTACTTTGTTTAGTTACAATTCAGCGTGTTACATATGCTGGTCACATTAAACTTTTAGTTCAAAATCTGCTTGTAAGTTGTTGATAAAGCAAATGGTGGCAGCCAACTGGATTCTTGCAATCCAAGCCACCACTTGCATAACACATCCACCCGCAACGTACTTTTCTTTTGTTTTTCTCAGATAAATAGAGGGTCCAGCAGCAGGTATTTCTTTTCTTTTTGCTGATATTTGGAGATTTACCTGCTACTGGATCCCTCTATTTTATTTGGGCATGGATTGCTGTTAGAGAGCCACACTGGTTGTCCTGATCTTATGAGGAGGTTCCCAGTTTAATTCTTATTCTGCTTGGCCTGCCAACAGCTTTTTTTTTCTTCAGGTAGGCTATTGGATGCTGTTTATTTCCCCTGATCTGTCTCTGGAGTTTGTGTTACCACTCGCTGATGTCTACTCCTGTTTACTGCCTCTTGTATACTGCCTGGTATAATCTCTTCTGGTTCTTGTGGAAGGGCTGCTATGGCAGCATTATTAGAAATGTTAAACTGCCACAGTCCCAGTTATCATTTTCTGTATTTACAGCAGTGTCCGCCAGATTTACTAGCATAGTAAATGTACGTTTTTTTGCGACTGTCTTGTGCCTGACAGGGATGCTTTATTTAGCATAGTTTGTAGATTATATAGATGTATAGATTTTAGCAGATTGCATAGTAGTATATAGGGAAAAATAACCGGCTTCATGAAACTGTTGGTATGATGTTGTGTCGAGGGCATTGGGTAGTGCTTTGATTTTATTTTTTAATATGTACGGGTCACTGTGGGTGGTGTGCACCACTCTGCAACTGAAAAAAGTTCCTATTTACATCTTATTTTTTGACAGAATAAAAATATCTGACCCAAATCTGAATGGTGACAGACAGTCCATTCTGAAGTCCTGTTATGTTATGTTGTCAGTTTCTGCTGAAAAATAATAGCAAATGCCATTTTAAGAGACTACTTTCACCATTGTAAATGCTAATCTTTTGATGTAGGCCATTTACTAAAAGCTGATACCACCAAAGTCGTTCACTGAATATACCTGTTCCTGAGGCTAACTAGATGGGCACCTGTTAGCAACACAGGTTTGCGATTATGATTCCTGGGGAATTGTGGTGATCCAGTTCTGCAATCCCTGGCAAATATATTGTTTAATAGCAATTGAAATCCAAAAGCATCCTGTAGTCCTGCAGAGCTCAGATCATATCAAGGTGACTGCTCACATCAGTTTATAGCATCTTTTTTGATATTGTAGGAACCATATTATATTATATTACATTAGCTTCTTGCCTTCTGTGGTGGTGCAGCAGTTAGCATTGTTGCCTCATGGTACAAGGTTCACCTGTTCGATTCTTGGCTGGAGCACCTTCTGTGTAGAGTCTGCACAAAACATGCTTCTTTATTTACAGTAATACACTTACAGAGATTAGCCACTTACTTTTTATTGCTCAATATTTGAATATTTTGTCCATGTTCATTCTCATATAATGTGTTTTCTACATGGCAGTTTTAAATCCATTCAGAGCATGATTCAGTTGTCATCACCTGGTTACAGTTGACCATCCAGATAGCAGTTAGTAATACAATGTGAACTTTAATGTAAAGTATAAGCATTTTACTTGTTTATATGTTTCAATGTTTTGCATTTGATCTTCACATGTTCATTCATAATGTTGTGTCATCCTTAAAAGTGTGTCACAAAGAGTAATGCTTTTAGACTCACCAGCCTACTTAAAGATATTGCATATAGGCAGAAATGTGAATAACCTTCAGTATAGGATATATATCTAGCACACATGACAAGAGAGTTTTTTTTTTTTCAAAAGTTCTTGTTTTTTTAAATGGGCATGATCTTTGTATTTAAGGCAGCTGCTGAGTTTTTAATAGACTACATTAATGGTTTCATAGAAAAAAAAAAATCTATATATATATATATATATATATATATATATATATATATATATATATAGGTCTACCTGAAAACACTGAAATTTCTAAACCCCGACAACGAGAACACCGACACCGGAAGATTGACAATGGAGAAGACCAACAGTTGAGAATCCCGATGCTGAGAACACCGACATGTTAAGGTAAGTATGTGATAGGGACAGATGTTAGGGTCAGGGTGTGGGTAAGGTAAGTGTGTGATAGTGACAGACTTTAGGTTTAGGGGTGGGTTAAGTGAGTTAGGGTTAGGGTGTGGGTAAGGTAAGTGTACGATTGTGATGGACTTGAGAGTTAGGGGTGGATTAAGTGAGTTAGGGTTAGGGTGCGGGTAAGGTAAGTGTGCGATAGTGACAGAGTTAAGGGTTAGGGGCAGATTAAGTGAGTTAGGGCTACGGTGCGGGTAAGGTAAGTGTGCAATAGTGACGGACCTTAGGGTTAGGGTTTAGGTTAGTGCGTAGATAGTTGTGTATGTAAGGTTTAGTGTAGGTTTGTAAGGTTTTTGGTGTGCTTGTGTTGTGTGTGTGTCTTTCGGGAATGGTATTTGTTTTGTTGATTGTCGGGATTGTGGTTTGTCAGGCATGTGAAGTTTTGTGTTTTTGAACTTTCTTTTTTTTTTTGCTTTTGTCATGTTGGTTATTTCGTTGTCGGTGTTTTGGCGTGTTGGTGTTATCAGGTAGACCCATATATATATATATATATATATATATATATATATATATATATATATATATATATATATATATATATATATACACACACACACACACACACACACACACACACACACACACACACACATATGTACATGTTTGTATGTTTGTGTTTAACAATGTGCTTGCATAGTGTATTTCCCCCTCAATTATGTAATTTCCTTATCCATATATATATATATATATATATATATATATATATATATATATATATATATATATATATATATATAATGTATTTTTGCTCTTATCTGCCTCTGTCTTTCTTGAATAATTTTTACTAAACTGTTTGCTTGTATAGGTGATCTTTTTACACTTTGGTTTGGATGGGTATATTTTTTTGTCACAGTAATTATGGCTGTGGATGCTGATTTCTCAGGTAGTTTCACTTTACTTATTTAGCCAGAGCTACATTAATGGTTACTAATAGACTACATTAATGGTTTCAAATAAATGGTTTCATAGAAATATATATATATATATATATATATATATATATATATATATATATATATATATATATATATATATATATATATATATATACACATATACACACACATGTACATGTTTGTATGTTTGTGTTTAACAATGTGCTTGCATAGTGTATTTTCCCCCTCAGTTATGTAATTCCCTTATCCATATATATATAGAATGTATTTTTGCTGTTGTCTGCCTCTGTCTTTCTTGAAGAATTTTTACTAAACTGTTTGTTTGTCTGGGTGACCTTTTACACCGGTTTGGATGGGTATATTTTTTGGCACAGTAATTATGGCTGTGGATGCTGGTTTCTCAGGTAGTTTCACTTTACTGATTTGGCCAGAGCAGTTTATACCATATAAGTCATTAAAAACAGTAGACACAAATCACAGGTGTAGTTAAACAATATTTAATGCCAAGAGCTATGCGTCCCCTTTGACAAGTGGTGTCTCACAGGAATTAGTGTTCAATCCAGTATTGTTTAATCTTTTCCTTTACTGTCTCTAAGGCAATGTTTGTGTCTAGATTTTACATTTGCAAATGACTCAAAACCTGGAATTTAATTTTTTCTTACACCACGAGGGGATCTCTTTTGTATGTTATATGTATTATATATGTTCAGGGAGGAGTTTGGGGACATGTTTACTGGTGAACCAGGGTACACCAACCCAATGAAGCACCATGTTGTCACAGGCCTCATTAGCCCATCATATAAGCCCCTTATAGCATACCTGATTGATTTAAGTAGTCACTGACAGAAGACCTACAGGAAATGTTTGATCTGCAGGAAATCTTAGCCAGTAACATACTTCTGTTTTCATAGGTCCTATGGCAAAATGTAAGCTAATGCATGTATTGTTTTATTATTAATCCTTGTTTTCCCGCCTCTCCTCGACTAGTTTAGACCAGTTTACAGGCTTTTGCTGTATTCTGGGCTGTGGTGTAGTTCCTGTGTTGTCCATTACCTTACTTGGATAAGAAGGAAGTTTCTTTGCTCACCAGTGGGAGTGGGGAGCCTTGAGCAGCCTATCCGTCCTGAAGGAAGTGACCTCAGCACAAGAGCTGTAGTAACTGGTTGTTTTGGACCATTTCTAGCTCTTTTGAAGTTCCCTGTTTAAAATCCACTTCAGAGCATTTTTGTCTGGCTATAATACTCAGAGACAGCTCCACGTGGTCCTGCAGAGTGGTCCTAGCTACAGAGAACTGAGAAAAGCGACTACTTTCCAGATTTAAGTATTTTTTTCTGTTTTTACTTGGAACACCTTCTCTTGCTTATTTTAAACAAGCGTATACTGTTTTTTTAACTGTTTGCTGCATTATATAGTATCTGCACTTAAAATTCTACCTGGTCGAAAATTGATCGAAAATCTGTTGTTTGTTTGTTTAATTTAACTGTTGAGGCTGCCCACTAAAGTGTGCTAGCCTGTGTAACTGATTTATTGCTGCCTTCTGTATTTCTGGGTGTTTTCTATCTAAAAAAAAAAAAATCCTTGTTTTCCCACCTCTCCTCGACTAGTTTAGACCAGTTTACAGGCTTTTGCTGTATTCTGGGCTGTGGTGTAGTTCCTGTGTTGTCCATTACCTTACTTGGATAAGAAGGAAGTTTCTTTGCTCACCAGTGGGAGTGGGGAGCCTTGAGCAGCCTATCTGTCCCTGAAGGAAGTGACCTCAGCACAAGAGCTGTAGTAATTGGTTGTTTTGGACCATTTCTAGCTCTTTTGAAGTTCCCTGTTTAAAATCCGCATTTGCGCGGCTTTGCGCAATTGTGCACATAGCGCAGCGCTGGTTAAACAGGGTTAAACTTTTTCTGGCTCTGCCAAGTCTGCTCTTCAAATTTTCCCTTAGAAAGCTCTACTCTTAGAATAACCGGTCTACTCATTATATTATAAGCATAGCACTTGTTCTCCAAGCTTTTCTTCTAAGCAAGCACTCTCGAACTCAAGTAGCACTACATCCACCTACCACCCCAACCACTTCCCTTAAAGGCACAACACTCTTTTATAATATTCTAGCATGTCGAGTGGTAGATTGCTAGCATCTTCTCCTGTTCAGCGGGTTAATCTGGGAATCTTGAGACAATGCTATAATTGTCTCATGTACACAGGCAACCCTCTCCTCCTCCCAACCAACCCAAATACATGTGAGAGATGCAACTATATAGCCAAACTGGAGGCTGAACTCTCTCAACTCAGGACTGGCAAGACCAGACAGGAGGAGAAGGTAACTACACACACAACAAACCCAGTCACACATAGACCTACCCAACTGCAAATCAAGCACATAATAACACAAAAACATACTCGGAGGCTCTATTAAAAAACTTACCAAAACAACAGAGGCTCCCAAAGCAGACACCCAAATATCCACCACCTCAAAACATAACACATGCAACACATACTTCAATAAATTGGTGTGTCAATAAAACACAGCCCTTAAGGCCAAACACTATGCCTGATACACTAGTGATAGGTGACTCTATTGTCAGACACACTGACGTCCCACTTACCAGGCTGAGCAAGGAGAGGGTAACGGTAAGCTGCCTATCGGGGGCTAGGATCTGCCATATAACACATGCACTCAGGTCACTCAAAAGCACGTACAAATATGAATCCGTCATTGTCCATGCCGGCATTAATGACCTGAGATGAACCTCCTTGGACTACATGAAAAGAGACATAGAGGAGCTCTCTGATTATGTAGCCCAGGCTGGTATGACCCTGACCCTGAGCAGCATCCTGCCCTCACCAAGAATGATGCCACAATACAAAGACAAGATGATCAGCTTTAATAATTGGCTCAATTACTGGTGTCATTCTAGGGGGATCCAATGTCTGTCTGCTTGGGATGACATGCTGGACAAGCCACACTGCTTAGCAAGGGACGGCTTGCACCTGTCACCACTGGGCTTCCGGATATTGGCTAAGGCTCTTGCCACCCCTATAGTGCCTTTTTTAGGCAAGGCTCAAAAGATGAACCCACCTCCTTAGAAAACAAAAATGGAAAAAAATTAAGGGTAATGCTGCTCAACGCCAGAAGTCTAAATCTCAAGAT
Organism: Protopterus annectens; assembly: GCF_019279795.1. Classification (NCBI taxonomy): domain Eukaryota; kingdom Metazoa; phylum Chordata; order Ceratodontiformes; family Protopteridae; genus Protopterus; species Protopterus annectens. The sequence goes on along the minus strand of NC_056728.1, from coordinate 1,564,904,162 downwards.
GCAGGCTCTCAAAGCACTCCTCAGTATGGAGAACATCGATGTCTGCGCTGTAACCGAGACCTGGTTCAAGGCTCCTGAGAGCACCCCAGCACTACCAGGATTTACCTCGTGTCATGCTTTTCGGCCCCAAAACCCGGGCCAAACCACAAAGGGAGGGGGAGTGTCCATATTCATCAAGGATACCCACACCTCCAGGTTAGTGGTGACTCATGAAGCATCGGAGACCATCCAGGTGCAGCTAACCATAGGCAAAACTGCTATACAACTGGTTGCATGTGACAGACCACCCTCCCAATCTCAAGACACTCAGCCTTCCTGAAGACATTGGAAGATATGAATGTCTCACCAAATACTATCATATTGGGAGACTTCAACTACCCTAACATAGACTGGGTGCACTATTCTAGCCCTAACACCCTAGCACAAAGTTTCCTGGAATTCATAAACTCAAATGCAATGGAACAGCTAGTCACCTATCCCACAAGGGGGGATAATATACTAGTATTCAAAAATACACCATAGAAATAAGCAGTCAGAGGGTGAGACAAAGAGAAGCAGCTTTAATCCATCTTATCCATCCGTCCTGGTACCTCGGCAATTCGCCTTTAATGGAACAAATATCCAAATATACACATTCTCTTTTACTCATCAATTAAACAATCAATAAATCATTCATCAGGTATTTAACCCTGTCAACACTGTGACAAATCATCTAACATTCAATTACTATTATATATGAAAATTTAAATACAAAATCTAATTTATCAAAAAATATTAAATCTAATATAATATGATAATTCATGTTATTTCAAACTTTACAAATGTATACATATAACATTAAAATGCACATTTAGAAAAATTAAGTTAAATTAAATAAACTCAAATTTCATTATGATTCAAAGATTCCAGCACACACAAATCAAATTTCATCCACTATCTAAATTCATCCCAACAGGAAATAATGTATGGTACCCCATAATCATCCTATGCTCTAACCTATTTAATGCAGTCTTAAAATTTCCTGTACAGAAATGAGGTCTAGCAAGTGCACTAAATACAAAACCTTTAATGTTACCATTGTGCATATTAATAAAATGAGTGGCTACAGGACTATCCATATTTCCCCTCCTGATGTCACCCAAATGCTCCAAAATACACACCTTCACCTTCCTGGTAGTCTGACCAATGTACCATACAGGCATGATACAATCACACCCCAAAATGTACACTACACCTGAGGACATACAGTCAAACCTTTCAAATGCCAAATATTTCCTTCCATTTATTTTCATCCCATGCATATTTTTTGTCTTATCACAAACCAAACAATGACCACAACGATACATCCCAACATTTGTATTAGCCAAAGGTTCTAATTTCCTATTTAACATTTCCTTTAAATTAGAATGCCTCGTATAAGAAAAGGTAATATGCTTCAGAAAAAGGGAACCAACTGTTAAATCTTCGCACACAACATGCCACAATTCTCTAATAATTTTTTCAGCTATATTAGAGAAACCTGAAAATCTAGATACAAAAAATATCTTTTCCAAAGTAGATGTGGTCACGGAATAATTACGGTTATAGTATATGTTCCTCCCTGATGTATGAGTTCTGCACAATCTATACCTTATATCTGGAAGTTTAGTGCTCTCATATCCTCTAGATAAAAGTCTATTAAAGGTTCCATCACATGCCTCTTCCCATAAACCTTTATCTGATGTGTTTCTCAAAATCCTCTTAAATTCCCCTTCGGGCAGGGCCTTAATTAAATGTGGAGGATGCATACTACTTGCGTGCAAAAAATTATTAACCGCTGTTGGTTTCTTAAAAGGTTTATATTGAATCAAACTATCTTTCCCCACATAAAATTCCACATCCAAAAAAGAAATGCTATGTGATGAACTTTGTGCAGCAAACTTTAGTCCATGATTATTCTGATTCAAGTTTTCCATGAACTGCATAAATAGAGACATCTCACCCCTACAAATAAAAATTAAATCATCAATATAACGTCTGTAAAACACAACGTTATTCACAAAAAAAGAATTCTGAAACATAAATTCTTTTTCAAACTCTCCCATGTATATTACTGCGTAAATGGGTGCAAAAGCTGCACCCATGGCAGTCCCTTTTACCTGTAAAAAGAAATCATTCTTCCACATAAAATAATTATGCGTCAAACTAAACTCCAATAAACTTAACAAAAACATAGTACGTGGTCCCTCACCCATCATCCTCTGCATTGCCTCCAGACCCCATCTTATATTGATATTAGTATATAACGATGTAACATCAACTGTAGCCCAATAATATTCCTCCTTCCATTCTACCCCACGCAAAGCTAAACACACATCTTGAGTATTCCTCACATGGGAACAAACTTTTGGAAGATATTTTTTAAAATGGGAATCCAGAAATATGTTAACCCTTTCTACATAGGAACCAATACCAGAGATGATAGGTCTTCCTGGTGGATTAACCTTACTTTTATGAATTTTTGGAATAATATAAATGTATGGGTGACGGGTTTCCTTAACAGATAGTTTTTTCACATCCTTACTAGTAAAGAAACCCAACCTTTCTCCTTTTTCTAGCAGTTCACTTAACTCTTCAGAATATTGTTTCAAAGGGTTGTTGTTCAATTTGACATAAGTATCTTCTATTATCAAACTGTTAACAATGCTTTCATATTTTTCAATATTCATCACAACCCAATTACCCCCTTTATCAGCTGGTTTAATGGTAACTTTGTCCAATTTTGTTCTCAACATTTTTAAGGCCAACCATTCATCTTTACTCAAGTTAAATACCTTGTCTTTTATACAAAATTCCTTATATGCCTGTTCAAGTTTAGAGTACACAACATGCTCAAAAGCATTTATAGCCTGCAAATTCTTGGGAGGAGTAAAATTACTATCACCTGAAAAACAAGGAACATCAATATGTCCATAACCCCCCCCCCAAAATTTTCCTCTGTACAAAAATTATCTTCTACAAATGGTTCAGATATATTATTAATATCTTCATATCCATCTGGCATCATTTCATCATAATCATATGTACTCAAATTTAATAGTACATCATCCAAAGAAACTTTGCTTTCAGTTTCAAGATGTTTTTCTTGTTCAAAAAAATAAACCCTTAAGTTTAATTTACGGAAAAATCTTTTAACATCCATCATAATATCTGCCAGTGAGGGTAACCTAGTGGGTATAAACTTGGTACCTTTTGACAAAACCTTAAGCATGTCATCAGATAAAATTAAATCAGAAAGGTTCAGTACACTTAAATCCTTATTAACTAAAAGACCATCAGCATTTGCAACATTTTCAAAATTTTCACTAACAGTCCCAGTAACATTTTCAAAAAAACGTTCTGACTGCTTATTTCTATGGTGTATTTTTGAATACTTGATGGTTTCGTGGTTGTTGTATTATTGTCAGGGATAATATACTAGACCTGATCATCACAAACATGGGGACAAAATGCTCCACACCGGAAGTATTCCCCTCACTGGTGAGATCTGACCACAAACTAATCACCTTGGATATACATTTACCACCTCCACCCCCAGCACAAAAGACTACAGTGAGAAACTTTTCAAAAGCCAACTTTACACTTCTCAAGACTGAGATGGTACCATTTAAGCCCACAGGGCCAATGGAAACCAAATCCCACAATGCTGAATCCTACACAAATGCTTTCTACGGACATCTCCAAGAATGCATGGATCGTGCAATCCCAAATAAAACCAAGACCCTCTCCACCAAAGGAAAGCATTCTGTCTGGTGGACCCCATCCATAAACAAATTGTATAACAAAAGAAGGAAGCTACTGCAAGACAGAGCAAAATCCCATAAAGGGAAGGCATCTCTGATCAGCACTAGTAGAAAGCTACGTTCTCTCATAAAAACATCCAAGGCCAACTTTGAGAGAAAAATCGCCAAGGACACTAAAGATAACCACAAGGCATTCTTCAGTTATGTTAGAAACCTGGGCGGAAACCCTCAGATATGCCCAGAGTTAGTACACAACGAGAAAAAATTTACCGAACCCATAGATATTGCCAACATTCTGGCAGACAGGTTCATTGCAAATTTCTCCCCTCCCTCACCTCCAAAAGAAGAAATACTCATCCCAGCTGAATGTAACCTCCCTGTCATCTCTGATGTCTAGGTGAGAACTGCCCTCAGCAAAGCAAAAAACACAGCATCTATGGGACCTGATGGTATCCCTGGCTGCGTGATACGTGAACTCCAAGAGGAGCTAAACCTGCATATAAAAATGTTATTTAACCTTAGCCTTACTACAGGATATGTACCTGAACACTGGTGTACAGCAACAGTGGTCCCACTCCACAAGGGAGGCTCCACTACAGACCCTGGGAACTACTGCCCCATAAGCTTGACCAGCCTGGTTTGCAAAGCTATGGAAAGAATTATTATGGAACTCGTAAACAACGACATTGGGGACCTACAGACACTTGATCCCACCCATTTCGGCTTTGTAAAGGGCAGATCCTGCCTTTTGAACCTGGTTGACTTTTTCAAAACAGTCACTAGAGCCATTGATGAGGGCAAGGCGGTCTATACAGCCTACCTGGACTTGGCTAAAGCCTTTGACATAATACCACACTTGGAGATCATAGATAAGCTAAATAGCTTAAATGTAAATCCATATGTCACAAGATCGGTTGCAAACTGGCTAAAGAACAGAACCCATAAAGTCAAGATTGCGGGAGCCATGTCAGACTCAAAGCCAATCACAAGTGGTGTCCCACAGGGCCCTGTCCTGGGACCCCTGTTGTTCGGCATTTACTTCTCAGATGTGAAAGCAAACATGGGTGGGTTGTGGCTGACAAAGTTCGCAGATGACTGCAAACTAGGCACCATAGTCGATACACCAGCTGACACATACATCCTACAGAAAGGCCTCACCAAAACGGACAACTGGTGCCGGAATTATGGCCTTAAACTGAATGCCAAGAAATGTATAGTCATCCCCTTTGGGAAAAACAAAGTACCCACAAATTATCACATAGACAGTAACCCTCTGAGTACCGAAAAAGTAATCAGGGACCTGGGGACCCAAGTTGATAGTGACCTCTCATTTGACACCCACGTTGCCAAAGTGGTTAGAAAGACTTTCTACCTTGCCCACCTTATCATGAAGGGGTTCACATCCAGATCAAAGGAGGTCATCGTGCCCCTGTACTCCTCCCTTATCAGGCCCATGATTGAGTACAATGCCCCATTTGGTATGTACCTCACCCGGCACTTACAACAGCTGGAGAGACTCCAGAAATACCTCACGAAGAGGATCAAGGTTCTCCAACATATGTCATATGCTGCCAGGCTAAAGAAACTCCAGCTCTATACAGTAGCATACTGCCTACTCAGAGGTGATCTGTGCCTGACGTACAAGGTCATGTCCAACCAGGAATTGATGGACATGCTCCACCTCAAAAAATCCAAATCCATAAGAACCATGAGAGCCAAAGATTTAAACCTCAGTACAAACATGAATAGAACATGCTGGAGGGACAGATTCATAACTCAGAGGCTTCCCATACTCTGGAACAGAATCCCAGCCCATGTTAGGCAGAGCCCCTCACTGACTCTCTTCAAGAGAAATCTTGAAGAGTGGATGGGAGATCGTAGGTTTACCCCGGGGGTCACCCCTGTGTCGCTACTTGACAGAGGCACAGTAAACTAATGTTAATAAGTAAGGGGGTCTTCAATGTGTCACTACTATACAAAGGCACAGTATTCTAAATGTATTCTATACACCTTAGTACCACTACATGGGGTGGCAAAAGCCACATCTCTAGGGCTAGGCTTGCAAATGCCCAAGGGCAGATAGCCTAGTACTAAACTATGAAACTATAATAGTATATATTTCTTGCACCTAATCTGAAATAGTCCAGTCCAAGAAACAACGAGTGAGACGGGAGTTGGAATGGTAGATGGGGATGATCACCTGAGAGATTCCACCAAAATTACCCAAATAGGGCCTTGCAATTGCTAAGGTCGGCCCTGTTAGCACCGATAATGGGATAAAAGCAGTAAGGTTCTGAATGATGCAAATAAATGACACTTGTAACATAATTATGAAGAGCAGAGTAACATGCTGTATGTAGTATATGCTTATGTGAACTACATAACAGTGGTGATATAATATGCCCAGCAGTCAAGGTTAGAGAGCAAGGTTGGTAAAAAAGCATTGGATTCTTCAGATAGTGTTCTGCTGTGTGTGGGGGGGGGGAGTGAATGTGTGGCCATAAAGTAGCTCCCAAGTGAACGATCACAAGGGCTTGCTGACTTCCTAGGGTATACTGTTATGCATTTCTTGGCAAGTTAGTGTTAATCCATGGCTCAGATACCAGTTATTTGTCTGTGTTAGCCCTTTATGGAGAGCATTTGTGGCAGTGGTTCATTTGAGGTTGTGCACATAGCTGAAGAATGTCTTGTGGTTGTCCTTGGCCTGGTAGGGCAAATGTACCTCAGATTTTGCTTTGGTAGATGTTATTTGTCTTCAGATCTGTTTATTTTGAGATGGCTTTTATCTTGCTGGGTGCTGCACCTCCCACATTTTACCATGATTGTCTTCCTTCTGTGAAACAGCCTATTGATGTTGTGATTCCACCAAGGGTGCCTGTTTTTTTTTTTTTTTTTTACTTAGTTCTGTACTTGATGCTGTTGGGTTGCATGGTGAGTGTTTCCAGTAATACATGGGTATCCGGGGTCATAGAGGTGGACCTATATCTTGCAAGTAAGTGCTATGGGATTTGGCTTTTGGTACTTTTAAGATGGAGAAGCTCAAGTTCATTGTCCTGTTTGACCTGACATGAGATTTAAAGTCATACACAACCAACTTTAGTACCTGTCTACATAGTAGCTGGTCAAACCACATGTTTTGGCCTTTTTTCTTGGCTTTGTCAGTCATTTGTAGACTTTAGCTGGGAGGAAGGGCTCAATATCTAAATGTTATACTATTTTACTGAATTAGTCAGGTATTCTCCTTACTGATGATAATGAGTCTATGTTACCTAACAGCTGCACAAGGTAATGACATGAATGCCTATGCAATGGGCTTAGCATGCGTAATTTTGCACATCATTATCACATTGCAGTAACAAAATAGCACTGAGTCGTTATCACTTTTCAGCTAAACTGTCAGCAGCTGGCACTGTTAATCACATAAGTAGAAGTCGTTATCACATTGCTGAATGCACAAGTCAGATTTGGCTTTTTCTCCACTTGGAGTCATTGCAATCCCCCCCCCACACACACACACACACTTTTATTCTGTCATTTGTACAGTTTCAAGAAATGTAACATATCTACGAGGCAAAATTTGAACATCCTGCAAAAATCAGGACACTTAAGAGTTATGACGGATACATTTTCAATTTGTTATTTTTTGGGAAAGTTGCCAGAATAACAGGATTTGTGGTACATGTATGAGGGATATGAATATATATATGTTATTTAGTGCCTTGCGTCCTCTTATTCACAACATTTTCTGATAAACAGACCCTCTTCAGTCTTTTGTGCCAACTGCTCTTGTGTTGGTGGATGCATCATGGGGGACATACTCAGTCACCATGGATCTTACGATCCACCTGGATCACATTTGGGAACTTGGAGACTCTTCAGCTCAGTCCCATAGTGCTGCTGTCCTAGGTAAGCATGGCCTTGGGGGTGCCACTGTGATGCACTGTTTCCCCCCCGGGAAAGGACACATGCAAAACGACAAAGCCTGGATCAGTCTTGGTCTTTCCACATGTTGCCTTGGTGTAGCTCTCCACTCACTCTCCCTCCCTTCAGGTGTAGTAAATGTATGTAGGTGAGGGTAGTAAATGTATGTAGGTCAGGGCAATAGGGTTTACATTAGCTCCTCCCTTCCACTCCTTATGGCCATTTTTGAAAGGACACATGTAAATGGAAAAGGCAGAGGTAAGGCAGGGAGCTGGCATTGCATGCAGTCAGGAGTCATTGCTGCTACCAGCAGTCTGAGTGGGTAGTGGTACACAACTAAATACATTAGGGTGAAATGTCCCACTTGGTGTATATATTGCTTTAATAATTTACTATGGTGTAAAGATTTCTGTTATTTTAATTGTTTTATTTAATTTGACATTTGTTAAACATTACTGTTTGGTGCATGTACAAACATTAGCTCATTGATGAAAGCACATGTTTGACTTTGTTTTCTGTCAATGTGCAGTCCTGCAAAATTTACCCCAGTTCCTTTCCTTCAGTTTATCTGTATTTTCATGAGTAAGATACAGATGCAAGTATTTATTCTAGTAATGTGGTTCATAGCTTTGTGAGTTCATGTAACTGAATCACAAAGTTCCTGGAATTCATAAACTCAAATGCCATGGAACAACTAGTTACCATCCCCACAAGAGGAAACATGGGAGCACAATGTTCAACACCGGGTATACCCCTCACTGGTGAGATCAAGGTCCTCATCCCACCCCACCTGAAATAAAAGACCACAGTAAAGAACTCGAAAAGCCGACTTCACACTTCTAAAGACTAGTGTGGTCTCCTTTAAGCCCCCGAAGCGGCGGAAAACAGTACACATGCCGCTGAATCACTTACAAATGCCTTCTACCAGCACCTGCAGGACTGCATGGATAAGGCAATCCCAAGCAAAACAAAGACTCTCTGTAGCAAGTCTGGTGGACCCCAGCCATAAACAAACTCTACAACAAAAGGAGGAAGCTACTACAAGATAGAGCAAAATCCTTAAAAGGTAAGACACCCTTGATCACTATAAGTAAAAACTAAGAGCTCTCATAAAATCATCCAAAGCAAATTTTGAGAGAAAAATAGCTAAAGACTCAAAAGACAATCATAAGGCCTTCTTTAGATATGCTCAGAACTAGTTCAAAATGATGTGAAGATTACTGATCGGACATTGCCAACATACTGGCTGACAGGTTCAGTGCAAACTTTATCTATACCAAATGATTGCAGCCCCCAAACATCTCAAGTGAGAACTGCTCTCCCAAGCAAAAACACAGCATCCATGGGACCTGATGGTGTCCCCGGCTGTGTGCTCCACGAACTCAATGATTAAACCCACAGCTAGGACAGCTGTTTAATCACTGCAACTGTGGTCCCACTTGCCCATTAGCTTGACAAGCCTTATCTGCAAAGCCATGGAGAGGATCATAATGGACCTCATAAATAAAGACATAGGGAATTTGCAGACTTTGGATCGCAGATCATGCCTTTTAAACTTGGTTGACTTTTGAAACAGTCACCAAAGCCATTGATGAGGAAAGGCAGTCCATACAGCCTACCTTGATCTGGCAAGGTATCATTGAAAATTAAATATTAACCCATACATCACAAGATGGGTTGCAAACTGGCTGAGTGACAGAACCCACAGGGTCAGAGTTGCTGGCGCCATGTCAGACTCAAAGCCTGTCACAAGTGGTGTCCCACAGGGCTCAGTCCTAGGCCCACTCTTGTTTGGCATCTATCCGAAGTACAAGCAAACACAGGAGGGTTATGGCTGACAAAGTTTGCAGATGACTGCAAACATCTGACACAGATATCCTTCAGAAGGGTCTCACAGAAGCGGATAACTGGTGCCAGAGCCACGGCCTAAAGTTAAATGCCAAAAATAGTCATAACCTGGGGACCCAGGTTGATAGTAGTCTGTCATTCGACACCCATGTAGCTAAAGTAGTTAGGAAGACCTTCTACATTGCCCACCTTATCATGAAGGGATTCTCATCTAGATCAAGGGAGGTCATTGTCTCACTCATCACTCATCAGACCAATGATTGAGTACAATGCCAGCAGCTGGAGAGGCCACAAAAGTTCCTCACCAAAGGATAAAGGGTCTCAAAATCTGTCCTATGCTGCCCGACTGAAAGAACAACATACAAGGCCATGTCAAACCCAGATTTGATGAATATGCTTCACCTCAAAAATCTAGATCCATCAGAGCCACAAGGGGAGACTTAAACCTCGACACAGCTATTAATAGGACGTGCTGGAGGGATAGATTCATCACCCAAAGACTCCCTATGCTGTGGAACAAAATCCCGGTATATGTGAGGCAGAGCACCTCGCTGGCCTTGTTCAAGAGAAATCTTGACCAATGGATGGGAGATCGCAGATATACCCCAGGGATTACCTCAGTGTCACTGCTCGACAGAGGCACAGCAAAATAATGGGTATAGTTCCCCATACTAAAGGGGGTGTAGCCACAAAACTATGGGCTAGGCTTGTAAATGCCCTTGGGCAGATAGCCTAGTATGAACCTATGAACCTATGAACCTATATGATGAAACAGTTTAATGTCTCAAACAATCACTACATAGTGCCTGTTGTGTTGCTTTGCAGCTGCCTCTGTGCAGGTGAGTAACATTATATTCTGTACCATTGTGTTTTTCAGCTTTGTATTCACCCTTAAGACATCACACACCCCAGTGAAGATGCAATCTGCTAAGAAGTCAACCAACATTTACTAGGGCAAGGATACTGTTTCTGACAATAATACCAGTGGTTCTGAAATAGAACTGGACCTTGAATCACCATGTAAAGCAAACCAGAGTGAAGATGACGATTATGATGCAGATGATGATATTCCACTGGTACGTCTGCATGAGAAGGCCATTACCACTGATAAAGATGATGCCCTTGTCCCAGCCATTCCTGACAGACCCCTACACTCAGCTACCCCCAACCTCACCGCTGTTGATGAAACTGACCTCAACAGTAAGGATGATGTGCTACTTGCCCAGCTAAGGAATGATGGCACACACAATAGTGGTCATCAACTTGAATCCGATTTTGACACGGAGGATGAATTGCCTCTATCTGAGTTAAGGCAAGGACATTGCCTGACTGACGGACCTTTGGAGTCCTCCATAGCCGTCAGACCTAGTGCTGACAAAAAAGTGGATATGCCTCCTACTGTACATGAGTTCAGGCGTAGTCCACAGCAGGTTGATTCGGATGGAGAAAGTCCACTGGATCTGAGCTGAAGTAGCTCCTTGTCAAGCAAGGATCTGAGTGTGCAGCAGCATGGAATGTGTGCAAGTACTCCACTCAGAAGTGCATACAAATCAGTGGGTACTGAAACTGATCAGAGCCGACCATCTCTTAACCACCCCAGAGTTTCTGTTCCAAAGTGTGCCAGGCTAACCAAAAAGATACTGCAAACATGCCCACCACGTAACATATTGTGGGAGAAATGCCTAACACCAGTTTGCATTGATGACTTTGTGTGTCCAGTCAGCCCAGTAACCAACTTGGACTCAGACAGCACAGAGATGGACTTCCTCAATTTGATGTTCCCAGAAGAACTGTACTCACTTATTGCTGATGAAACTAACCGCTATGCTGCACAGAGGCAGGCTGCAGCAGGCAAGGTTGATAAGCGGTGGAATCCTGTTTGTCCTGGAGACATACACACATTTCTTGGTGTCAGAATATACATGTCTATTGTACATGTTCCAGAATACAGACAGTACTGGGAAACACACCATGTGTATGGTCATTTCCCCATAGCTGAGTACATGACCTGGGAGAGGTTTGAAAAATTCAGCAGTATTTGCACTGCAATGACAAAAACATCAGACTGCTACAGGGCTCTGTGGGTCATGACAAGCTACAGCATGTGCGGCCAGTACTGGATACCATACTTCATGCATGTAGGACACAGTATAATGTGCATTGTGAGGTGGCAGTAGATGAAGCCATGGTTGGCTTCCGTGGACGTCTCACATTCAGACAGTTTATGCCTGGCAAGCCAGAGAGGTATAGCATTAAGGTATGGGTGCTGGCTGACTCACATAATGGTTATGTGTGTGAATTCCAGGTATACATTGGAAAGGCAGAGCGGACCACAGAGGTTGGACTGGCACACTGAGTTGTGGTTGACCTAACACGGGGGCTGATTGGAAAGAAGCATCACATTTACTTTGACAACTTCTTCATCTCTGTCCCTCTGGCACAGCAACTGCTGCATGATGGTCTGTACTGCTGTGGAACCATGTGCACCAATAGGTCAGGATGGCCTGTAATGTTCAACAGACAGGCCATTGGTAAAGCACCTTGAGGGTTCTACATGCAGTTGTAAAGTGGAACACTGCTTGCAACTGAATGGAAGGATAGCAACCCAGTAGTTCTACTGTCAACTAATAGTAACCCCACCTTGGCAGTCTCCAGCACATGCAGGAGACAGCATGATGGAACAAAAGCTTTAGTGCCATGTCCACCAGTTGTAAACATGTGCAACACATACATGAATGGGGTGGACCAAGCCGATCAGCTCAGGACGCAGTATCCAACTGCACGAAAGGCAAGAAAATGGTGGCAGTGCTTGTTCTGGTTCCTATGGGATGTGGCCATAGTGAATGCTTACATTTTATTCCATGAGAGTAGCAGCCACAGGCAGATTTCACGTTCCGGCTGTGTTATTACAGTTTAGAAGAAACCTAGGCATGCACCTCTTGGCCACCTACAAGAAAAGGAAAAGATGCATTGAGATTGCTGTCCCAGAGCCCATGAGCTGATCTGAACAAGGCTCACACTTCCCAGTGAAATGGCAGAAGTCACAATGCAAAAACTGTGCGAGTAAGGGTAAATGTGCTGAACCATCATGGGGATGCCCGACCTGCAAGATTAACCTATATGTTGAATGCTTTGGTGAGTACCATGGCCATAAGGGTCTAGCAGATTGCTGACAGCAGTAAGATGCACAGTGCACACTGTACAACATACAGTTGTGGTCAGGCTGCTGGGTGCATCAGTGTGTCATACCCACCCCCCCGTGGATCTTATGATCGACCTGGATGGCAGCTGGGAACTTGGAGACTCTTCAGCTCAGTCCCATAGTGATGCTTTCCTAGGTAAGCATGGCCTCAGGGGTGCCACTGTGATGCATTTTTTCCCTCCAGGAAAGGACACATGCAAAAAAGACAAGGTCAGGGTCAGTCTTGCTTTTTCTCTTTACATGTGCCATTTCTGTGCTCCCTTGTCAGTGTCCACCCATGCATTATTTCAGCCAAGGTAAGGTAAGACTGTATCTTCTGATGGTGTGTGCAACAGTGGGCAGCACATGTAGATACCATGACTGTTAGGATCATCATGGATGGCAGTGGGGAACCTGGAGACTCTTCAGCTCAGTCCCACTGGGCTGCTTTCCAGGATATGCATAGTTTCATGGGTGCCACTATGATGCCTTCAGTCCCTCCCCGAAAGGCCACCTGCAAAAAGAAAGAGTCTAGGTACATCTTTCTCCAATGCAATGTGGCCTTTCACTCTCCCTCCACTCTAGTACAGTAAATGTATGAAGGTCAGGGCAGCAGTTAGTAAGTTACTTCCATCCCTCATCCCTTAGGTCCATTGCTGAATGAGCACACGTAAAGAGAAAAGGCATAGGTAAGGCAGACTGCTGACACTGAAGGAGGTCATGAGACAGTAATGGTATCAGCAGTCTGAGTGGGCAGCCAGCACAGGTATGGGACACTTCAGATAACCAACAGCTGGAGCCCCATGCCTGTTCTCAGCATATTAGTGGAGTGGAGGTCTTTATCCTGCTTTTTCCTCTTTACATGTGCCCTTTCTGTGCCCCCTTGTCACTGTCCACCCATGCAGTATTTCAGCTAAGGTAAGGTAAAACTGTATCTTCTGATGTTCTGGGAATCACTGGAAAGGGAGCAGCCAAAACCCTAAGCTGTCCCATCTCAGAATCTTGTGTTGGTGGATGCATCACGGGGGCATACCCAGCCACCATGGATATTATGATCCACCTGGATTGCATTTGGGAACTTGGAGACGCTTCAGCTCAGTCCCATAATGCTGCTGTCCTAGGTAAGCATGGCCTTGGGGGTGCCACTGTGATGCAATGTTTCCCTCCGGGAAAGGACACATGCAAAACAGACAAAGCCTGGGTCAGTCTTGGTATTTTCACATGTTGTCTTGGTGTAGCTCTCCACTCAGTCTCCCTCCCTTCAGGTGTAGTAAATGTATGTAGGTCAGGGTAGTAAATGTATGTAGATTAGGGTAGTAAATGTATGTAGGTCAGGAGAAATAGGGTTTACATTACCTCCCCCCTTTCACTCCTTATGGCCATTGCTGAAAGGACACATGTAAATGGAAAAGGCAGAGGTAAGGAAGAGTGCTGGTATTGCATGCAATCGGGAGTCATTGCTGCTACCTGCAGTCTGAGTGGGCAGCCAGCACAGGTATGGGGCACTTCAGATGCCCATGGCCTGAAGCCCCATGCCTGTTCTTGGCATATTAGTGGAGTGGCAGTCCTTAACCTGCTTTTTCCATTTACATGTGCCCTTTCTGTGCCCCCTTGCCAGTCATTGTGTGTAATTTGGTGTTTTCACGGGTAGTAGGTATGTACGTCTGCAGCGTTATCACCACTTATGTACCTAATGCAAAGAATACTGCCCCTGTGGATAGGATAGAAAATTTGGATGGGCTAACCAGGTAATGCATATGATATACATATATATGTAGTCTTCCAATACATCTGTCAAACATCAGTAGTAATCTGTTTGCATTTTCTTCCTGTACAGATTTGTCCACCTTCTGACACTGACATGGCTTCATGAGCAGGAAAACGACAAGTGAGAGTGGGGGAATCTGGCCATTCCTACATTCACTGGGCTGCCAGCCATGCATCTGAAACTGAAAACCAGTACAACTTGAGCTTCCCCATATCCAGTGTGAAGGTATACTGGATTGCAAGAAGAGGTATGCATTGGAGCGGAGTACTGCAGTTGTTGGAAGAGAAGTGTTCCATCTACCCTGAACCCGACATTCTTGTGCTGCACATTGGAGGGAATGATGTCATCAGTCAACCACTCAGAAGGCTACAGTTTCAAATCACAGCAATTTTTAAACACCTGCAGTCATGGTGGTCATGTTGTCATTTTGTGTGGTCTGATATAATTCCTCAATAGATATAAAAAACAGAAAACAGTCAACAGGCAGCTCACAAGGCCAGACATTTACAGAATGGGTTCATGCATGGCTTAATGCACAGGGTCAGTGGATCTACAATCTGCCATGACAGCATCACCGCAGAAGATGTTCACCTGTTCAGAGGGGATGGCATTCACCTAACTGAGGAGGGCATTGCGTTGTTCTTCTCTGACCTCCACAATGGTGTGAGGAGAGCTATGCAGGATTGGTAACATGCAGCTTGTGAGAAGAATGGAAAACACCCATGACCAAGTAGGACCAGTATGGTAAGTAAAACTCAATTATGAAATGTGTTGTGTAAAATATATTTCTCTGAGTTTGGCAAATAACTGTGGTAAGGAGCTGGTGAAGATGCTGAGAAAGAACAACTATTTCAGGAGAGTGCTAGCACATACAATCTAATATGTCAGTGACCATCCTGCAATACTTCTTTTTTTATTCTGCTTTCATCAGGCATGTGTAGAGTTTAGATGACAGGAAGGGCTTAGTAATACAAAACGTGATCCCTTAGGTCCATTGCTGAATGGACACATGTAAAGAGAAAAGGCATAAGTAAGGCAGACTGCTGACACTGAAGAAGGTCATGAGATTGCAGTGATATCATTTGTCTGAGTGGGAAGCCAGCACAGCTATCAGACAGATCAGATGGCCTTCCCTGCCACTGAAGTCCCATGACTGTCCTGGGTTCATTAGCAGAGTGGCAGTCCTAACCTTGCTTTTTCTCTTTACATGTACCCATTCAGCAGTGTGTTGGCTACACCAAGAATGTATATAGTTACAATCGTATGTGTCTACATGGTAAAACAACTGGTTTTGAATACTGTATACATGTACAGATATCAGTTTTGTTAGGACTCAGGTTATGGAAGTTATGATTTTTTTCATATGTTGGTGCATAACTTTGCAAGGGAGCATCTGAATGTGCTATGTAATACCTTATTTTTGAAGACAGTATTGATAGTTCCAACATGGTAAAAGAACTGTGCCTGTATGTTGCACACATGTACAGATATTAAAGTTTGTTTCAGATTTAGATTATAGAAATTATTATTTTTTTCATATTTTGGTCAATAACTTTCAAGGGAGTACCTGAATGTGCTAAGTAATACCTGATTTTAATGACAGTGTTAATGGTTCCAACATGGTAAAAGAACTGTGCCTGTATGTTGTACACATGTACAGATATCCAAGTTTGTTTCGGACTTAGGTTATGGAAATTATGATTGTTTTTCATATTTTGGTAAATAACTTTGCAAGGGAGCATGTCAGTGTGCAAAGTAATACCTCATTTTGAAGACAATGTTACTCCTTACAACATGGTAAAAGAACTGTGTCTGTCCACTGTACACATGTACAAATATCACACTTTTGTTTTGGATTTAGGTTGTGGAAATTATGATTTTTTTTCATATTTTGGTAAATAACTTTGCAAGAGAGCATCTGAATGTGCTAAGTAATACCTCGTTTTAAAGACAGTATTGATACTGCTAACATGGTAAAAGAACTGTGCCTGTATGTTGTACACATGTGCAGATATCAAAGCTTGTTTCATTCTTAGGCTATGGAAATTATGATTTTTTTTTCATATTTTGGTAAATAACTTTGCAAGGGAGCATGTCAGCCTGCAAAATAATTTGAAGTCAGTGTTACTCCTTACAACATGGTAAAAGAACTGTGTCTGTGCACTGTACATATGTACAAATATCACAGTTTGTTTAGTCTTGTGAGATTATGAAAATTATACATTTCCAATACTTCTCATTATTGTGCCCATATCTTTGCAAGGGAGCATGATGATGACACAAATGATGCATAATTTTAAGCTGGCATTGAGATGCATAACGTCTACACTGATATGTAGCCTCTGTCTGTTACATGTGATGAGATATTATACTTTGTTTATTTATCAATTATGAGAAATATTATATTAATCATATTTTGGTGAATATCTCCATAAAGGAGCATCACACTAATGGTTAAGATATCATTTTAAAGCTGGCATTCATACAAACAAATTAAATACAAATTGTATGGGTCTACATGGAACATTGACCAAGATATTGTGCTTTGCTTTTCCAAAAAGGTAAAAAATATGCACAATATCAACATTCCTTGCCAGATATTTAATAATGACTTTGATACACACTATCAACATTTACACTGTTGGAAAGGGCAGTGCCTGCTGAACAACTTTCATGTCTAGTCTAGCTCTTATAGTTAAAGAGTTATGAACATTTGTTTTCTGTATGGTATTAGAAATGGATTTTCTGAAAATGAGATCAGGCTGTACTGTATTTCTATATTTCCTATGGTGGAATTAAGCAGGCAGCTTTTTCTGAGCTGCTCCGGAGTGAATTATGTGCTTCTTAGAAGGAGCAGGTTGTACCTGGGATAGCAGTCTAGAAGGAGAGAACTGAAGTTTTTCTTCAAAGACTTCAGTTAATGTTGACATATTTTGTGTTAGTATACTGTGTTATTTTGATAAATGAAGTATTTTAACAACATTCTGTGACATATGTGAAAGTGAGGGATAATAACATTTTACATACTGCAAGCTTTGGTTTGTTAGGAAATCTTTCCATATGGTAATAAGAGGGCTAAATAGGTGAAAATAAAGATGTATATCTCAGTGCATGGCTTTTAAATATCTAATAAATATTTATTTCTCTCACATTTGCTCTTGACTTTTTAGATTCCCATTGCATTTTCTTTTATATTAAAAAGACTGAAAGAATGTGGAGCACATTTACAGAGAGATGTAATCTCCTGGTCAGTTTCAGGTATGGTTTATGAAAATTGGTTACTTCTTTCATGAAAGTGGATAGCAGACATGAGAAAGCCACAGCCAATGGAAACACAATCAGAGCTGTCTGTTCTGCCTCTGCAGTCTTTTGCAAATCTTTACTAGAATATTCAGATCATGTAAGTGCAGGTGTATCAGAGATTCAGATGTTCTATCTGCCTGTCAGGTCTGTTAAGTTCCAAAGATGTTTAATGTAGGAGTAAAGGGAACACTTTGAAAGTAGTTTAAATTGTGGATTAAATAAACAACTTCAGCGTTACAGGTCCATGATGTTATTACCTTCTTCAGTATGGCTGGAATGTGAAAATGTCCGTATGATTCAGTGCCGTAATTAGAGTGAAGCAAAGAAGGCAACTACCCCAGCCACAAACTGTGGGGGGACATGTTCAGCAGTTGCTGGTGGGGTGTTATTGCAGTTCTGGCATTCCATAAAAGATTTTTACAGCTACAATAAAAAAAAGCATGTCATCTGGTTTGGAAGATTTTTAAGAATGTTAGAGATAGAGCATGGAACTTAGAGGCATTTTATTTATATGCATATTCAGTTTTTGTTCAGTTGTAATATTAATACTTAGGACCCTATTTTTGCTGCAGTTCCAAACTGATATAGAAAATATCAAGCACAGAGATTAGTTCATCAAATGTGCACACCTATATCGAACAAAGTAAATGTTACAATTAATTTTCTCACTACATCAGTATTATCAACTTTTTTTTATTTCTCCTACATTTTGAAGTGATAAAAGCACATTGTTATTCCACTGATGACAAATTATGTAACTAATTTTATGATTGAATAAGCTTCATAAGTTGCTTGCTGTTTGTTGAAATCAGTATGTTTGACAGTTTACGGATGAATAGAAGTTGTAGGTAGGTCAAATATGATAATTTTCAAAGTAAAATTTCCTAATGTAGAGCTCCAGAGAAATGCAGCAGTCACAGCAATATGTGAATATATGATACTTCTAGTAATTGTACTTCCTCTTTGACATAACAATAAGAATTGCATTCTTTGGATGATTCAGCAGCCAGTACAAGTGAGAGGGAAAGGAAAGGGATCAAACGTTTTCTTAAAATCTAAATATATCACATATGTAGACTTCAAAAGAAGCAGAACTATTATAGTATTTATTCATTTCTGCTATTTAACTGGTTAGGTGGGTTGGCCAGTTCTTAATCAAATATTTTTACTGACGTAAGAAAATGATCATTTTAACAATAATATGAACATCATGGATACAATTTTTGAACATAAAAGAACAATGAAAAAGACACACTACAACTATATACTGCTATTTACAGAGGCCCAAAATTTATACAATTATAAAACAATAACAAAAAGTTTGCATAATAAACATCAGATCATTCTGAAAGAGTCAATGTCTTTATGAAAAGTTCCAATGAGAAAAGAAACCTTTAGCCAAGGATTATTAACAAAATTCCTTGGATTTATTCTCACTTCTTTTATTTTGGTTTCTCTGGAAATCACTTCTTCAAGGAGGGTCAGAAAATCTTCCATAGCTGGAGAGGTGGTGGATTTTCATTTTCTTGTTATACACTTTCTAGCAATTGCTAGTATTGTCCATAAGAGGTATGAGTTGGAATTGCTCATTACAAAACCTTCATTTACATTAAAGAATATTACTAATTTAATTAGAGAACAAATATCTGTGTGGCCGCTGTGGTGCAGCAGTTAGCATTGCCATCTCACAGCAAGAGGTTTTCCAGTTTAATCCTCAGCTGGGGTGCCTTTTGTTCGGAGTCTGCATGTCCTCCCTGTGGTTGCGTGGGTTTCCTCCCACATACCGAAGACATGCTGTAGGTGGATTGGACACTCTAAATTGTCCCTAGGCATGAGTGCGTGCATGTGTGCCTTCTGTGGAAGGTTGGGCACCGGGCTGGCAACTCAACACTGTAAAACTCCACTGCCAATCATGAGTGGACAGGTGATCCACTGTGGCGACCCCTAACCGGGAAAAGAAAAAGTTAGAGAACAAATATCTTTTAATAATGTTTTAAAAAACTTCAGTTTATCTCAAAACCCTTTCAAACAGGCACATTCATAAAAATGTGAATCCAAGCTGGTTTACATGGGGAACAACATCTGCAACAAATAATGTTGTCAGTTTTATTAAATGTTGCAACTCTCTCAGGAGTTAAAAAGGCTCTATGCAGGAACTTCCACATAAAATACTCCAATACTGTCCCCAGGATGTTAATTTTATAGAAGATAATAACTTGGATTTTTCAAGTGAAGTATAATTGTGAGAGAAACCTTTAGTTATTGAGTTCCAATATTTATTTGTTAGTGTAGCTATATATCCTGTTAGTATACCATACAGTTTGGAAATGATATTGTTAAAGTTAAAATTATTGTACAATATTTCAAATTTATAACAAATTAAAGGTGGTTGGTCTTTATAGGAAGATTTACTAATAATTATACTTAGATCTTTTAAGTAATTCACTCTACTTTGTAATAGTAACCACCCTTGTGTCTGTAGATTGAATTCCTTAATAATGTGTTGCACAATTAAAACTTCTAAGTCTCTTATGCAATGGTTCCAGCATACAAATTTATTGTTCTCACATTCATTGAAAAGTTTAAAGTGAAACTTATCTGGAAAGTTTTCCGTAATTTTAAAGCGAACAAGTAAATCAAACCAAATTTTAATGTCTGTATTGGCGTTTATTATCTTTCTGAAGTTATTAAAGGTGTTGTTTATGATATTAGACTTTGTAGGTTTTGTGACATTGTATTGTATGGAGTGGAAAATAAAATATAAAAATTTATTAGATGATTCACTAATAAAAACTTTTGATAGTATATTTTTGTTTAAAAATATAGATAAGTGTAAAGACTTCCAATTAGAACTATAATTTGGGTCTACCCAGCTTATTACATTTTTAAGCAGTGTGGTTCTTTTGTAAGTTTCTATATCTGGGAATTTTATGCTGCCTTTATCCCAAGATGTAATGTGATGAATACAGGCTATTCTGTTCTTTTTAGGGAACCATAAAAATTTAATAAAATTCTATTTAAATCTCTGGTAAATGTATTTCCATGAGTTGTGCCAAGGGCTAATACTATGTATAGAATCTTTGGCAAAAGGACCATTTTATTAATTGCAACCTATCTTAAAAAGAGAAAACGATGTTATTCCACTTACTTGTGTGGTTATTTACTAAAGATAACATGCTTTTATAATTGGTTTCTCTTGTTGTTTTAATAGTGTTTTTAGGGTTACACCTAAGTAGTTTAATGAATGTACCTATTCTCCAATAAAGTTTTGGTTACTTGGATGAGTTTTTGCTTTGTTATTCAAAATAATATGATTAGATTTCTGCTTATTGAAATGAAGTCCTGAAATTTCTTGGAAACTATTTATAACTAAGTCCAATTCTTGCAATTCAAACTCTGAGTTGGAGGGTGAGTAAAACATCATCTGCAAAAAGAGTTATTTTGGAGCTATACTTGTTATAAACATTAATACCCTTAATCTTTTGATTATTTCTTATCAAAGGGCAAATGCTTCTATACGTAGAGTGAATAGGATGGGAGACAGTGGACAGCCTTGCTTAGTCCCTTTAGTTATTGGTATGGACTCAGACACAAAAGGGCGTAGTTTAACATAAGCAAGAATATCTTTGTAAACAGCTTTTATCATAGAAATAAATGATGGTGAAAATGCTAATGTGTTTAATATTCCAAAAAGATAGTCCCAGTTGATAGAGCTGAAAGCTTTTTCTATGTCTAAGCTGACTAATAGGGCTTCTTCACCTTCTCTATTTAGGTACTCAGTAAGTGTTAGTATTCTTTTAATATTATCATGGGTTTGTGTGTCTTTTATGCATAAAACCTGTTTGATCATAAGTTATCATTTTCATAAGTGGGACCTTCATTCTATCAACAAGTATGGGCATAAAGATTTTAAAATCATTATTCAATAGGGAAATCAGCCTATAAGATTTACAAAACTGCTGTTCTTTATAAGTTTTGAAAATGGGGATGATTAAGGAATACTTACAGGATAGTGGTATCAGGTTTTCAGACTGTAGTACTGTTAAACCTTTATGAAGAAGAGAAATAGTAGCTGTGGGAAATAGTTTGTACATTTCTATTATAATACCATCTGCACCAGGGGCCCTGTTAGGTTTAAATCATGTAATTTTATATTTTATTTCACTTAGAGTTATTTGTTTTTCCAAGTTTGCCTTAAGTTCATTAGGGATTCTCTCTGACTTTATTGTAGCCAATTCCTTATCTAGGTTATTACAGCTTAAATAATCAGAATTATAATGATTAGTGTAATGAAACCTGAAAACATCTAATATATCTCCTATATCAGATACTGTCTTATTGGAAGACTTGTATTATTTTTATGATATTATTTGATTTAGAGTAAATATTGGCAACAACTGCCAAATTATACATGTGCTTTGGAGTTAGTACATATGAATTTAATTTCATCTTCTCTAGAGCTAAATATGTTCTATGCACCAAAATACTTGAGTACATTTTATTCAGTTCATTAATTATTTTTTATCAACTGGTGATACGTGTGTTGACTTTGATTTAACAGTTGAAATTTGTATTTGCAGACTTTGCATCTCAGATTCCCATTCCTTTAATTTATTCTTGTACCAGGTGACAGTTCTACCATAAATAAAGGCCTTTAAAGCATCCTGTATCATTATTACATTAGTATCAGAACCAGTGTTGAAATTATTTTAATTCTGCTAATAACCAAGGTTTGAAATCTTTAATTTTGGTGATATATGTAGGGATTCTAGGCATAGAAATTAATTTAATAAAATCTAGCTGTATTTCAAGTTTGAGACAATCATAATTGGAAATTGGACAAGGAATTATAGAGAAAAATTAAAGTTTTAGCTTTAAATCATTAAAAAATAATATTCTATCAGTCCTATTTTGGCTTTGGACCTGTTATCAATATGATAAAATTTCACAGACTAATTATGTTTAGAATTAAAAGTATTGTATAAATTAAGGGAATTAATCCATTTCTTAAATAGTTTTGCTGAGGATGTTAGCCATAGTAGCATATTGTTAGCAGTGTCAAGATTATCTAAAATACAATTGAAGCCCACCCCACAGTTTAAAATTACCTTTATAAGTATTTGTAATAAAATCCAGATGATGTCTTGCAGTTGACACACCTAATCCTGGAAATCAGAATAGATTGACTAGTGACCAAATTGTATTATTAAGCTTAATAATGATGATGGTTAATAGCCCCATATTTATCTGTAATTTGAGGGTGTATAACACTTCTTTTCCAGAGAATTCTGACACCTGTCTTTTTAGTTTTATATGAAGAATGGGCTAGTATTGTGTAATTATGGGGGTTCCAGACATTACTTTCAGCTGATTTGAAATGAGTTTCTTGTAGGAATACTATATGAGGTTTCTTTATGTTTAAAATACCTTAATAAACTAGATCTTTTCCTTGAATTATTGAGTCCATTTATGTTTAAAGAAACTAAGGACAAGGACATAAGTAAATGTAGATATAGTTAAAATAATAAGAAATAATCAAATTTCTATTTAGACAACTCTATTTCCCCAATATACCCAGGTATGCATAAAGATGTATGACAGCTCTGTTTGTATGATTACTATACCTAATATGTAAAATACTTTACTTTCAGGCCAGAAAGTTGAAGAAACATCAGATGAATTACTGAAAAACAAGCAGTAATGTAACCAAAAAATCCCCAGCAACAAAAATGGAATTTTTAAGATTCCCAGTCTGAGAAATAGAACACAATCTGTCAGACTGCTTTCTCTAGCCTTCATGACCGTAGCTAACAGGTGAGACATAAATAATTTAAATGAGATTATTTTTTGCAGCGGTAGCTTTAGAATCAACGTAATAATGAAATACAAACAAAATGTAATAGTTAATGTGCAACTTTGAGATTATTTATGTATATACGTGTGTCCTCATACATACACATACACACACACACACACACACACACACACACACACACACACACACACACACACACACACACACACACACACACACACACACACACATATGTGTGTGTGTATGTATATATATATATATATATATATATATATATATATATATATACATATATATATATATATGCATACACATACATATACATACACCTATATATATATATATATATATATATATATATATATATATATATACACATGCACATATACATATATGCACATACATACACATATATCTACATACATACATACATATACGCACACACACATATATACACACAAATCCATTGCTAAAGTTAGGTCTCTTTAAAAGAAATCTGAATTATATCTTGTTAGAAACATACTTAATAGATAAGAATGACAATAAGTATTTGTTAAAACATCTTTTGTGATGGTTTATATAAGTTCTTAATTGCTTAGAACTGATAGGGCAATAGTGTACCATAATATGAAATAACTGTTAAGACATATATAACGATGACTTTATAGTAAATGTTTAAATCATCTCAGTTGTAGTAGCTAATATTAAAGTTACACTCAAAGAGCAGTCCGGCAGGATAATATTTATACAAACATATACAAACATATAGTACATTCTTACTACTTTATAAGAATTTTTATAGTAGTTTTCCTACAAAAAAAAAAAGGACTCTGTATAAGTTTTTCCATATTTACAATCTCAACAATGTTCTGCTGTTAATTTTACTATTATATATTGTATGTTATGTTGTTGCCTATGCTTGGAGCTTTTCTCCCCGGGCCTCTGCTGAAAATGGACATATATCCATTTAGACTAGCCCGGTCAACAAATGTAAAATAAAATAAAATATATAAATAATATATGTCCAGTCATTGGCAGCACTGCAACTTATAATTTTTCAGTAAAATAATTTAAACTTTTAATGCATACTTGCTTACAAGTATAAAATTACAATGATCTACTTATTTAGATAAAGACGTGCACTGTATAATTTAAGCACAACAGTAGAATAGCTTGCAATAATACTTAACTAAAAGAAGAAACTGCTAGTGCAATTAGTATCAGTGTAGTATGGTAGATGCTCTATACACAAGTTTTGTTTTCCCCCCTCCCTCCAACAGTAAACAAACCATTCAAATTAAAACTATAAAACTGCCTTTAAGTAATTGCTAATTATTAGTTAACAACCTTTTATTTAATAATAATAATAATAATAACAGCAGATGCAGAAGGAATCACCACAAGATGGAAGCCCCCGTTGTAGCTTAAAACATCTTTGTTTGCAAACCAAAAATGAGCGCTTTCGCGTAGATTGACTACGCTTCTTCAGATATAGTTACATATAAAAGAATGCTTCTTTTATATAAAACCTTTTGGCGCGCAAGCCAACCAATAACCCAATTAACTAAATTAACGAATTAAAAATCATTAATATGGTAAAGCATTTAAAGTGCATTTAAAGTGCCACACATATCAAGTGTGCTTCAATTACTTAAAAACATATTGATCATTCTACCAACAATGAATGTACAAATATATGCATGTATATAAAAAAACTTATACATCATAAAAAGTATCATAAAAAATATAATGTTGTTAATACTACACTATGATTTTGTTATGAAAATCCACTCACTCATCGTATCATATCGCATACGGTATAGAATGCAGTGCAAATATGCAAAAATGCAAAAAGAGCCAAAATTGTGAAACTGCAATGCATAATTACGATGCAAAATTAACAATTGAGCAGTATAAAAATCAGTATAACAATCCTATATAAATATATGTGTATATATACACACAATTGCCTATTAAGGTACCAGAATTTAAAAAAAAACAAAGAAAATAAAAATACATAATTCGCAAAGTTGAGCAAGATAAACTGACATATATATCATTCTATTTATTAAATTAATTTAGGAACTTATTATATATTTATGTAAAAACTAGATATTATAAACTACAAATATTAACCAGTGTATGAAAGTATAAGATATATATATTTTTTTATTTTTTAATTATGAAATGCCTGTGTGACTAATAATAATATTATTGTAATAATGACTAAATAATAATAAATTAATTATGAAACAAATGAACAATATGTAAATTTCTATTGAGTAGCAATAAATATATAATAAACTAATTTTATGAACTAGTGTATAAATCAATAAATAAATGCTAAGTAAATAAAGATGTATAAAGAATACTACATATAAATATATAAGATCATAATTTTCTATTATTTAATACAGGTTTAATTGAAACAAACTGGTTAATACGTGGATTAATGTGTGCTTTTAGAGTGAATATCCATTTGAGTTCAGCACATGCCAACTGGTTAGTACTATCACCTCCTCTAAAACTTTGAGTAACCACCTGTAAGGCTTTAAAACTAAAAGTATGCGTTGTGAATTCTTGTATATGCTTCGCTAATGCATTTTGCTCATTCCCATTCTTGATGTCATAAAGGTGATTATAGACCCTGTCTCTTAGTCTCCTCTTAGTTAGACCTACGTAGAATGCATCACAATTTTCACAAGTTGCAAGGTATACAAGATTAGTGCTATTGCAATTGCAATGATGTTTCGGCGTGAATGTATAAAAGCCTTCTGGATGTGTAAAACAATGTTTCTTGGAAATATAGGGACACATATGGCAATGGCCACAGGGATAAGTTCCACTTTGAAGGGGTTTAATAATACTGTGCAGATTAGTTTTCTCTGTACAAAGTAATTGTTTGAGATTATTACAATTCTTGTAGCTAAACCTAGGATAATCATCTATGACAGTCTTAGTAAAAGGATCCATAATAAGTATATTCCAATTTTTGCTGATTACCTTTTTAAGAGAAACAATGTCACTTGTGTATTTTATAATAAAAGACAATTTCTCTGCAAATTTTCCTTTTTTGGACTTCCTGATTCGGGAAGTCTGCGTTGTGTCACCCTTCGCAAAATGGGTATCAACTGTTGTAATATCAAACATTTGCTGTTTACATCTTGTAATCATTTTATTAGTATAACCTCTTTCTTTAAATAATAGTTCTAGCTTTTCTAATTCAAAGGAAAGAGTCTCATTATCACTGCAAATCCTAGCCATCCTATTAAACTGACTAATAACGATTCCTTGGAAGGTAAACCTAGGATGCATACTTTCATATCTCAATAATGTGTTTCTCCAAGTAGGTTTCCTATAAAGAGAGGTGTTAATCATTCCATTAGCACTAAACTTCAAAGTTAGATCTAAGAAGTGAACCTGTTCTGGTGAGGATTCAACAGTAAATTTTAAAAAAGGGGTAGTGGTTTCTACATCCTTAATGAATTGAATACAGTCAGCTTCAGTACCTTCCAAGATAAAAAGAACGTCGTCCACAAATCTTTTATATAGTTTTACATTGCTATACTGTACATGCCTAAATAGAAAATTACGTTCCCATTCATAAACGACAAGATTTGCATAACTATTCGCACAGGGGGTGCCCATGGCAACCCCCCATTTCTACAAATAGTAATTGTCCTTAAATATAAAAATGTTATTATTAAGTACAAGTTCCAATAGATGATTAATTAAAATTTGTCTATTGTTGCTATAATGGGAACATGTTACAAGGACTTCTCTAACAGCTTGAAGTCCCAAGTAATTTGGGATGCACGTAAACAAGTCTTTCACGTCCATGGTAACAAGCAAATAATTATTCGAGGCTTTTTCTAATTTAAACCCCTTCAAAAATTCTATTAATTGATAAGAATCTCTAAGAATATTTGGAACTTCATTAACAATGGGTCTCAGGAGGCATTCTACGAATGAAGAAATGGTTGAAGTAGTCCACCTTTCACTAGAGACAATGGGTCTCATGGGAACTGGCAAAACCTTTTTGTGTATCTTGGGTAAGCCTTTGATAATGGGGATGGTGGGAAACTCCACTAAAAAATACTCATATGCCTCACAACTTATTTGACCACACATTAATAAATCATAAAGGTCTTCTTGTATATCTTTGATGGTATTCTTAACAAAATCATACGTAACAATATGATAGGTGCTTCTATCTGAAAGGAGAGAGGACATGGTGTTAACATAATCAGATGTGTTGAGTACTACCATGGCCCCGCCCTTATCAGCTGGCTTAATGGTAACTTCAGCATTTCTTTTTAACCTAATGAGTGATTCCTGTTCATCTTCAGTAATATTGAAGTAACTACATCTCTTTTGATTCAGAGCGAACCACTCATAAAAATCTTTTTCACACAGTTTCATGAAGCACTCTATATTGTGTGGCATTAGCGGCACAAAACTGCTTTTACATTTAAGAAAATCTTTCAGTACATCAGTTTGCATAACAATTTTATCTTTAAAAAACACTTTCAAAGCTACATTACGACAGAATAATCTGAGGTCAGTTAAGACCTCATTTAAATAACTAGTTTGGGATGGAATAAAATTAAGACCTTTGTTAAGGAGTGAAGCGTCAGGTTCAGAAAGAGCCATGTCAGACAAATTATATACCAAACAGTTCAGTTCCTTTGCTTCCTTGTTGCCCCGTACTTCTCTTCTGATCCTTTCCTCTTTCGTGGGCCCCTGCTGTTGGAGCGACCTCTCCATCCTGTTTGCTGTTTTACTGGAAAGGGTAAAAAACGAGTTGTAGCAGGGGCTGTATCTTTAGGTTTCGCTCCTGCCAGAATAAAAGTCTTGGCTGCTTGTTGATTGGGGGGTGGAGTATCACTGGGAAAATTAGCGCCATTGGGATTGTTCAGCAATGAGGTATTTGGAAGCACTTCATTACTCAGAACCTTGTTAGAGCTGGAAGCTGAAGATAAAATGAAGGGTTCATTGATAGAACCTGACATTACGAGTTTAAATTAGCTGGTGATTCTTCTATGGAGACTGCGTTAGTAACAATAGTAGAATGAACATTCTCTGTTCTCGGCCAGATAAACACCTGGCCAAGAGCAAAATGATTAGCGTCTCTAATGAGCTTTCTTTGCTTAGTTTGTTTTAGTCTTTCACTGAATAAGTGTACTTGTGACCATACATTCTCCAGTCTCTTAGTAAAGTACTCTGATTTGAAGTGTTCATTAAAGTTACTTTGTTGCATATCAATTTTGTTCCGTAACTCAGATTCTAGTGGGGCAAAGTACTCCAATAAGAGTTTAATATAATTAAAGCCAAGTTCTATGTTTAAGTCCTGCCACTTCCTGAGAAGAACGGGATGACTATCCCCATATGTGGGCATGCAAAAGATACGCATGCCTCGAGGCACAACTTTGAAATGAAGGCATGCTTCCAAATGCAATCTCTGCCAGGCATATCTTTGCAACTTATATAAATCATCCTGAAAATCTTTACAGAGGGCCAGATTCAGGAAGGCTTACACGGAGTTTAAGAGTAGTGTAAGCCTCCGTGTAAGCCTCCCGATTCAGGAACAGCCCAAATCTCCGTGTAAGAGACAGCTAACACGTCTCTTACACGGACTGGGCATGGAAATGCTCAATACCTCATTTGCAGCTGAAAGATATGCAAATGAGGTATCTGAGCGATCCAAGAAGCCCAAACCAGTCCGTGTAACGGACGTGTTAGCTGCAGAAATGTACTCAGCTGACAACTGAGTACATTTCTGCAGAAATGAAAACGGAGCTATGTCAGCTCCAAATAAAGGGTGCATATGTTTCATTAAGCATGCCAATGGCCAAATATGTGGCCATTGGCATGA
The DNA here is from genome assembly GCF_019279795.1 of Protopterus annectens. Lineage (NCBI taxonomy): Eukaryota > Metazoa > Chordata > Ceratodontiformes > Protopteridae > Protopterus > Protopterus annectens. The sequence continues at coordinate 1,564,874,669 of NC_056728.1, read as the reverse complement.
AAAAGTGTTGCAAAATTATTTTAAACAACTTTTTTTTTTCCGTGGGATTATGATGTTTAACTGCAGCGCACACCAGCGCAAACGGGGTGCGCTACCTAAAACTGAAAACAGAAGCTTATAAGCCCACTATTGTGGGATTTATGTATTACATGGAATGTCAATGGAGGGACTTGCAGACCAAAAACAATATGGCCTGCGTTTAGTGGTTGTCAAGGGGGGGAAGCTCCGTGTAAGACATGTAACTAAGCATTACTAGGCAATCCTATGTAAATGAGGGTTACAATACTGAATCACACTGCCACATAGGTAATGAGCACTTTCTGAGTAGTGTAAGAGTTATAGAAGGGGGAGGAACAGAGTAAGAGGTAGGTGACATCACGGGGGGAATGATAGAAATAAATGTATCAGATTGGAGGGCAATGTAACGTGACAGATGACAGACAGACATCAGGGAGAGAGGTGTGTCCCAACAGAACACTAGGAAAGTCAAGAAATAGGGGGTGCACACTATCCCTACACTCAAATTTTCTTGAAATCGTGCATGCTTGGCGTGTGCAGCGTGTAAGGCAGGTTCAACATGTGGGAGCGTGTTGCAAACCGTTTACAATGGTTTGCTTGGGCGTGCACGTGTGGAAGGCAGTGTGCGCGCGTTTTAACATGAATCAGCCAAGTTCGCACCGTGTAAGGATGTGTGCGCACGTGTAACACCGAGTAAGGATGTGTGCACGCGTTTAAGTGACTGTGAGCGTGCGTAAGCTGGTGTGCACATTGCTCCCCCTGAGGAAACAGAGAGGAAATGGGAAACAACCAAAATACAGGGAAACTGCCAGAGGATACTGCTGGAGTTAATTGGTGGAAACAATTGGAAGCAGGCAATTACACAGGCAGACTAGAAGCCCAACCCAGCACTTAAAACACTGCAAAGAGCAGTGCAGGGTGTTTCTCACAAGAGATACTGCAAGAAAGTAAGCTATCAGAATTGAAAACTGAAAAAGCTGAACTCAGAGCAGAAATGCTAGGGGCTGCCATAGCTGTTATAATCAGGCATAGGCGAATTGCTGAGGGTGGTGACAATGCAGATGCTGACAGACAACCCAGAGTGAGGAGAAGGAGAAGAGTATACAGGCCCAGGGTCACCTACCATGGGTTACATGAGCTGGAGATAGTAGAGCGCTACAGAGTGGACAGAGACCTTCTGCAGCAAATTGTTGAGCTGTGCAGGCCACGCCTCACACACAGAACCAACAGAAGGGAACCCATCCCAGTGGAAACCAAGGTATGTGTTGGCCTAAGAATACTAGCAACAGGTACCTTCCAGAGACCAACTGGTGATATGATGGGGATATCACAGGCATCAGCCTCCAGGGTACTGCACCAGTTCCTGGATGCCATGTCAGCACATGTCTGTGATCATGTATATTTCCTCAATGCCCGTGAGGTTGTGGCCAGCAATATGCGTCTCTTCCAGCAAATAGCGGGATACCCTGAGGTATTGGGGTGCAATACACTGCACGCACATACGCATCAAAGCACCAGCCAGTGAGCGGGGTAGAGCCTACATGAACCGCAAGGGATTCCCCTCCATCAACTGCCAGGTCGTGTGTAATGCCCAGGGCATAATAATGAATGTGTGTGCTGGCTGCCCTGGGAGCTACCATGATTCCCACATCTGGCATCTGACGCAGCTGTACCAATCATTTGCCAGTGGGGACTTCCCACACGGACACCTAGTGGGGGATGCAGGTTACGCACTTGAGCCGTGGCTGATGACACCCATCAGAAATGCACACACACCTGAACAGGAATGCCATAATGAGGCACACGCACAAACACGTAACGTCATAGAGCGTGTGTTTGGGCTGCTCAAGTCACGGTTCCGGTGTCTGGACACATCTGGTGGAGCCTTGCAGTACACACCAACTACATGTACCCAAATGATCATGATATGTGCTATGCTACATAATATGATCCTGCAGAAACAGCTGCAGCAGGACCAGCATAGGGCTGGGCTAAACATACCCCCACCATTGCCAAGGCCACCACAGGCAGAGGGTGACTCGGAGGAGGAACAACCTGACCTTGCCCCAGTAGGCAGAAGGAGGCGTGCCCAGTATGCCCTGGCCTTGGCAAAGAGGCAACGCATAGCACATACACTTGTTCAGTAGGAACACTGGGACTGATACCCGCTCTGACTCACTCATATAGTAACAGGGATGCCTAACATGACACAACCTGCTTCCAAACATGTACAGGGAGTGTAGTATGTGCATCTGGCAGAGGCAGCCCTGCAGCACCACCCGAGGCATGAATGCCATGTGTCAAGTAATGTAACACCATGTACCATATGCACACCTGAGGACCCTGACTAACATCCACCCTCACCCATCACAAACCACAAAAACACAAACCCACATTCATAGGTACCACAAGGGATAGGAACCTAGATGTAATGCTACCCAATGCCAGAAGTATAAACAGCAAGATGAGTGCAGTGTAACCGCACACAGTATAGAGGATGTAGATATCAGTGCTGTAATAGACAACTGGGACAAAGCCCACACCAGCACCCTAACACTACCAGGTCACACCTCATACAGGGATTTACATGTGCAAAAACATGGAACAAGCTACAAAACGAGGGTGACTAGCAATAAATGTCATGGATAACCACACCCCCATGTTGGTACCACAACAAGAAGCAACATGGATTAGCCATGGTCAAATACCAATTGCTAAAACTGCCTACTACTAAATAGCTTGCTGCAGACCACTGTCCTAATAGCAGGAACTGCACCAGGCCTATGTTCATAGGTGCATAGGGTCATACTAGGCTATCTGCCCTAGGGCATATATAAGCCTTGCCCAGAGTGTTGTGGCTTCCGCCACCCCTTCAGTTCTAAGGATAATATGCCCATTATGTTGCTGTGCCTCTGTCAAGCAGTGACACTGAGGTTATCCCTGGGGTATACCTGTGATCACCCATTCATTGGTCATGATTTCTCTCGAACAAAGCCAGTGAGGTGCCCAGCCTCACATGTACCAGGATGATGTTCCACAGCACAGGGAGTCTCTCAGTGATGAATCTGTCCCTCCAGCATGCCCTATGAATAGCCGTGTTGAGGTTTAAGTCTCCTGTCTGTGTAGATCTGATGGAGTTAGAGGTTTTGAGGTGAAGCATGTTCATTAATTCCGGGTTGGACATGGCCTACTATGACAGGCACAGGCCACCTCTGAGCAGATGGTAGGCGACTGAATAGAGCTGGGGTTCCTGCAGTCAGGCAGCATAAGACATACATTTGAGACCTTCTATCCGTCTGGTGAGCAATGTGTGGGGCCTGTCCAATTGCTGCAGGTGTTGGGTCAGAAACATTCCGAATGGGGCATTGTACTCAATCATTGGTCTGATAAGTGATGAGTACAGGGGAACAATGACCTCCCTTGATCTAGATGTGAATCCCTGCATGATGAGGTGGGCAATGTAAAAGGTCTTCCTAACTACTTTGGCAACGTGAGTGTCAAACGAAAGGTTACTGTCAACCTGGGTGGCCAGATCCCTGATAACCTCTCCTGTGCTTAGAGAAGTAACACCTATATGGGAACTAGGGGTAACCTTGTTCTTCCCAAAGGGTATGACTATGCATTGTTTAGCGTTTAACTGTAGGCCATGGCTCTGGCACCAGTTATCCGTTTCTATGAGACCCGTCTGAAGGATGTCTGTGTCAGATGGGTTGTCAACTATGGTTCCCAGTTAGCAGTCATCTGCAAACCTTGTCAGCCATAATCCTCCTGTGTTTGCCTGTACATCTGAAAAGTAGATGCCAAACAAAAGTGGGCCCAGGACTGAGCCCTGTGGGACACCACGTGTGACAGGCTTTGAGTGTGACATGGCGACATCAACCTTGACCCTGTGGGTGCTGTCACTTACCAGTTTGTAACCCATCTTGTGACGTATGGGTCTACATTTAAGCTGGTGAGTTTGTCAATGATACCCGAGTGGGGTATTGTATTGAAAGCCTTTGCCAGGTCAAGGTAGGCTGTGTGGACTGCTTTGTCCTCGTCAATGGCCTTGGTGACCATTCTGAAATAGTCAACCAAGTTTAAAAGGCATGATCGCCCTTGACAAAGCCAAACTGGGTTGGATCCAAAGTCTGCAAGTCCCCTATGTCTTCATTCATGAGTTCCATTATGATCCTCTCCATAGCTTTGCAGACCAGGCTTGTCAAGCTGATGGGACGGTAGTGTCCGGGGTCAGTGGAGGCACCACCTTTGTGAAGTGGGACCACCGTTGCCGTATGCCACTCCTTGGGTATGTATCCTGAGGTGAGGCCAAGATTAAACAGCTGCCCTAACTGCGGGTTCAATTCCTCATTGAGTTCGTGGAGCCCACAACCAGGGACACCATCTGGTCCCATGGATGCTGTGCTTCACGCCTTGGATAGAGCAGTTCTCACCTGAGCATTTGAGATGTTTGGGGGGCTACAATCCCCTGGTATAGATATCCCTCCCTTTGGGGGGGAGGGGGGAGGAGAAATATGCACTGAACCTGTCAGCCAGTATGTTGCCAATGTCTGTAGGTTCAGTGATCTTTACATCATTATGAACTAATCCTGAGCATATCTGGGAGTCACCTCCCAGGTTTCCAACATAGCTAAAAAAGGCCTCATGATTGTTTTCTGAGTCCTTAGCGAGTTTTCTCTCAAAATGTGCCCTGGATGATTTTATGGGAGATCTCAGTTCTTTACGCATAATGAACAGGGGTGTCTTCCCTTCTACGGAATTTGCTCTGCCTTGTAGTAGCACCTTCCTTCTGATGTAGAACATGTTTATGGCTGGGGTCCACCAGACTGCATGCATGCCTTTGGTACAAAGAGTCTTTGTTTTGTGTGGGATTGCCTGAACCATGCAGTCCTGGAGGTGCTGGTAGAAGGCATTTGTAAGTGATTCAGTGGCTTGGGTAATGGTTTCCGCTGGCTTGGGGGCCTTGAAAGAGACCACACCAGTCTTTAGAAGTGTGAAGTTGGCTTCTGAGAAGTTCTTCACTGTGGTGTTCTTTATCTGGGGTGGGGTGGGATGTGGACTTCCAGTGAGATTAGTTTATGATTTGATCTCACCAATGATGGGTATACTTCTGGTGTTGAACATTGTGACCCCATGTTCATGATGATGTGATCTAGTATGTTGTCTCCTCTTGTGGGGATGGTGACTAGTTGTTCCATGGCATTTGAGGTTATGAACTCTAGGAACCTTTGGCCTAGAGTGTTGGGGCTTGATTAGGGCTTGATTAGTGATCCCAGTCTATATTGGGATAGTTGAAATCACCCAGTATGATGGTGTTTGGAGATACATTTATCCCCTCCAGTGTTTCCAGGAAAGCTGTGTGAGGTTCCTGAGTTTGAGAGGGTGGCCTGTAATCTGCTACAAACTGCCGAGCAGTCTTGCCTATGGTTAATTGCACCTGGATGGTCTCCGATGCATCGTGTGTTGCCACCAACCTTGAGGTGAGGGTGTCCTTGATGAATATGGACACCCACTCTCCTTTCTTGGTGTCGTCCGGATTTTGGGGCCGGAACGCATGATATGAGGTAACACCTGATACTGCTGGGGTGCTGTCAGGAGCCTTGAACCAGGTTACAGTCACAGCACAGACATCGATGTTCCCCATACTGAGAAGGGCTTTGAGTGCATGCATTTTGAGGTTGAGACGTCTGGCATTGAGCAGCATCACCCTTAGTTTACTTCCTTTTTTGTGTTCTAGGGTGGTAGGTTTAGAATCTGAGCCTTGCCTAAAAAAGGCACAATGGGGGTTGCAAGAGCCTGAGACCAATTCCGGAAGCCCAGGGGTGACAGGTGCAAGCTGTCCCCTGCGAATCAGTGTGGCTTGTCCAGCATGTCATCCCAGGCAGACGGACATTGAATCCCCTTTGAATGACACCATAGATTAAGCCAACTATTACAGCTGATCATCTTGTCTCTGTATTGTGGCATCATTCTTGGTGAAGGTAGGATACTGCTCAAGATCAGGGTCATACCTGCCTGGGCTACATAAGCAGAGAGCTCCTCTATGTCTCTTTTCATGTAGTCCAGGGAGGTACATCTCAGGTCGTTCACACCAGCATGGACAATGACTGAGTCATACTTGTACTTGCAGTTGAGTGACCTGAGTGCTTGCATTATGTGGTGGATCCCAGCACCCGATAGGCAGCTTACTGTGACCTTCTCCTTACTCAATCTGGTGAGCGGGACGTCAGTGTGTCTGACTATGGAGTCACCTATGATGAGTGTGTCTGGCATTGTGTTTGGCCTTAAGGGCTGTGAATGTTTGGCACACTGACTCTGTGGTCTATGTGTTGCATGTGCTGTGCCCTGTGGAGGCAGTTGTTTGGGTGTCTGCTGTGGTGGCCTCTGCTGGTATGGTAGATCTGTGATCAGAGCCTCCGAGTATGTCTTTGTGTGTTTATGTGTATGATTTGAAGTTGTGATAGTGCTATGTGAGACTGGGTTTGTGGTGTGTGTGTGGTCACCTTCTCCTCCTCTCTGGTCCTGCCAGTCCTATGTTGAGAGAGCTCAGCCTCCAGGTTGGCTATATAGTTGCATCTCTTGCATGCATTTGTGTTTTGTGGGAGAAGGAGAGGGTTGTCTGTGTACATGCATCAATTGTAACATTGCCTCAATATTCCCAGGTTCACCAGCTGAGCAGGAGAGGACACTAGCAACTGATCCCTTGACATGCCAGAAGGAATAGACAACAAACTGTTGGAAGACAGGAAGATATCAAGCCCCCCAAACCACATTATATCACTTGACTGACAATACCTACACATACACCATAGTGTCATAGTTGCATAGTTTACTACTAGGCTATCTGCCCTAGTGCATTTATAAGCCTAGCCATAGTGATGTGGCTATTGCCACCCCTTATAGTGGTAATACGTGTACAGAATAGATTCTGAATATTGTGCCTCTCACTTAGTAGTGACACATTATGACCCCCGTACATAATTGAATACCTTGACTGTGCCTCTGTCTAGTAGTGACACAGGGAGGACCCCTGGGGTAAAACTACGATCTGACATCCAGTTGTCCAGACTTCTCTTGAAGAGAGTCATTGAGGGACTCTGTCTAACATGAACTGGGATACTCTGCTAGAGTGTGAGATGCCTATGAGTTATGACTCTGTCCCCCAGCATGTCCTATACATGTATGTGCTGAGGTTCAAATCTTCAGCTCCCATGGTTCTGGTGGATTTGGATTGCTTGCAGTGGAGCATGTCCACCACATCCTGATTGGACATGGTCTTGTATGTCAGGCATAGGTCACCTGTAAGTATGTGGTATGCCACTGAATAAAGCTGGATTTCCTTTAGTCTGGAAGCATATGACATGTGTTGTACACCCCTGATCTCCTTGGTAAGGTACTTTTGGGGTCTCTCCAGCTGTTGCAAGTGCTGGGTGAGGTACATACCAAATGGGGCTTTGTATTCAATCATGGGCCTGATAAGGGAGAAGTATAGTGGTACAATGACCTCCTGTGATCTGGATGGAAAACCTTTCATGATAAGGTGGGCAAGATAGAAAGTCTTTCAAACCACTTTGGCAACATGGGTGTCAAATGAGATGTCACTATCTACATGTGTCCACAGGTGTCTGATTTGTATTCTGTGCTCAGTGGGTTGCTGTCTATGTATTGATTTGTGTGTACTTTGTTCCTCCCAAAGGGATGACCACACATCAGTTGCAGTCAGTTTCAGGCCATGATTCTGGCACCAGCTATCTGTCTTTGTGATGGCATTCTGTAGGATGTGTGTGCTGGCTGATGTATTCACATATGGTGCCTAGGTTGCAGTCATCTGCAAACTTTGTCAGCCACAACCCTCCTATGTTTGCTTTCACATCTGAAAAGAAATGCCAAATAAGACGGGTCCCAGGACAGATCTTTGTGGGACACCACGTGTGACTGGCTTTGAATCTGACAAGGCACCTGCAATGTCAACGTCATGGGTTCTGTTTCCTAGCCATTTTGCAAACTATCCTGTGACATATGATTTGATATTTCAGCTGTTGAGCTTGTCTATGATGCCTGAGTGGGGTATTGTGTCAAAGGCCCTAGCCAAGTGCAGGTAGGCTGTGTGGACTGCGTAGCCCTCATCAATGGCCCTACTGACAGTATCAAAATAGTCAAACATGTGCAAAATGCAGGATCTGCCCTGTACAAAGCTGAACTGGGTGGGATCAAGGGTCTGTAGGTCACCAATGTCTCTGTTTAAGAGCTCCATAATGACTCTTTCCATAGCTTTGCAGACAAGGCTGGTTAAGCTTGTGTGGTGGTAGTCCCCAGGGTCTGTGGAGGCATCTCCTTTGCGGAGTGGGACCACTGTTGCTGTACGCCAGTGTTCAGGTACATATCCTGTAGCAAGGCTAAGATTAAATAGCATTTGTATATACGGGTTTAGATCCTTCTGGAGTTCACATAGCATGCAACTGGGGATACCATCAGGTCCCAATGATGCTGTGTTCTTGTCTTTGCTGAGTGCGGCTCTCACATGGACATCTGGGATGACAGTGAGGTTACATTCATCTGTGATAACTATCTTCTGTTGGGGGTGAGGGAGGGGGAAAATTGCACTGAACCTGTCTGCCAGAATGTTGCCAATATCTGTCAGGTCACTGAAATATATGTTGTTGTGTACTAACTCAGAGCATATCTGAGGGTTCCCACCTAGGTGTCTGACATAACTGAAGAAGGCAGTGTGGTTATCTTTATCGTCTCTGGTGTTTATGTCTCAAAGTTGACCTTGGATGTCTTTATGAGAGAATGTAGCTTTTTACTAGTGCTGCTCACAGCCGCCTTCCCTTTAGGAGATGTAGCTCTGTCTTGCATTAGTATCCTTCATCTGTTATACAGTCTGTTTATGGCTGGGGTCCACCAGACAGGCCACATTCCCTTGGTGGAGAGGGTCATGTTTCTATTAGTGATTGCATGGTCCATGCTATCTCAGAGATGTCTGTAGAAAGTATCTGTGAAGGAGTCACCATTGTGTGCTGTGGTTTCCACTGGCCCAGTGGGCTTAACAGATACCATCTCAGTCCAAAGAAGTGTGAAGTCAGCTTTTGAGGTGTATGTCACTATACTCTTTGTATTATACTAGCACTGACACAAGTGTAGACAATTTCTCAGAATCCATCAAACAAAACAGACATGCAAAATGTAACACTTCCACAAGAGGGGTAAGCATACTGGATGTGATAATCAGAAATATGTGTACTGGATGCCAAGATGAGAAGTGTATCCCTCACTAGTGAGACCAGACCATAGAGTAAGCACACTGTAGTTACACATCACGACACCAGTCCCTGGCCAGACTACCACAGTGAAACACATGTATAAAGCATAGCATGCACCCCTACAAACCAATGTGGAATCCATGAAAAGCCCTGTGCAGGTCCAGAATATGGGACACACTGCAGAACATGTTATACAAGCATACCAGGAACACAGCCAAGAGTGCTTGGAGTCTGCAATCACAAACAACAAGACACAATGCCATACACCCAGAAATCTGGCATGCTGGACACCATAAATTACTAAACCATTGAAGAGAATGAGGAAGCTACCACATGATAGATCTAACATGAAAAGTGAAGTAATCAGTGATCACTAGTATGGCAATAAAATGTGTCCACACATACAATCCACTAAGGCCAGGCAAAACAAGTAGAATCTGTGAATCCAGTGGCAATGTGACACCTGTCCCAAGTACACACACAACAACAACTCACCCCAATAACTACAAATGTATGTGATAGACGCAACCAGGTAGCCAAACCGGGGCCTGAGCACCCCCAAATCAGTACTGTCAAAACTAGTCAGGAGGACAAGGTAACCACATACACCACAAACCCAGTCCCACATAGACCTACAACGACTGTAAACCAAACACATAAACACAAAAACATTCCCAGAGGCCCTAATTACAAACACACAACACCAACACAAGCCTCCAAAGCAGACACCCAATAAAACAAACTCCAGACATAGCACATGTAACACATAGTACACAAAGCTGGTGTGCCAGTCACAGGACAGAAGGAGAAACAACATGCCTGATACAGTTGTAATAGGTGACTCCATAGTGAGACATGCTGCTGTCCTAGGGATGGCTTGCACCTGTTACCCATGAGTGTCTGGATATTGCCTAAGGCTTTTGCAAACTACAGAGATCCTCCCGTAGGCAAGGCCGAAAAGAGCAACCCACCACCATAGAAAACAAAACTGGAAAGAAACAGAAGGGTAATGCTGATCAATGCCAGATGTGTAAACCTCAATATGTATGCTCCTGAGGCCCACCCCAGTATGGAGAACATTGATGTCAGTCCAGTGATACACACCTGCTGCAAGCCTCGTGACAGCACACCAGCACTACCAGGTAATACCACATATCATGTGTTATGGCCACAAAACCTGTAACAAAACATAAAAGGAGGGTGAGTATCCATATTCAGCACAGACAGCCATACGTCCAGTTAACTGACAATGCCTATGTCATTGCAGTCCACCCATGTGCAACTGCCTGTACGCAAGACTGCTGTACAGTCTGTAGCATGCTACAGACCACACTCTCACACACAGGGACCCCACCCCACTGTCCTGAAGACGGTGGACAGGATGAATGTACCACCAAATACAAAACAAGGTACACACAAATTACCACATAGGTGGTAAACCATTATGTGTGGAAGGAGTAATCAGGGACCTAGTGACACAAGTGGACAGTCACCTGTCATGTGACAGCCACATCACCAATTTGTCTAGGAAGACTGTCTATATTGGACACTGTATCATGAAAGGAGTCACATCTACGTCAACAAAGGTCATTGTGCCCCTATACTGTTCCCCTATCAGACCATATTGTAATACAATGCCTCATTTGGGATGTACATTACCTGGCACCTGCAGCAGTTAGAAAGACCTCAAAGGTACCTCAGCAAGAGTCAGAAAGGGTCTCAACTATATTTCATATGCCACCTGGCTGTAGACACCACAGCCGAATGCAGTCACATACTGCCAACACAGATGCATTGTATGTCTGTTGTACAAGTCCATGTCCAACACAGAAGTAATGGACATGCTCCACCCCAGAAAACCCAAAGCCATCGGAGCTGTGTGAGTCAGAGATGTCAACCTTAACACATAATCAAATAGGATGTGCTGGAGGGACAGATACCTAACCCTGAGTCTCTCCACACCCTGGAACAGAATACCACTACATGTTAGGCAGAACCCTCACTGACACTCTTCAACAGGAAGTTAGCAAAATGGATGGATAATTATAGATGTACACTGGGGGTCTTTACTGTGTCATGTCCAGACAGAGGCACAGCTAAGTAAATCATAAGTGGCCATAATATTCACATAGCAAGGGGTGGCAAAAGCCACACACACTGTGGCTATGCTTACAAATGCCCTAGGGTGGATAGCCTAGTATGAACCCATGAACGTACTATGATACAAATTGTATGAAACACTAAGGATAACTCCAAGACTGCTGCAACTGATGGTAGTAAGCGTGTCGTGAATTCCTGGATATGCTCTGGATCACACAAATATTACAAACAACATACCAAACACACACACATATTGCCAACATATATCCTGACAGGTGCAGTGCAAACCCCCCCCCCCTCATAATGCCAAATAACTTTCCCAGCAGATTGTTGTCTCCCTGACATTATGTCAGCCTTACCACAGGATATGTACCCAAAGAGCAGTGTACAACAACAGTGGGTGTTCTCAAGAAAGGTGTCACCTGAATGGATACTAAAAACAACCGCCACAGATTCCTGAGAAGCTTGGTCTGCACAGCTATGGTAACGATCAGCATGTACCGCAGACATAACGATATTGGGGATCTATTGACACCCGCCCCTAGCCAGTGTGGGTTTATGAAGTGCAGACCCCACCCCTAAACATGTGTGACTCAGTTGAAACAGTGATTGAGGTCACTGATGAGGGCAATGTGGCCCACACAGTGTAGCTGGACCTTGCAAAGCCTTCCATACAATACCCTACGTGTTCAATATAGATATGCTCACCAGCTAAAATATACACCCCTATGTCACTAGAGGGGTTGCAAACCAGACCAATGACAGAACTGACATGGCCAGACATGCTGTAGCCATGTCAGACTACAAACCACATATAACAGGCATCCCACAAAGCTTGGTCCTGGGAGCTTTCCCGTCTGGTATATATGCCCCATAGGTACAGGCCAACATGTAAGGACTGTGCCTGAACATGTTTGCAGAGGACTACAAACCGCCTAACATATCTGACACTCCAGCTGACACAAGCGTCCCACAAAAGGGCCACATAGAAACAGACAACCGGTGCCATAGCCATGTCAGCATGTGAAATGGAGACAACTGTATAGTCAACCTCTGTGGATATACAGTAAGTGACCACCAATTACCACATAGGTGTTAACCCATTACATACATCACATGTAATGACGGACCTGGGTACACAAGGGGATAGATATCCAGCATAGGACAAACATGTGGCTGTAGTGTTAACAGAAACAATCCATATACCAACCTAATCATGAAGGTTATGACATCTAGATAAGGAGAGGTCATTGTGGTTCTGCAGTTATCCTTCATCAGCATTACAAATGACCACAACAGCCCCTGTGGGGTGTACCTCAGCAGACACCTCCATCAACTGTAAAGTCCACAACAGTACCTCACCAGGAGTATCAAAGAGCTTGAACACATGTAATGTGTTGCCTGATTAAACAGAGTGCAACTCCACACACTGCCATGCTGGCCACCCAGACGCAAGCTGTCCCTGATATAGAAAGCCATGTCCAAGCTGGAATCAATGAACATGCTGCACCTTGTACAATCTGAATGGCAGTGAGCTATGCACATGAGGGACCTGAACCCCAGCACTGACATACATAGGACAAGCTGTACTGCATTATCCATAACACAGAAGCCACCCCCACGCATGAGTAAACTACCAGTACATGTTATCCATAGAGTCGCTCATTGATTCTCCTCAACAGGAATCTTAATGAGTGGATGGGAGACGGTAGGTTTACCCTGGGTATCAATGTTATGTCACAGGTAGACAGAGGCACAGTATACTACACAAGACATATGTCATGGCAAACTACACTTACAATGTGTCGAAGGACAAACACACTCTCAGACTAGCATTAGAAATGGCCTAGGGCACATCGGTAGTGTTTGCCAATGTACACCTATGTTGTGGAATACACTACTGATGTTGGATGAGGCTGTTGTAAATGGTTCATATCCGAACATAATGCAACATGGTCAGATAGGTTCATAGGTTTATACTAGGCTATCTGCCCTAAGGCAGGTATAAGCCCAGCCCAGAGTTTTGTGGCGCACGCCACCCCTTATATGGAAACAATACTGTGCCCATTAGTTTGTCATGCCTCTGTCCAGCAGTGGCACAGAGATGGTCCCCGGGGTAAACCTATGATCTCCCATCCACAGGTAAAGATTCCCCTTGAACAGAGCCAGTGAGGTGCTCTGCCTCACATGGGCCAGGATTGTATTCCACAGCATAGGGAGTCTCTGAGTGATAAATATATCCCTCCAATATGTCCTACTTATATCCCTGCTAAGGTTTAAGTCACTTGCCCTAGTGGTTCTGGTGGATTTGGCGATTTTGAGGTGGAGCATGTCCATTACTTCCTGGTTGGACATGGCCTTGCATGTCAGGCACATGTCACCTCTGGAGTGTCTTCAATCTGGCAGCATATGACAGATGTTGGAGACCCTTTATCCTTTTGGTGGGGACTTTTGGGGTCTCTCTGATTGCTGCAGATGTCAGGTGAGATACATCCAGAATGGGGCATTGTACTCGATCATTGGTCTGATAAGTGAAGAGTACAGGGGAACAATGACCCCACTAGATCTGGATGTGAATCCCTTCCTGATCAGGTGGGCAATGTAGAAGGTCTTTATAGCCACGTTAGCAATGTGAGTGTCAGGAGAAAGGCCACTGTCAACCTGGGTCCCCAGTTCCATGATAACCTCCTCTGTGCTTACAGGATTGCCACCTATATGGTAGCTTGGGGTTACCTTGCTTTTCCCGCAGGGTATGACTATACATGTTTTGGCATTTAACGTCAGGCCATGGCTCTGGCACCAGCTATCAGTGTCCATGAGTCCCTTCTGAAGGACATCTGTGTCTGATGCACTGTCCACTATGGCGCCCAGTTTGCAGTCATCTGCAAACCTTGTCAGCCAAAGTCCTCCCATGTTGGCCTGTACCTCTGAGAAGTAGATGACGAACAATAGGGGGCCAAGGACTGAGCCCTGTGGGACACCACTTGTGACCAGCTTGGAGTCTGACATAGCGCCAGCAACTCTAACCCTGTGGGTCTTGTCTTTAAGCTAGTTTGCAACCCATCTTGTGACATATGGGTTTACATTTAGGTTGGTAGGTCCTTCTACAATACCCGAGTGGGGTATTGTGTTGAAAGCCTTTGCAAGGTCAAGGTAGGCTGTATGGACTGCCCTTCCCTCAGCAATGGCCTTAGTGACTGTTTTGAAGAAGTCGACCAAGTTCAAAAGGCATGATCTGCCCTTGACCAAGCCAAACTGGGACGGGTCCAATGTCTGCATGTCCCCTATATCTTTGTTTATGAGCTCCATTATGATCCTCTCCATAGCTTTGCAGACTAGACTTGTTAAGCTTATGGGGTGGTAATTACCAGGGTCCGTAGAGGCACCGCCTTTGTGCAGATGTGCACAACTGGACCCTAACCAGGCTGTTGTGCACACTATGGAAATGTAAAGCAGTGATAGGACTAAAGCCCAGGATACTGACCACCACAGTGAAAGTACTGAACCACTACACTATACAGTACTACAGTGTTAGGTCAGTATGAACGGATGTTGACAATTGTGTGCAAAGTATCCCATGCAAAACCTGCAGGCACAGTATACTCCCTGTTGTGTTCACACAAAAAGCATTTGGACAGTAACTACACAACATGGCACAGAACACACAACCATAAACTGGAGGTATTTGTTGAAGGTCACACTCATCCACAAATGTGATGGGCTGCAGAGTTCAACATATGGAAAGCTCACACTGGGCATGCTCACACACTTAGATAAATGAGACATCTTTCACACAACATGCCATGGGAAGGCTGAACTGGGCATGCTTTAACACTTAGTCCAAATGTTACTCTTAGCAACTGTGAAAACACACCAGAGGATGCTCATTCCCCTTCCTAGACACTGATCATGTCAGCACCCTATAAGTATATCAGGAGAAAAGGAATCTCCCAGTAATCCGAATAGCGCGCTCTGCTAATGTGTCCGTCTCTAGTGTCATAACATAGTTTGGTAGGGGTTTGAATGTGGCAAGTGTGTGTGAAGGGGGGTAAGTGTGTGTGTAAGTGCGTATGAAAGGGACATCCCTTTTGGCAACTGTGTAAACACACCACAGGATGCTCATTCCACTTTCTAAACTCTGATGATGTCAGCACCCTATAAGTATATCAGGGGAAAGGAAATCTCCCAGTAATGCGAATAGCGCACTCTGCTAATGCGTCTGTCTCTAGTGTCATAACATAGTTAGGTAGGGGCTTAAATCCAGCAAGTGTGTGTGAAGGGGGTTAAGTGTGTATGAAAGGAACATCCCTTTTGGCAAACACACCACAGGATGCTCATTCCACTTTCTAAACTCTGATGATGTCAGCACCCTATAAGTATATCAGGGGAAAGGAAATCTCCCAGTAATGCGAATAGCGCGCTCTGCTAATACATCCGTCTCAAGTGTCGTAACATAGGTAGGTAGGGGTTTGAATCCAGCAAGTGTGTGTGAAGGGGGGTAAGTGTGTATGTATGAAAGGAACATCCCTTTTGGCAACTGTGTAAACACACCACAGGATGCTCATTCCACTTTCTAAACTCTGATGATGTCAGCACCCTATAAGTATATCAGGGGAAAGGAAATCTCCCAGTAATGCGAATAGCGCTCTCTGCTAATACATCCGTCTCAAGTGTCGTAATATAGGTAGGTAGGGGTTTGAATCCAGCAAGTGTGTGTGAAGGGGGGTAAGTGTGTGTGTATGAAAGGAACATCCCTTTTGGCAACTGTGTAAACACACCACAGGATGCTCATTCCACTTTCTAAACTCTGATGATGTCAGCACCCTATAAGTATATCAGGGGAAAGGAAATCTCCCAGTAATGCGAATAGCGCGTTCCGCTAATGTGTCCATCTCTAGTGTCATAACATAGTTAGGTAGGGGTTTGAATCCAGCAAGTGATAAGTGTGTATGAAAGGGGATAAGTGTGTGTGTGTATGAAAGGAACATCCCTTTTGGCAACTGTGAAAACACACCACAGGATGCTCATTCCCCTTTCTAAACTCTGATGAAGTCAGCACCCTATAAGTATATCAGGAGAAAAGAAATCTCCCAGTAATGCAGATAGCACGCTCCGCTAATGTGTCTGTCTCTAGTGTCATAGCATAGTTAGGTAGGGGTTTGAATCCAGCAGGTGGCAAGTGTGTGCGAAGGGTGGTAAGTATGTAAGGAGCATCCTTTTTGGCAACTGTGAAAACATACCACAGGATGCTCATTCCCCTTTCTAAACTCTGATGATGTCAGCACCCTATAAGTATATCAGGAGAAAAGAAATTTCCCAGTGTTGCAAATAGCACACTCTGCTAATGCATCTGTCTCTAGTGTCATAACATAGTTAGGTAGGGGTTTGAATCAAGTGACTGGCAAGTGTTTGTGAAGGGGGGATAAATGTGTATGATAGAAATCCCCCTTTTGGCAACTGGGAAAACACACTACAGGATGCACATACCCCTTTCTAAACGATGTCACAATTATTTATGGCTTTTGATTACAGACCTGCCACATGTGTTTTGCCCACACAGAATGCCCATGTGTGCGGGTTGTCTCTCACAATAATGCATGACATTGATTAAACCAGTTATGGCAATGCACACATATTGTATGTGTGTGCCAAATACACATATGTACCTGTGACCTTCAATAGTTACCATGTGTGATGCCTGCCACATGTGAATACATGGTATTTGCACAGGGTAACATTATGACTGTGGTCTTCTGTGCAGGTGCTGCATGTGGGATGTGTATATACAGTGTGAGATGTAAATGCTATCAGCCTAGTAGTGAGGGATACACACCTGGTCTGGGGCATATAGTCTACCTGTTGTTGATGAACAGGTGCTGCATGTTTTCACCTGTTGTGGGAGTGGTAAGATGTTATTCTATAGCAATGCAGTGACCGCATGCTAAGAACCGTTCAGCTAGGGTGTTGTAGCTACAGTAATTCATTAGCATTCAGTAATATGTCAGAATCCCTGGTGAGGGTCTGATGCCAACCAAGGTCAGGGTTCTACCAGCCTGTGTCACTTGCTCAGTGATCCCTTCCATGTTCCCTATCATGTATCCCAGTGAGGGACATCCCACATCAGCTGTGGTGGCATGGACAATGACTGAGTCATGTGTCCATGCATCTGACTGACCTGTATGCTTGTGTTATGTGGTGGACCATAGTGCCCCATGAGCATATCACTGTGACCTACACCTTGTCCAGCCTGGTGCGCATGTCCTCACTGTACTGGACAATAAAAGTACCTAACACAACTGCAGCAGTAGTGTTGTATAGCTGTACAGACTGTGCTTGTTTGGCAGACAGGATTTGTGTGCTATGTGTTATGCGTGCTGTGTGCAGGCCTAACGTATGCCTGTGTGCCAGCTGCAGAGGTGTCTGCCAGTCATGCAGGATGCTATCCTTAGGCTCCATGAATGGCCCGGTGTGTTTCCATGCTTGTATTGCTGTCAGTGTAGGTCCACATTAGACTGGTATTGCTGTCACTGTAGTATTTCATGCCACCTGACAGGTTATGCCAGTACTGGGTTCAGAGTGCTTAGTCCACAGTTTGGCCATGTGTTTCCATCTCATACATGTGTTGTACATCCATGGGTAGGGGATAGGGTTGACTGTGTACATGTGGCAGCTGTGACATTACTACATGACTCACATATTCCACAACTGTACCATAGAGGTGACTGACAACTGACCTTTGCACATACTACCATAGTATTGAGATTGCATTGGTGATTAACAGCACATAGGGCCAATGGTGAACAAGATACATAGGTCCATAGGTTCATACAGGGATGTCTGCCCAGGGCATGTATCCACCTAGCCAGAATGTGTGTGGCTTTCACCATGCATTGTAAATCTATCTTGCTATGCCCTTTTCCAAGGTTAGTATACTGTGCCTCTGTCTAACAGTGACACATAAGTGATACCCAGGGTAACCCTACAATGTCACATCCAGTCATTAATATCACTCTTGAAGATAGTCACTGAGTGACTCTGCCTAACCTCTATTGGGATAATATTCCAGAATGAAGGGAGCTTCTGAATTATGAATATGCCCCTCCAGCATGTCCTATGTATATCACTCCTGAGGTTCAAGTCTTTCCAGCGTGTATCCTGATGGGATCTGGATATTCTGAGGTGCAGCATGGCCATTAAGTGAGGGTTTGACATGGCTTTATATGTCAGGCACAGATTGCCTATGAAGAGGCAGTATGCCACTGAGTAGAGCTGCTGTTTCTTTAACCAGTCAGTATGTGGCATCTGTTTGGGCCCTTTGATCCTCTTGTCGAGGTACGTATGTGGTCTTTCCAGTTGCTGCAGGTGTCTGGTAAGGTGCATGCCGACAGAGTCATTATAGTCAATTATGGGCATGATGAGGGATGAGTAAAGGGGCACAATGTCCTCCCCTGATCTACATGTGGATCCCATCATGATGATGTGGCCCATATAAAATGTTTTCCTAACCACTTTGTCCATGTTGTTGTCAAATGGTAGAATGCTATCAACCTGTGTACCCCAAGGTCCATAATTCCTTCGTCTGCACTTAATGGATTAACACATATGTGGTACTTTGTGGTCACTTTGTGTTTGACAAAGGGGATGACTATACGCTTTTTGTCATTCACCTTGAGGCCATGGCTGTGGCACAAGTCGTGTGTTTGCAAGAGGCCCTTTTGGAGGATGCGTGTGTTAGCTGGAGAGTTGATTATGGCGTCCGGTTTGCAGTCATCTGTGACTTGCTCAGCCACAGTACTTCCATGTTGGCCTGTACCTATGATAAATATATAATGAACATGACAGCTCCCAGGGCTGAGCTTTGTGGGACACCACTTGTAACTGGTTTGAGGCTGACATGGCTCCAGCAATTCTAACTCTAACCATGTGTGTTCTGCCCTTGAGCTACTGTGCAATATCCATAGTGACATAGGGGTTAATATGTACACTGGCGAGCTTCCCTAGAATGCACAAGTGGGGTATTGTATCAAAGGCTTATGCAAGGTCCAGGTAGGCTGTGTAGACCTCCTTCCCCTTGACAGTGGCCTTGGTGACTGTTTCAAAGAAATCAAACAGGTTTGAGAGGCAGGATCTGCCATTAACAAAGCCAAACTGTGTATGGTGACATGTCTGTAGGTCCCCAATATCTATATATGTGAGGTTCATGATGATCCTTGCCATAGCTTTGCAGACCAAGCTATTCAGACATATGGGGCGAATAGTGTCCAGGATCCGTTAAGGCACCACCTGAATGTAGAGGGACCACTGTTGCTGCACGCCACTCTTTGGCCACATATCGTGTAGTAAGGCTGGGATTGAACAGTAGTGTTATGTCTGGGTGTAGCTCTTCTTGTGGTTCATGTAGGACACAGCCTGGGACACTGTCTGGTCCCATTGATGCAGTGTTTATTGCTTTGGAGAGGGCAGCTCTTACCTGAGCATCTGTGATGTCAGGGGGGGGCAGCACTCTGCTGGGAGACATATTTGCCCTTTTGGTGTGGTGGGGGGGAGAAGGTAGCAGTGAACCTGTCCACTAGGATGATGGCAATGTCTGTGTGTTTTGTATTTCGTGTGACATCTTGGATTACCTCTGAGCATATCTGGGTATTACCACCCAGGTTCCTAACATAACTACAGAAAGCCTTGTGATTATCCTCAGTGGCTTGTGGAATCTTCTCTCAAAGATGGCCTTAGACAATCGTATGAGTGCCTGTAGTTGTCTTCTAATACTCATCAGTGATGCCTTCACATTTTGGGAGTTAGTTGTATCATGTAGTGGCTTCATCCTTCTATTGTATATTTTGTTTATGGCTGGTGTCCGGCACACAGGATGTCTGCCTTTGGAGGATTGGGTCATGCTTTCATATGTGGTTGCATGATCCATGCATTCCTGAATGTGTCCATAGAATGCCTTTATACAGGTATCTGCAGTCTGGTCCATATTTTCAACAGGCCTGGGGCCTTTGAAGGTTTCCACATCATTTATGAGGGGTGTGAACATGCTTGACATGAGCTGTTGACTGACGTCCCGCCCTCCAGACTGAGCAAGGTGAGGGTCACATTTAGCTACCTGTCGGGTGATAGAATGTGCCACATAATACAGGCACACAGGTCACTCCACAGCAAGCACAAGTATGAGGCAGTCATTGTCCATGCTGGTGCAAACAACCTGAGACATACCTCCCTGGACCACATGGAAAGAGACACAGAGGAGCTCTTACAGCACCCTCTCAAACTCAGGACTCCCACACAGCCTTCATGCTCACACAGGAGAGTATAGATTTCTCTGCAAACACCATCATACTGGGTGACGTCAGCTACCCAAACATAGACTGTGAACATTACACAAGTCACAATACCCAAGCTCTAGGGTTCCCATAGATCAGACACTCTTTAGCTATGGAACAGGTAATCAACCTTCCCACAAGAGGGGCAGATATACTAGACCTGATCATCACAAACATGAGTACAAAATGCTCACCACTGGAAGTATATCCCTCATTGTTGCAATCAAACCATATACTAATCACACTGGAGTACTGGATCCCCCACATATGCAAACCTTGAACACATCGATGTGTGTGTGGGAAATGCCCCTTTTAGCAACTGTGACAGTACACTACAGGATGCAGATTCCCCTTTTGAAACACTGATGATGTCAGGACTCTATAACTATATTACCTGAATTAAAGTCCTCCAATAATTTGTATAGCGCGCTATGCTAATGCGTCTTTCTCCGGTGTCATAACATTGTTAGGTAGGGGTTTGAATTCTGTAAAGGGAAAGTATGTGTGTTAGTATGAGTGGGGTTTGTGTGTGTGCATAATGCTGGGAGGGATAAGTGCCTTTTGCCAACTGGGAGAACACACTACAGGGTGCACATCCCTCCTCCTACACACAGATGATGTCAGCACCCTCTAAGTACAGCATTAGAAAAGATTTCTCCCACTAATGCAAATAGCACACTCTGCTAATGTGTCTGTCTCTACTGTCATAACACAGTTAGGTAAGGGTTTGAATCTTTCAAATGGAAAGTATGTGTTTTACTGCGGGTGGGGTTAGTGTGTGTGCACAATGGTAGGGGTGGGATGTGGCTTTTGCCAAATGGGGCTATGCACTGCAGGGTGCACATTTCCCTTAACAAGCAGTGATGTTGACAGCACCCTATACAAACAAAACTACAAAAGAGAAGGTGGTGGTACCAATAACACATGTAAGGTAACACTTCTTCAAGTAATGTCCACAAAACGAAGTAGGATAAACGAACAATTCTTTTACTCTATACAAACAACATGACAACAGACAACTGCCAGTACTCAGTATAGTGTTACATGCTACTGTAACACGCACATGTACCACAATATACCTAGATAGTGTTTTGAAGCCTGAATGTGGCAAGTGTGTGGATGTGGGATGTGTCTGTGTGTGCATTTCCATATGGGAAACATGTTTGATGTGGCAATCAGGGTACCACAGTACCTGATGCACATTACACCTTTGAACTAATGAGGTTGCCTACACCCTGTGAGTACAGGTAGAGAGGAGGAAATCGGTAGTAATCAACATAGTGCAGTTCTCAAATGTGTACCTGTCATGTATCGACAGCTACTCATGTAGGGTAATAAATAATGGGAATAGCAGGTGAGCGTGTGCATGTGTGGGGGTAGCAGGGTGTGTGTAAATGCATGTGTGACAGAACAGATACATATAGCTGAATCTACATAACAGCACATGATGCGCATTCCCATAGTCAATGGTAGCATGTGATGGTGTGCAGCTGGTACACTTTGGTAAGTAGTATGGGTGCAGATAACAATTGAGGACATTCATACAGTTACTGCAGCAGGACTGCTGGGATATACACACAATCATAGTGGAACAGTGAACAGTTACCAACATGTTACTACTTATACACATCTATGTAGTCACCCTGTGCATCAGCAACGTGTTTACCTTTTCCTGCACCAATGTTGTAGTATGCAGGAGGTGGCACAGTGTCATCATATGCACAGGGTGTGGGTTAGGTATGCCCACGCCAGCCACTGGTAACACCAATTGACATGTGTGTGTATGTGTGTTTGTGAGGGGCAGCAGTACAGGGTGGACCGGTGTTGGTGCAGTGTGTGTGTGTATGTGTTTGCCCTAGGTGTTAGATTTCTGAATGTGTGTAAGCACGCACACAGTCCCACATAATGGCTGCCATGTACAGGGTTTTGTGGACAGCCACAGACTGCACCTGTCAGGTCATCCAGATCAGTGTCTGTGGGCACGGACACGGTACCTGTGCCTGGCAGGGGTGCTACGGGCAGATCCGTACTAACCCAGACTGGGTACTGTCATCAGAAGTGGGGGTGTGTTGACTGGACACAGTTCCCTGTTGGGACTGTCCAGAGCCACATGCACATGGTGTCCTGGGGCGTCCTGATGACAGCACATACCCAGCATTGCTGGGGCTGGTGCTGGCACTTGAGGTGCGTGAGTGGGCCTGTTGTCGTCCGCGGCCACTGCCAGCTGGTGCTGTTGCTGGCATACGGCCACGTCGACGTCGCAAACGCACACCATCGCCCTGGCCCATGGACATCTGGTTGTGGAGCAGCTGTTGTATGTCCCCACAACGTCTGTCAATGACATCTGTGAAGTTACGGATAGCATTTGCAACGTCACGCATGCCGTCTGTCATGGCTGTGCGACATGCTCTCAGCTCCCTCAGACCCTGTCTGGTGTACCTTTCCATACGTGCCTGTGCCTGCATAACAGTCTGAAACATAGTGTAGGTTGACATACCTCCTTGGGCACGTCGGCCAGAGGCAGTAAGGCCACGGATGCCCCCACGAGAACCCATGGGTGACTGTCTGCGTGGTACCATTGGAGGACCCTGCTCATGGCTGCTTTGTGGGGATGCATGTACCACAGGTACCACATTACCCTGATCTATGCCCACTGCATACTGTCCATCACCTAGGGACAATGGTGACAAAGGATGTAACGGCAGGATGACTCTGCTCATTGAAGGGGTTGACAGCTGTGTACTGTCAATTGGCTGACCAATGGCGGACCCAGACACACCTTCCTGCACCATTACAGACATTTCATCATCATCAGTACCTGGGGCACAAGATTCAGGTTACCTGCTGCAGGTCACCAGAGCAGCACCAGAACCTACGGGAGGAAAACAGGGAACACAGATTACAGTCTCAACACATATTTGACAGAGATGCACTTCAATACTAATGCAGACATGCAGAAATGGACACATGCACTCATGGACACAAACACACATGCACACATGGGCACAGGCACACTCGCACACATGCACACCCCACAGTAAACACACACATCAGTACTGTGTTACACTACTCTTACTATTGTTAAACTGTGTATTGCAGGTATTATTAAACACACTCACCAGCATGTATACGACAGAGTTACACTACTCTTACTAGTATTATAAATTGTTTTTCAGGTAATGTTAAACACACTCACCAGCATGTATGGCCTGCCTCGTTGCTAGATGGGAGGGACCTGGAAATATGAAGAGAGTAATGTCAGTGGGCACAAGTGTGCCATTTGTTTTGCACATGATACAGTACAGTAGTACACTAGTTCCCTTATACACATCAGCTGCTCATAATGTCTGTATCACACATGCACAATTACATATGATGACAGATACATACCACATGCACACCTTATGCGTGCATGAAGTAACAGTGTACAGAACAGTCATATGTACATACAAGGAGTTGACTCTAATCTCACCCTTACCTCTCTTCAAACAACTCAAACTGTACTTCCAAAACCACTGGCTTTGTTCTTGCAGTACTCCAGGCTAACGTCCCTCTCCCCACCCTCTCTTTACCTTTAACCCCTCATTGTGCATAAAAACTAGCTTCTACCCTGTTTCTTTTTCCTTGATGTCCTTCTATGCTCTGACCTACTTCTCCCATCCCTCCCACCTCCTCTTGACTGTCTTCCTTCTTTTCCTCACTTCCCTTCTTGACTCCTGCCTCTTCCCTATTATTTTATCTTTCATACTCCTTCTACTTCTCTACCCTTCTGAGCTTTAACTATTATCTATATGGCTTTTGCCTTATTGCATAACCATTATGTTTTAGGTAGAATTGCTTTGAAACCGACAGTACATTGTGTATGACTTTAAACTGTTTTAGTTGCTTAAATGTATGTTGATTTAATGAACAAGCTGGTTTATATTTCTATTATTTTGGATGTCTGCATTAACAACTTGTCTGTCTGCCTTTATTATGTTATGTGTGGAGCTTTTCCCCCCAGGCCTCTACTGAAAATGGACATATATCCAGCTAGACTATCTCGGTCAACAAATGTAAAACTAATAACAATAAATAAATATGGCATCTTACCTGCACGCTCGGTGTCTTGCTGCTGTGTGGATCCAACCTCCATCATGATGCACGACTGATGCTGTTGTTGTTCTGGGGCTGGATCCACAACACTTAGCAGTAGCCCCTCCTGTCTGGTGAGGGGGGGGTTGTGTGGCCACCTCCCCACCTGTGGCAACCTGTTGCCTGCGGATATCTGCAGCACGCTGGCGGACATTTCTAATCAAATCACTGCAGTGATGTCTCACCTGCTCATATGTCCTATCATGCATGCCAACATCATGTATCCTGCTAACAAGATTTTGCCACAGTGCAGACCTCTCCTGCTGATTCTGGGTGGTGCGTGAGAACAGGATGGCATAGTCACGCACCAGGCTCTGGTGGATCACTTCATCCTCTGCAGCAGAATATGCGGGGTTCCTTTTCGGAGCCATGTTCCCCTGGAAAGGTACACAAACAGGTTATCAGCATAGTATCTCAGCAATACATGGTACACATTCTATACAGGGAGTATTAAATTGTACTTATTACTGCTTGGTTGTAACTTGATTAAAGTGTAGCTATCATTCTAAGTCATTTGGACTAAGCACTTGGCCTTCAGACCAGTTGTTTTACATTAGGGAGGTTTGTGGCAAGCACTGTGGTGGCAGGACACATATCTTTCATCCTTTGAAGTTGGGAACTGCTGATTGAGAGCCCAGTGTCCAAGTGTATTAGTTCTGGTATAGGCAGTTGGCCTTCAGGCCAGTTATTTAACATTAACAATGTTTGTGGTCTGCACTCTTGTGTGACAATAGGCTGTACTCTGCCATTCATAGCTGGGAACTTCTGGTTTCAGGTTTATAGTGCCTGCATATTTGAGCTGTATCTTACTGACATTGGTACACCTTGTTTGCTGTAGCAAACACTACATCCAAGCCTCCTGATTCTAGCTTTGTTTATATGCTTGTTATTTGTTAGCTTGTTATTTCACTGGTACGCTACTTCCACATAATACACAGCTTCTCAGCACTTCTGTGACTCACTACTGATATCTGCATTGCTTACTGTACGTATTTCCATGTTACACATGACAGCAAGTGACTGCTTGTCATTGTTGCATTTACTTAATTGTAACACATTGCACTTAGGTTACCTGGCACTTGCTCACTGAAGCTATTATATCAGTCAGCAGTAGTAGGTAATATCAGTGCACCCTCACTCCCCACTGGACCTTGTTTTCAATTATTACGGACTTCACAATAGTATTCTAGCATGTCCAAAGGTCAGTTGTCAGTCTCCTTCCCAGTCCAGCTGGTGAGTGTGGTAATCCAGAGGCAATGTTATAACAGCTGCATGTACACAGACAACCCCCTCCTCCTAACAACAAATTCAAACACATGTGAGTGATGCAACCATATACCAAACTGGAGGCTAGGCTCTCTCTACTCAATACTGCCATAACCAGTCAGGTGGAGAAGAAAACCACACTCACTACACTTCCAGTCTCACATAGACCTACCACGATAGCAAAACTAACACATGATCACACATGAACATACTCGTAGGCTCAGACTACAGGTCTGCCTATGCAGCAGAGACCTCCAAAGCAGACACCCAAGCAACCACTACCACGGAAACAAACACGTGCAACACATATCTCACAAAGCCAATGTGCTGAACACTCACAGCCCTTAACAGTAAACAACACACCTCATACACCTGTACTAGGTGCCTCTATCATCAGGCACACTGACATCACATTCACCAGGCTTAACGAGGTGAGGGACACAGTGTGCAGCCTGTCGGGCACTACGACCCACCGCATAACACAAACACTCAAGTAACTCCAAAGCAAGTACAGGTATGACTCACTCAATGTCCATGCTGGTGTGAATGACCTGACACATACCTCCCTGAACTACATGACATGAGACAGTAAGGAGCTCTCTGAGCATGTAGCCCAAGACAGTATGACCCTGACCTTGGTAGCATCTTACCCTCACCAAGAATGATGCAACAATATCAAGGCACGATGATCCCTTCCAACAATTGACTGACGTACTGGTGTCATTCACAGGTGTGCCAATGCCTGTCATCTTGGGGTGGTATGCTGTACAAGCCACAATGCTTTGCTAGGGACAGCTTGCACCTGTCACCCCTGGCCTATTGGATTTTGGCAGAGGCTCTTGCTACACCCATAGTGCCTGTATTAGGCAAGGCTCATAAGGCAAACCCACATCCATTCGTATCACAAAGGATGAGGAAGTAAGAGTGATGCTACTCAACACCAGAAGTCTAGACCTCAGGATACACACACTCAAAACCCTACTTAGCATTATGGACATCGATATCTGTGCAGTAACATAAACCTGTTTCAGGTTTCCCAGGAGCACACCAGCACTACCAAGTTATACCTGTTACCATTCTTGTCGGCCCCAACACTTGGACCAGACAACAAAGGAGGGGGAGTATCAATATTCAACACAGATTCCCACACCTCCACATTGGTGGCAAAGTACCACATAGGTGTTAGGCCATTGAGTACAGAAGACATAATTGGGGACCTGGGGAACAAACATGATAGCAAACTGTCATTTGTCAACCACATGGCCAACGTGGATTGAAAGACATGTTATATAGCCCGGCTAATCATGAGGGATTCACATGTACGGCAGGGGAGGTCATTGTGCCTCTTTACTCATCCATCATCAGGCCTATAATTGCGTACAATGCACCTTTTGGGATGTACCTAGCCAGACACCTACAGCAACTGGTAAAGGCCAACAGTACCTCATCAAGAGGATCAAATGGCTCAAACAGATGCCATATGCTGCCCAGTTAAAGGAAATCCAGCTGGACTCAGTGGCATACTGCCTGTTCAGAGGCAATCTGTGCCTGCCATATACAGCCATGTCCAACCCAGAAGTAATGAACATGCTGCACCTCAGGAAATCAGAGTCCCATACAGCCACATGCTCAGGAGACCTGAACCTCAGCACTGACATAAATAGGACATGCTGGAGGGGCATATTCCTAACCAAGAGGCTCCCTTCACTCTGTAATGAACTCACACTACAGGTTAGGCAGAGTCCCTCATTGACTCTCTTCCATAGGAATCTGGATGAGTGGATGGAGATCATAGTTGTACCCCAGGTATCACTTCTATGTCACTGTTAGACAGAGGCACAGTATACTAACGTCGGGCAAGGGCATAGCAGCATAAATTGTAATTGGGTGGTGAAAGACAAACACATTCTACTAGGCTTATCAATGCCCTAGGGCAAATAGCCTAGTATGAACCTATGAACCTATGTGTACTGCTATAGTACTTCTGCCATATGTTGCATGTGTGTGTGTTGTGGGGGATGCACAGGTAATGGCCAGATATTTCTGCACAGGCGACACATCTGAAACACTCTGGGTGTTCATCCCTACATACTGGATGTGTGTTGCCATCCAACCCTGTGATGTGGACACACATTACTCAGCCTGGATATACATATCCCAACAACACCACAAGTACAGTACACTACCTTGCTATGTATGCATGTAATTACACAGTTATTCACTAGTTAGGACTGTGATGCTATCCATGCAGCCCATTGGGCCAGTGGAAGCCACAACACACACTGCTGGCCCCTTTGCAAAAGCTTACCACAGACATCCTACATAGTGCATGTACTGTGCACACACATATTTAACCCAGACCATATGCACACCACATATTTATCCTGTCCAGTGGACTACAGATACAGGCACATTGTATAACAATAGCAGGAGGCTACTGCAGCACAGGGCAGATTCACATGAAGGCAAGGCATCTGTGGTCATCAGTGTTAAGATGCTTCACATTCACCAAATGCACAGATATTGGCAACATTGTTGCAGACAGTTTAGGTGCAGGTACCCCCCCCCATTCTCCTACACATGTGGAATTAGTTATCACAGATGACTGTAACCTCCCTATCCTCTCACATGTCCAGGTGAGGGCCACCCTCAACATTGCAGAAAACATAGCATCACTGTTATGAAATGGTATCCCTGGATGTGTGCTACGTTCACCCCTGGAGGACATAGCACCACATGACAGACTGATATTAATCCTGGCCATACTACAGGATATGTACCTGAACAGTGCCATACATACACAGTGGTCCCACACCAATGAGAAGTAACCTCTACTGACCCTGGTAACTACTGCATCATATGCACAACTGGCCTTGTGTTCTAAGCTATGGAAGTTTTAAGTATGGGCAACATGTACAGCAATATTACATATGTATATATTTCAGGACTATGTACACACAACCTATCTCATGGACATACCTATAGATAGTGAACTATGATACATTTGGAGGTGTCACAGTAAACACAGTATTAACCTGCTACTTTACATTACCTGTGTTTGTGGCAGCTGTTGCTGTGTCAGTGGTGCTGCTTGCTGCTTGCTGTTTGCTGCTGCTGCTGCTGGTTTTGCTGCTGGCTGTCTGTATATATTTTTTATTTCTATCTCTGTCTCTCTCTCTCTTCTCAGTAGGTTTGTGCAATGACTGTATTGCATGTGTGGAGTGTGGGTACTGGATGCTTTTGTAGGTATCTGCATAGGTCCATGTGATGGCCTCTGCACCAGTTGTAAGGCAGCATTGGCTAATTGCATACAGCCAGTTGTGTACTGATTGCATGTCTCACTGTGATTTCAGGACAGTGCTATAAAAGGGTATGTGAGATAGGCGTTGCCCTTTCAGATTGTAAGGGCGTGGACCATGCTGGTATGCTGTTGACAATGTTCTGTGAGTGTGAAGGTTAGTACATCTCTCATGCTTCATGCTGTGTTGTGAATTCAGGTTGCTGCATTTCTCTCACCTGTTCCCTGTAGTGAGTGTGTATGCATACTGGCGCCTACGACTATATTTCATATGTATTGCTATATATACATATGTGTACATATACATACTTTCATATATGTACATTAGCGGACAATATTGGGTACAAGCTAACAATTTGCAGGGCTGTTTCTGTTAACACTACACTAGTATGGGAATCCAGTAATTGGGACAGTAAAAGTCTGCCTGACATGCTTTGGGTAGTACACATACTATATTGCCTTTATCTTCATTCCTACTATTACATGTTCCACTTATTTAGCACTATATTCCTGTATGAGAGTCATGGCTTACTGGTAGGTCATACAGACTAGTGTTACAATGGTCTTGTGGTAGGGCCTACTAGTATGCTTATATTTTGCTTTCAAATTGAGTATAGGGCCTATCAATCAGAGTGCTGGGGGCACCTTTAAGCAGTTAAAGGGGTTAGTAGGACTCACAGGAGTCAGGCTGTGTTGCAGATTCTGGTTGCTGCATTTATCTTCACTGTTTCCTGTAGTGAGTGTGTATGGATACTGACACCTACCACTATATTTCATATGTATTAATATATATATATATATATATATATATATATATATATATATATATATATATATATGTATGTATGTATGTGTACATATACATACTTTCTTATATGTACATTACCTTACATTATTATGTACAAGCTAACAATTAGCAGGGCTGTTACTGTTAACACTAAACTAGTATGGGAATACAGTCATTCAGGCATTACAAATCTACCTGACATGCTTTGGGTAGTACACATCCTATATTACCTTTATATTGATTCCTACTATTACATGTAATATTTATTTCAGCACTATGTTCTTGTATGAGAGTTATGGCTTAGTGGTAGGTCATACAGACTAGTGTTACCAAGGGGCTTGGAACTGACAGTAGGAATTTTTTTCTTTCAAACTGAGTTTAGGACCTGGCAATCAAAGTGCTGAAGGCACCTTTACGCAGTTAAAAGGGTTATTAAGTCTCACAGGAGTCAGGCTGTGTTGTAGATTGTGGTTGCTGCATTTATTTTCACTGTTTCCTGTAGTGAGTGTGTGTGAATACTGACACATACCAGTATATTTCACATGTATTAATATATATATATATATATATATATATATATATATATATATATATATATATATATATATATATATATATATACACATATGTGTACATATAATATTTTCATATATGAACATTACCTCACATTATTATGTACAAGCTAGCAATTAGCAGGGCTGTTTCCATGAACACTAAACTAGTGTGGGAATCCAGTAATTCAGGCATTAAAATCTACCTGACATGCTTTGGGTAGTACACATCCTATATTACCTTTCTATTGATTCCTACTATTACATGTTATATTTATTTTAGCACTATGTTCTTGTATGAGAGTCATGGCTTAGTGGTAGGTCATACAGTCTAGTGTTAGCAGGGGCCTGGGTTCGAGACTGACAGTGGGAATTTATTTTTCTTTCGAAATGAGTACAGGACCTGTCAATCAAAAGTGCCAAAGGCACTTTTAAGCACTTAAAACCAGGTCTGCGCTCGTTTGCGCGGAGCTCACGCATGCGCACTGGCGGTGAGCTGAGCGCACACAAGTGCACACCTGCGCTATTTTCTTTGAAAGAAAAGAAAAAGGGGTGACAGGAAAGTGATGAAAAAGGGGTCACAAAGAGGGTAAGAAAGTAGGGAAACAAGCTTGGTATTTGCAGGAAGGATGTAGGTGAGGCCCATAGCTGCCCATGTCTTTCTCAGCAACAGCTGTGCATTTGTATGCAATTTGGTGTGACATTTGTAACCTTCCACCCCTGAGAGAGGTGTCAGGACAACATTAATACCTGTTGTACAGCCAATTGTAATTAACAGTTTCAATGTCCAGCGGACATGTGTGCAACATGGACAGCTATGTATGGGGCGTAATTTTTTTGTGGGTACAGAGTGCCCTTTTTTTTTTTATCAGGTGAGAGTGGTATGTCAGGGGAGGTAGTCGGTATAGCTGGGGAGGTAGGTTGGGTAGGTTAACAGACAAGACAGACAAGACGCATACAGGGGCGGTGTATGACACATGTGGGGGGGTTACACAATTGACGGGGATGGAGGTTGGGATATCCATGGCACATGAGCCTACAGATGGCAACAGTGGAACTGATATCCCCACCCATAGGCAGTTGCCACTGTTCCTTCACTGCCCAGGACGGGGCTGTGCTGGGGGCTGTGCGGGCTGGACAACGGGCAAGACCGTAAGCTATGCCACCCGGGCCTCAAGCTGGCATAGGGGCCCAAGGACAGAGTCTTGGATCTCCCTTCGCACCACAGACCGGACACCTTGGAGGGTGAGTAGACGTGCTCCTCCGGCCATGCTTGCAGAGGGGGGACGAGCCCCATCCCCTGCAGCGCTTCCACCCAAAGGTGGCACAGGGCCACCGGAGGAGGGTCCAGCCTGGGCACTAGTGCCAGGTGCACTTGCTAGCTGAGGTGGGAGAGGTGGGTCCGCTGGGACCTGCCTTCCCAAGCGTTCTAGGTTTGTGTGTATGTTATGTTAGTTTGGGTTAGTGGCATATTATTCCATTCAAATTAGTTGTAACAGCATGCATTGGTATTCCCATTAAACAAACACCCAGATATTAACACCATTGAACAACGGGCATATCAATATCACATGCATTATTTCAACAGAAATACACAATTGAACAACATGCAGGGTTGATTAATGGCAACAGGCCATCAGGTTTGCCGGTTTGCAGGTATGACCAGGGCACATGCAACAACAGACATGCATATATTTTTGAAACAGGACAAATGTCCATGGTTAATGAAATGCTCACATACCAATATTTAGTGTTTTTTTATTTGTAATTATAGGGTGGGGTGGAGAAAGAAAATGATGACACATTCATAAATTATACATTCATATACATTTGTAATAGAAACACAATTAACTTGTGGGTGATACTTTCCCACTGATTCTTACTTGATTGTCATGCTAGACCTGTTACAGATACAGCACTATCCTGGTTATTTTGAATTTGATCAGATACATCATCCTGCTACACTTTGATGACAGGGCAGGGGACAGCTATGGATGTTTAGTATGTCAGACAATCATTCATTATATCTGCAAATCGCTGACTGTGATCACCATATACAGAGTTTGGCCTGAACATTCAAGAGTCAGACACACTGAAATCAGTTTGGGATGTTAAGTTTTAATTCCCACATGCATTTATTTCTGTAGAACCACACTGAAGCTTATATATTCAGGTGCTATTACTACGTTATTCATTGATACATGGCCTTTTCTGTCACTCTCACACATCCTGCAATTTCACAGTTCAGGCTGGTACTTCTAGGCTTTGTTCACATATTAGACCTGTGGGGATTCCAACACTTCCCAGCAGCCTCACTTCTGTCATGATTCAGCATTTCAACAGGGGATATATCTCACCTGTGATTACCTCAGCTTCTGAAGCTGTACTCTTGAGACTAATTCAGTTTATACTACATTTAATTGATGGTGGGACATCTGTATTACAGCACTATTTATTTCTATCACTTATATTCCCAGTTTCACTTGCATACTGATGAACTTGTTGCAGCCATAACTGCCGACTTTTACTTGCTGCTTGCACATTCTATTACTTTTAATCAATACACTGCAATGTTCTGCTACGTGCTACACTATAATATTTATTTACAAGTACTAGGTGGGGTTACTAACCTGCATGGTGGCGCAGCCGCACCAGCCTCCGCTCATGTGCCATTCGATTCGCAGAGCGGACACCTGCAGCTGTAATACAAAACAAGTAATATTGGAATACACATCTCCTTGGTATCAGCTAGTTGAATTCCTTACATACATAAGTAAAATGTAACTTACTCAGTAGTGGGGCATTGGGCATATCCCGGGCCTCCTGGATCCATTGGGTCAACTGGTCTTGCTTATGTCGCTTCAGGTCCGCATGGTGGTGACGGACCTGCTCACCAGTGCGTGGAATGCCAGTAGCACTGGTCAGATCATGAGCCAACTGGTCCCATGCCTCCGCCCTGTACGCTCCCCATGAGACCTGGCCCTGCATGAGTTGGGCCTCATGATGGTGAACTAGGAGCCAGACCATGTATCTGGACTCCTCAACGCCCCACCGCTGTGCTCGAAAGCAGCGTTCCTCCCCTACTCCACTCATTCTGCCTGCAGGTCTATTCTACAATCGTTTATGCTGTGTATTCCTGCCTATGGGGCTTATATATGCCGATTTTCCCGCACATTTCTATAATTGGCCAGTTTGAAATTGTATCTACTTCACAGAAACTGCTTTATCATGCTCCATTTTGGCTTATATCCTATTTATATGCTATTTCTGCATTTCTAAGTACTGCTGTCATGGCTTAGTGGTTTAGTACCTTGACTCTAGTGCATGGTATCCTGGGTTCAAATCTGACTTTTAAATTTTATGACTGTCTGGAAATGACTTCAGGACCTGTCAATCATTCATGCCAAAAGTACTTTTAAACACTTTAAAACCAGGTCTGCGCTCGTTTTTGTGAGCTCACGTCTTGCACCGCTGGTTAGCTTGTGGGAGCGTCGCGCAAATGGCGTGTGCTGGATTACACCTTAATTGGCTAGTAACACACATGTTAAATGTAGCACAGCTAGTTGCACACAGTTTGAGCCTGTTAAACCAGTCCTTAGCTATGGGCAAGCAGTTTGCAGTTTGTGAAACACTACTTAGCTACGGGCACTCTGTCTCACTGCAGTTTAGCTATCAGTACATTTCTAAATATTTTTATTATTGTATTACTTGACAACATATGCTCCATTTCATTCCATTTTACAAAAGGGAATACTTTTACATTTGTACAATACTGTCAGGGGCCTTTTTAGTGCTTATTTAAAAAAAATGGTTGTTGCGTGGGCTCGAACCTTGCCTGCCTGCTCTTAAGCCGACAACTCTACCGCTATGCTATTACTTTTTGGCTTACTTTGCATATTTAGTTCTTATATCCTTTTCCACTGATTGCTAACTGCAGTTATGCTAGTAGCACACCCGCGCACACGAGCGCACACAGTAGTACACATTTACGGGGTTTAAAAAAAATTAAACATTTTTTATTTTCATTTTACAACATCTGTTCACTTTTTACATTGCTGGTCTGTGGGGGCATATGTTGTGTAGTGTGGTTATTCACATTTACATGGCTTCCCTCGTGGCTGTTTACTTTTAGCCATTCTAGACTTCTGGGGGCGTGTCTACAGACACGCCCCCTACTCACTTACACGGACTGTGTAAGAGTTACAGTGTGATTCAGCATGCCTCATGCACCTCATGCATATGCATGACATGCTGACATCACACCGTTTAACTGCAGCCTCCGTGTAAGAGTTATAACTCTTACACGGAGGCTTCTTGAATCCTGCTCAGAGTCTATTAAATTCTGTGATTTTCTCACCATTAGTAGATACTTGTGTTGAAAGTGGATTATTGGTAAGCTCCAGAGTCAATAAAGGGTTGTCCTTACAATGTAGAAGAAGATCCCAGACCGGCATCGTGGTAGCCCTCGTCTCTGGATGAAAGTCCAGTTCAATTTCAACTTGTTCCATGTGTAAAACCAGAAACAGCAACAGGTAGGCAGGAAAACTAAAAACGAACTGTAACTGGTAAACAAAGATGCCTTCTGAAAAATATGAAAGTGGATAACAATAACATCAGTTGCAGAAGGAATCACCACAGGATGGAAGCCTCCGTTGTAGCTTAAAACATCTTTATTTGCAAACCAAAAATGAGCGCTTTCACGTAGATTGACTACGCTTCTTCAGATATAGTTACATATAAGAGAATACTTCTTTTATATAAAACCTTTTGGCGCGCAAGCCAACCAATAACCCAATTAACTAAATTAACTAATTAAAAATCATTAATACGGTAAAGCATTTAAAGTGCATTTAAAGTGCCACACATATCAAGCATGCTTCAACTACTTAAAAACATATTGATCATTGTACCAACAATGAATGTACAAATATATGCATGTATATATAAAAAAACTTATACATCATAAAAAGTATCATAAAAAATATAATGTTGTTAATACTACACTATGATTTTGTTATGAAAATCCACTCGCTCATCATATCATATCGCATACGGTATAGAATGCAGTGCAAATATGCAAAAATGCAAAAAGAGCCAAAATTGTGAAACTGCAATGCATAATTACGATGCAAAATTAACAACTGAGCAGTATAAAAATCAGTATAACAATCCTATATAAATATATGTGTATATATACACACAATTACCTATTAAGGTACCAGAATTTAAAAAAAAACAAAGAAAATAAAAATACATCATTCGCAAAGTTGAGCAAGATAAACTGACATATATATCATTCTATTTACTAAATTCATTTAGGAACTTATTATATATTTATGTAAAAACTAGATATTATAAACCTTTTATTTAACTTTAATAAAGCAATCTAATAATTTTCTGCTGTTCTGGGCATTCACAACTAAAAATTAAGGTAAAAGAGACTGGTGTGTCACTCTGAAACCATTGCCCTCATTTGCCTTGTGTTACATTAAAAGGGAATGACCAGGAGATTATTTTCATAATGGTGGTTACTGTGCAGTTTAAAACAAGTCTCGAGACCCCTCAACAGTGCCGGCCTCAGCTGAAATGATGCCCTAGATGAAGTAGTGCTCCATCACCCCTTAAGCCCCACCCACACCATACTCATGAAACATCCCTATTTGAGACACACCCAGAGGTAGGTCACTCCACAAGAAAGCCATTCCAATTATTTCCTTAAATTATTTAAATGCATAGGAAGAAAAAGATACCTTGTAATGTAATTAAACTGCAACTAACAATGCTATGTATTTCCTACTTTAAATACCAGAGCCAAATCATGGTCAAATAGGGCCCTAGGCATGGTAATAGACCAGACCCCTGCAGAGCAGCCCCTCCTGTACCAACCCTCTACCCCCCAAGCTGCATCCTCCTCTTCAGCCATTCCAGTGTTCCATTATTTGGCTATTTATCACCAGTTACCATATACACTCTTCAAATCAATCAGTGTGCATATTATTCTCTTATTTGCTTCTACAATGATTATAGATATTGAACTAGAATAGCACACACACTGAGCCATTTGCTAAACAAATACAGTCTCACAATGAAAACAGACTTAGCATGAGCAGTAAACTTCTTTGCACTTGAAACTCACATTCGTTGAAATAACATGAAAACCCACATTTATAGAAAATACATCTGGCCAGTGGAGGATTAAGTTTACCTTTGGGCTGTGGAGGATTGTTTATCTTTGGGCTATTTTCAAACCATAGGCTCCTTGCACACATTTCTAGGGCCATGCATACATGTATTTATTCTTTCTTCCTAATTATATTAAATTATATTCATTGTATAATACAGCACCAATTGTTAGAATGTGCTTTAAATTTGAAGTTTTAAACATTCTTTTAATAAACAATGAAAGAAAATGTATGAACCAATAATGACAAAACTACCCAATTCAGAACATTTCCGTCATAAAAGTCTACTCAAATTTCTTTCACTACAATCCATCAATATTAGTAAATATTCACAATCTCTGCAGAAGTAAAAGCCATCTAAATAATTCCACATTAAAGATATCTGTAACTAATGAAGAGGTTGCTGCTAGCAAACAACTTTATATTTCATTCTTTCATCTACAAACAAAGTGCCTGTTGCCCTTGAAGAATGAACTGGCTATGTTAGATTAAAAAATGATAAGCTAGTAATATTGCAATATAGAAGGGATTGGCCTAATGGTTAAGGTGTTTGCCTTACAAACACAAGGTGCAGGGTTTAAGTCTCATAAGGGATAACTGGCTAGGCTTAAAATGGCTCGCAAGGGTGGTTAGCTTAGTACTAATCTATGAACCTAATCTATGAATCTATGAACCTATAATTGCTAGGTGCAATAGAGAATGGATGGTAAACTGACAACGGGTTCATAATTACTAGGTATTGCCTCCAAAGGAGGACATTCTCAGGACTGCAGCATCCATCTCCTTTAAAGTACAACACAGTACAGTATCAGCAATCCATCTACATACTCTGGGAGTAGAACCGACACCCTTCTGCATCAAAAGCAAGTATACTACCTGTTTTGCTGCTAAAAATGCAAACAGACTTGGCATAAGCAGCGCTAAACTTCTCTTCCCCTGAAGCACTCAGCTCCTTGCAAACTCCAATTGACACTCAACTATATCTCTCAACTTTGCAGCACAAGAAATCTGGAAAAAGCCAACATTTATTGGGGAGGGGGACAAAGGGCCAGAATCAGAGATGCATTTTAAACATTGCTTGTATAATCTTAGAAAGTTGCTAGAATAAAATGCTTTGTGGTACCATGCATTTCCTGAAAGATAGGAAGACTGAAACTTAAATGGCTATCATTTGGTGAATTCATTTCTCACTAATTTTCCAGAAAACCACAAATTTTAAGAAGAACAGACCAAATGTATGAGCCAAACATTCCAGACATTCTGTGAAAATTTAGACAGTTGAGAGCTATGAACTCGACTGCTTGCATCAGAAGTGGTGGTATGGGTAGAGAATTCAGGCTCTTGTTTCTTGTACCTAAGGTACAGGGTTTGAGCCTGAGTAACACTGGCCACTAGGTATACACAGACACACACACACACACACACACACACACACACACACACACACACACACACACACACACACACACACACACACACACACACACACTCTCATTGACAATGATGAAGCAATTCCACACACACACACACACACACACACACACACACACACACACACACACACACACACACACACACACACACACACACACACCTTAAACATGATGAAGCAGTTACACACACACACACACACACACACACACACACACACACACACACACACACACACACACACACACACACACACACACACACACACACACACACACACACACACACACACACACACACACACCTTGAAAATGATTAAGTAATTCCACACACCCCTTGAAAGTGATGAAACACTTCCACACAGACACACACACACACACACACACACACACACACACACACACACACACACACACACACACACACACACACACACACACATGCACCCCTTGGAAATGATGAAGCAATTCCACATACACACACACACACACACACACACACACACACACACACACACACACACACACACACACACACACACACACACCCTGAAAATGATGAAGCAATTCCACACACCCCTTGAAAATGATGAAGCAATTCCAACTTGGCAACAAGGAGCAGAGCAATTCCATCTCAGCAGTACGAAGCAACACACCCCTTACTTGAAAATAAAGAAAAGACATACACCTTGAAAATGAAGTAGCAAAGCGATTCCATTTCACAGCAAAATGTTTTAAAATTGCACGGGTAGAACAAGGCATCTGTGTGGCAATACACGCTGGCACAGACGTAATGTAACCAGACCAAAAGAACAGGACATGATGTTATGGGATCATTCAAAACATTTAAATGTGGCAGTCGCACCTGGGGCAGAGCCCTTCTCGCCGTCCCCCCCTTAGCTATACCACTGGTTGCCCACTCCTCCCCTTCACCTCATGGTTTTGGCACCTTTCAAACACATAATGAGAAAAGTAGCAATTATAATTAAATAAATAGATAGAAATTGTGCCCTTTATGAGGCCAGCCTGTATGGCCCCCTAGGCAGTCACCTAGTTCGCCTAGTTCTAAGGCTGGCCTTGCACCTCGAGGTAAGTAAAAGATTCAATTTAAGTGAAAATTATTTGTAACAAAATTCTAAAGCAATGTGAGGCTGTAAACTTGAAAAAAGCATAAAAAAGCCACAAACGTCCGCAGCCATTTCCTGTATGTTAGTAAATGTCCAATCACATAGACAACAATAGCAAACTGTATTTAAGTTATTTTTGCTCAGAAAAGCATTAATAAATTATTTTCTGATAGCTAAATTAATAAGTATTGTGTTAATAATACATTTAGTGTGCTAGATAGCACATATTATTCAGAAAAGTACATTTTGAGACACTGAAACAAATAGGGAATTGTTATGGCTAGGCTTGTATAGGCCCTAGGACCGATAGTATAGTCATAGCCGGCTTTAGGCACCAGCGAACCCCGCGGTCGCTGGGGGCCCCCTGTTCCTGGGGGCCCCCAACCACAACAGGTTGCTTTACCCTGATATTTTTCAACAGGTCTGTCAAACCAACAAAAGCTAGTACAAAAGTCTTGTGTACTTAATAAATTAGATGAGTAATAAGTCATACTTATATCTCCTTTAAAATTCAAAGATATATCTGGTTATAGTAACAGTGTTTTATCAAGCAACAGGCTTCACAATTCCATTAAATATTTTGCCACTGATATAGTACCTCTGGCTTAGTTAAACTCTGCTAGTGAACATTCAGCCCTCTAAAATTAACAACATAGCCAACTTTAGGTACTTGCAATATCCATGGCTGCAAGGGGGCCCCCTTAGTCACCCTTGACTGTGTGTGGGGGGCCCCACAAAAGCTGCTGCTGGTTGGGGAAAAATGAGGAGAAAAAATGCATTAATTTCCTGATTATGCTCTTTAACCTGAACAGGTCTGTGATATGACCCTGTTAGGATAAAGCTGATAATGAACATGAGCAAGGTAAGCACTAGAGAGATAAGCAGCCCAGAGTGACTGTTGTCCATGCAAACCTTGGATTTTAAGAAAAGCTGATGCTTCTGATCTTCAGGGATGGTTTTCTTTTTTCAGAGAGTTTTATAAACACTGGCAGAACACCAGCTACTGCAACTTTCAACTTCTTTGCAGAAGAATTAATTGCAATACCTATAATAGCAGAATAAAGGCTCAAAATAATGAACATGTTCCAAATAGTACACTAATTCAATTTAAAATTTAATAGTATAACACCTTTTTCATCAGCTTTCATTTTTTTGGTCAAATAAGTATAAAACTCTGATGTCTGGATGTATTGACTGTCTGTAATCCTGGATGATTTACAAGCAAATCAAACTTTTTACAAAGGATACAGCAAAGCCATGAGAAAAATCAGGGAAGGTAAATAAAAGTGACTTACCCCTGCTGCTGTCTGACAACTGCTAAATGTCAGTCACTGATCTGGTATGACAATACCAGTGTTGCACAGTGTACTGCTATTTGCTGAAATAAGTACAAAACTAGTATTGCTATGGTGTGTGTGTGTGTGTGTGTGTGTGTGTGTGTGTGTGTGTGTGTGTGTGTGTGTCTGTGTAAAATAACAGCGATTTTTATCTGTGCACACACCCAGTAATGCCAGGACACAGACATTATTCTTCTGGGTATCAGTTAAAAATGTAGCTAACAAGTAATTATATTTCAAAATTAATGAATAAAATATATCACAGAACATTCAGACACTTAACTCAAGAGTCTGGGAGCCCCCATTCCCCAGACTGTATAAATGGAAACATGGGGCTCCCTTAATCATCCTTGACTGTGTGGGGGCCCCACAAAAGCTGTACCTGGTTGGGGAAAATGAGGAGGAAAATGTATTAATTGTCTGATTATGCTCTTTAACCTGAAAAGGGGTGTGATATGACCCCGTTAGTATAAATTCTGATAATGGTCTCTGCTCTCAACTGCACCCATTCTAAAACCAGCTCTGATGAGATGTGTGTATACAGAAAACTGCTGTAGGTTATATGTGTGTGTGTGTGTGGGGGGGGGGGGTGTGTGGATTGTGTGGTTATTACTTCTTGAATTGCCATCACAGCAAAACCTTAGAGGTGTGCACATGAGGTTATTATACCTTGTGTTTGGGCTGAGGACAGTGTGTTCATTCTTTTCTTTTACTTTTCTGACAAACCTCAGAGGTGTACAGAGAAGGTTACTAAAGTTTGTGTATGGGCAGTGTACTGTCTAGGAGCAACAAAGTTTTTTTTTTCACTTTACTTACATTCACACTTCAGGCATGTATGCAAGCAGCTTGAGGAATGAGGAGGCATGCTATGTATATGTATGTCAGCATTCACTTGAAATACATGACTGTAGAAATTTGAACCTCTGCTTTCACCCCAGTCTAACACCAGAAGGATGCATAGGCAGTCTTTTTTTTGGGGGGGGAAGGGGGGTAGAGAGGAAGTCAGTTCTAAAATAGGACTTGTATATCCATACAACAATTGGCTTGTTAGTTTATTGTGAGTCACTGTTTTGTCATTTTTGAACATCAAGCCTTTGGTACAACCTGGATTAAAAAGTTGGAAAAATGCTCTAAATGTATTTCAGAACATAACATACATAACCCAGTGCTTCTGGTGGCTCTGGCTTAACTGAGTTATTTCCTAAATGGCTATTACTGTACTTACTTGGTCAGGAAAGGTGTGTTGAAGGGATACAAGGCAAATTAAAGCTGAACAGCAACACAATTTCTTTCCTTAATCAAAATTTCTATTCAAGCCATCATTAAATGAAAAGGTTGTGTAAAAAGAAAAAAAACTTTAAAATGCACTTCAGAGCATAAAGAAAGTTACGGCTTCTTGAAAAAAATGAAGAGTGAAGCAAAATGTGAGAAAAGGAAGAAAAAAGTAATGTGCATGGTATTGGGAGCTCACGGTGGGGGGGTGATCAGGGGAAGATTGGAGGGCATAGTGTGTGTGTGTTGGGTGGCTGAAGCAGTAGGCCTAGAACACCATTTCACCTAAGCCCATACCTGTACATAGAGTTCCTGCAGTGTATCACTGGTGCAACTAAATTCCACTATCAGTAAATAATATCCCTTTGTGAGATGGGCCAACATAGTGTGGTGCACAGGTCTGTTGTAATTAAGAGCACTGTAGCTACAGGTCATTCAGTTTGCAGCATGAACTAAAAGGTTGCTTAGGCGGGATGTCAGCGATAGGGTGATACGTAGACTGGAAGTGCCCAGGGGCCCCCAGCTTGATATCTGCTGGGGGCCCCCAAAATGCTAACACCGGCCCTGAGTATAGTACCAACCTATGAACAATATGAAGCAAAAAAGCAGGATAAGTAACTTATGATGAGTTACATAACTATTATATTTTTTTTAAAACTACCATTATAGCTTATTCACTCTCTTTAAATGTTAAAAACAGTTAGTGACTGTAGTGCGAGAGTTTGCATGAAGTGTGTAGCTGCATGACATCTGTGAAAAAACTTTGTAAGTTAAAGACAAAAAAAGGTTTTACCTATCAGTAGAAGTTTAGGGAGATTTACTACTAGATGTAGATGAAGTGTCAGTTTTTGTCTTCTTTTTCTGAGTCTGTCCGAGAGGTTTCCAAGTCCTCAGGGACAGTGATTATGTTGTTTTTGCTATAATCAGATGCCTCTTCAAGACTATTAAATGTTCTTGTTCCATTAGGCAGATTCATTTTTATTCTTGCAGGATGCAAGATTTGTGTTTTGATATTATTTTGTTTTAGTAGCTTTACAAAAGGCCAACATTGTTTTTTCATTTCCAGTACTCTTGCAGAATAATCATTGTCAAATCTAATAAAGCTTATTAATACTAAGTAAATTAATGCATAAATATCTCATCTAATACATATTTTTCTGCCATGATTAGAAAAGGGGGATATTTCACATAACTAGCAGACCCCTGATAGGGACTGCTGTGTAAGTTATTCTCTCTCTTTCCCTAATAGGAGGAATTTATTATAGGTTCATAGGTGTGTAGTAGGCTAATGCCCCTGGAACCTTTACAAGCCTAGCCCATAGAATTACCCTGGCATCATGCCAAATGACCTTAGTTCCCAGTGCCTCTATCGAGTAGAACCACTGGAATGATCCCCGGGGTGAATTTTCTATTTCCCATCCATTCATCAAGATTTCTCTTAAAGAGGGCCAGTGAGGTGCTGTTTGCATGTATATGAAGTCTATTCCTTAGCATGGGCAGTCTCTGGGTGATGAACCTGTCCCTCTGACTTGTTCTGTTGATTGTGGTAATGAGGCTGAGGTCACTGTAGCATGTGGTGTGGAGGGATTGTGATTTCT
Organism: Protopterus annectens; assembly: GCF_019279795.1. Lineage (NCBI taxonomy): Eukaryota > Metazoa > Chordata > Ceratodontiformes > Protopteridae > Protopterus > Protopterus annectens. The sequence continues at coordinate 1,564,830,983 of NC_056728.1, read as the reverse complement.
TTAGATGTAGCATTCCTAACAGAGCTGGGTCAGACATGGCTTTGTAAGTCAAGCAGAGATTGCCTCTAAGTATGTGATATGAGACAGAGAATAAATGGAGTTTTTTGAGTCTGTCCATATAGGACAAGTGTTTAAGGCCTAGGATCCTCTTTGTAAGATACTTTTGTGGCCTCTCCAGTTGTTGCAGGTGTCTAGTGAGGTACATGCCAAATGGAGCATTGTACTTGATGACTGACCTAATGAGGGAAGAGTAGAGGGACACACTGACCTCTTTCTTCCTGGATGCAAAACCCTTAGTAATGAGATGTGCCACATAGAAGGACTTTCTGACCACAGTGGCAACGTGGTGGTCAAAAGAGAGGTTGCTGTCAACCTGTGCTCCCAGATCTCTTATAATGCCTTCTGTGTTCAGTGGACTACCATCGATGTGGTAATTCACGGGAACCGAGTTTTTCCCAAAGAGGATGATGACACATTTTTTGGCACTGACCTTAAGGCCATGGTTCTGACACCAGTCGTTGGTCTCAGTGTGGCCTTTCATGTCAACATCACCTGGGGAGTTAATAATATCTCCAAACTTGCGATCATCTGCAAACTTTGTCAGCCAGAGTCTCTTCGTGTTGGCTTGGACTTCAGAAAAGTAGCTACCAAACAGGAGCGGACCCAGGACCAAACCCTGTGGGACTCCACTCGTGACTGGTCAGCAGTCTGACTTGGAGTCAGCTACTTTCACACTGTTAGCTCTGTCTGTGAGCCAGTTTGCAATCCACCTAGTGATACAGGGGTTGATGCCTAACTTAGTGAGTTTTTCTATGATTCCCGAGTGGAGAATAGTATCAAAGACCTTGGCCAGATCAAGGTAGGCTGTATGAACCACCTTGCCTTCATCCACATCTCTGGTGACTGACTCAAAGAAGTTGACCAGGTTGAGCAGGTATGCTCTACCCATCACAAAACCAAACTGTGTGGGATCCAGAGTTTGAAGATTCCCTATATCTTTGTTTATTAGGTCCATGATGATGCGTTCCATAGCTTTGCATATCAGAATCATCAGACTAATGGGGCAATAGTTTCCTGGATCTGTAGTCGCTCATCCTTTGTAGAGAGAAATGACTGTAGCAGTGCGCTATTCGGTAGGGACAAATCCTGAGGTGAGGCTGTGATTGAACAGGGCACACAGGTGAGGTGCCAGTTCACTCTGTAGTTCATGTAGAACACAGCCAGGAATATTGTCAGGTCCCATAGAGGCTGTATTCTTGGCCTTGGACAGTGCTGTTTTAACCTGTGCAGCAGTAATACTGGGTGCCTGGCAATCTACTGGTATTGTGATTGGTCCTTTGGTGGGGGGGAGAGGGGTAAGTTGGCACCGAATCTGTCAGACAGTATATCAACAATATCTGTTGGCTCGGTACAGGAGGTACCATTGTGCAGTAGCTCATAGCAAATCTGAGTATTGCCATGGAGATTCTTTACATAACTATAGGAGGCCTTGTGGTTGTCTTTACTATCTGCTGCAATTCTGTTTTCATAGCTAGCTTTATAGGTTTTGATGAGGGATCTCAACTTTTTGTTGAGGCTGATAAGGGAGTTTTCCAGTCTTGGGACTTCACCTTATTCTGCATCAGTTTCCTCCTTCTGTTGTCGAGTTTGTTTATGGCAGGGGACCACTAGATTGGCTTCCTTTTTTTTGGAGGAGAGCATCTTAGTTCTATTGGGTATGGTGAGATCCATGCATTTGTTTACATGTTCGTACAGTGCATTGGTGTATGATTTGGCGGTCATGCACTATTCTCCATTTGCATGGGTGCCTTGAAGTTAGACACCTCTGTTTTTAGGAACCCAAAGTTTGCTTTGGAGATGTTTTTCATGATGGTTACCTTTGCAGGAGTGGTAGGAGGGATGTGGATTTCCAAGGTGATTTGTTTGTGGTTGAATCTAACCAGGGAGGAGTTGACTATTGGTGTAGAGCAATGGTCGTCCATGTTAGTAATGGCCAGGTCAAGGATGTTGTTACCTCTAGTGTGAGTAAGAACGAGCTGGTCGAGGGCATTGGAATTAATGAATTCCAGGAAATGTTGGGCAAGTGTACTGGTACATGAGTAATTTTCCCAGTTAATGGAGGGGTAGTTGAAGTCGCCCAGTATGAGATTGTTAGGTTGTACCCTAATATTCTCCAAGGTGCTTAGGAATGTGGAGTGAGTCTTGGGACATGGTTGGGGACCTACAGCAGGCTACAACCTGAATCACTGTCTTGCCCAATGTTAGCTGTGCCTGAAGTATCTCTAATGTGTTATGTTGGGCTACCAGTCTGGAGGTGTGCACATCCTTTATGAATATGGAAACACCACTGCCTTTGGAGCTTCGGTTCAAGTTCTGGAGCCGAAAGGTGTGGAATGAGTTATACCCTGGTAGTGCAGGGGTTCTTTCTGCTGCCTTGAGCCAGGTCTATGTTACAGCACAAATGTCAATGCTCTCTGTTTTAAGGAGTGCTTTGAGTGAGTGCATTTTGAGATTTAGACTTCTAACGTTGAGCAGCATGACCCTCAGATTGCATTTGTTTGTAGCTGTTACAGTGGCAAATTGGTCTTTGGAACACCACCTAAAAAAGGCACTATAGGTATGGCAAGAGCCTTGGTCAGTATCCGGAAGCCCAGGGGTGACAGATGCAGGCCATCTTTGGCAGAGCATCGAGGTCTGTCAATCATGTCATCCCAGGCAGACAGATACTGGATCCCCTTTGAATGACACCAGAAACTTAGCCAATTGTTGAAATCAATAATTTTCTGCTTGTACTGTGGTATCATTCTGGGTGATGGTAGGAGGCTGCTCAGGGCTAGGGTCATACCCACCTGGGCTACAAAATCCGAGAGCTCCTCTGTGTCTCTTTTCATGTAGTCCAGGGAGGTACATCTCAGGTCATTCACACACATATGTACAATGACAGAGTCATATTTGTACCTGTTGTTGAGGGACCTGAGTGTGTGCATTATGTGGCGGATCCAGGCACCTGACAGGCAGCTGACTGTTACTTTCTCCTTATTAAACCTAGTGAGTGGGACATTAGTGTGCCTAACTATCAAGTCACCTATGACTAGTGTGTTGGACATGTTGCTTTGCCTTAGGGGCTTTGGTTGAGTGACACACTGTTTAGGAGAGTTATGTGTCTCATGATTAGGGCTGTGTTGTGGTGGTCAACTGCGTTTCTGCCTTGGAGGTCTCTGTTGTTTGGGTAGATTTTTACTGAGAGCCTCCACGAAGGTGGGTGTATGGTTTGTGTTTTTATGTGAAGGGAGTGCTGGTGTGTGTTCTGGAGGGTTATGTGTTCCATGTGGTGTGGTGCAAGTGTTGACCATCTCCTCTTGACCAGCTATTCCGGTCTTGGCTGGAGAGTGCATGACTTCCAGTTTGGATATATAAGTGCATCTCTTGCAAGTCTGAGTGTTGGGAGGTAAGAGGTGAGGATTGTCAGTGTACATGAAGCAGTTGCTACATTGCCTCAGGATGCCCATATTAGCTCCAGTAGTAAATGACAAAAAATGCTAATATCTGTCAAAATCAAGACTCACCCCATTTTTAACTAAGAAAGGGATATAGTATGCTGGTAGAAACTAGTATGATGGAAAAAATAAATATGACTACAAGTACCAGCATCCCTGGTTGACTAACAATGAAAATAAGGAAACAGTTACCTTCATTTCACAACATGAGCAAATACTTATAGCTAGGTTAGTCAAATTGTTTTGTGTGACTACATTATTTGTGACTATACTGCAGTAGCTGTCATGTCACACATGAAGGAAAAACATGAAAGCTCAAACACCAGCACAAAAATGGAAGACAGTGATACTGATAACCAGTAGAATCATGGACTGTATAAGGGATCTGGAGCATGTGGCCATTTACACCTTGCCAGCATCCACCCTTGTCATTAACTCCTTTTTCAAGGATCACTAGGCCAGTCAAGATGCAAAAAAAAAAAAAATAAAAATAATAATAATAATAATAATATATATATATATATATATATATATATATATATATATATATATATATATATATATATATATATATATATATATATATATATATGAAAACAGCCAGTATATTGACAACCTGTTTGAAGTATATCTAAAAAAATAAAAAGGGCTAACAGAAGGTGCAGTATAAAGATTAAATGAAACAAGCAGAACTTTAGAATGTGGAAGACAGATAAACTAGGCAAAACAGAAATGTAATAACTGCCTACAATGAATTTTGTACAACTTCTTAAATTATCTTTAAAGACAGTATTGAACATGAATGCTATACTACTGCACAATAAATGACCTTTAGAGTAGACCCAATCTGATTTCTGGGTCACAAAAAAAAAAATAATTAAAAAGAAATCTGATGCTTTTGCAATTTTAAACCATAAGGATTTTGAAAGTAGTTTACAGGACAACAGTGTTGGGAACATTTTGCTAACTGCTTGCCAGAGCTAAAATTAATGAGTTTTGTGTTCTATGGTCTCAGAACCTAAACCTGAAATGCATTAATTGCCAATATGTTTTGTTATGTTTCAAAATAATTATTAAAAAATACAGGTATTTTGTTTTGTTCAACAGCAAAGAAATGTGATGTAATATAATTTCCTTATAAATAATGAACAGTGGGAGATTAGAAGTAGGGGAGATGAAAATGTAAATTACTTAAAATAATAAAATATTATATAGACCTCAGCCCTTCGTTAGGATGATAAAATGCTTTTCGTACTTCAGAGGCTAAAAAGGAGATGACCTTCAAATGAGGATTAAAATTCTCATAATACAAGTGACTGTTAAGCACTTTTTGATTATGGACATAATACTAATGAATACTTAATGCACAACTTAATTAGATTTATATTCAGTATGGACAGTAGTAAAAAGATAACTGGCTTTCAGTATACTGTAGTAAACAACATATAATAGACATGCAATAACCAGGGTGCAGTTAACTTACATGTGCCTTTTTGTACACAAAGTCAGCAGAGCTGATCTTAGTCCATAGGCCTACAGGTCAAAGTATCAAAACAGTACTGTTTCAGAATGGCACAATACTATATTCTACTTTCTTACTATGCCATGACTAGGTTTTTTGCTTCTACCTTGAGATTGATAATGTCCACAATACTTAAGCTATGATGGTTCTATTCCTTGGGTTCATATTGGCACTATATTTACTCAGTGAGACCATTTAACTTCTAGTCATGAATACCCTCTTGACCTGGATGTTAATGCTTAAACATCAGACAGGCCATGTCATGCATTTCTTGACACATATGTAGGAGGCCTCCATTGTTTTTCTGTGCTGCTTTCCTAGCCCGTATAATCAACACGTTTACTGTTTACTGTTCTTACCCAAGATAAACCAAGACTAATATAACAGTAAGGATACTCCAGAAATTAATTTACTTGTGCAACCAAAGGTTTCTTGAAACACTGTATCTAGGTGTCTCAAAAACTGTACCACTTTTGGAATGTTTCGAAACATGCACTTATAATTTGCCCTCAAATTAACAAATTTTCTCCTCTGTTGGGGCTTCCCAGCCCCAGAAATGTTCTTATCATGGAAGAGTAAAGAAAACTCATCACAATGCTTTCAGTGCTATATATTTCTACTGTAGAGCTAATTCAAACTTCTGATGTGTTGTAGAACATGATCTCTCTTTCTGCCCCCTCCCCCTCTATTTCTGTATTAGTTTGATGAGTCATTTCCCACTTACTGCATAACTAAGCTTATACTGCTAAATACCTAGACACTTGTGAAGTCAGGGCTTTTTGGTTTGTCCTGGGTAATTTAGATTCAACAATAAGTGAAGCACTGAGAAAGCCTCACTTCCATGAATTTCAGGGTAATTCCTTCTGATAAACTCTGCAGCTGACATGGATATAAACAGGTATCATTTTGGTGCATTAAACTTTCTAAGTACTCAAACCTCCCTGTTATTGCCATTCTCAAATAGCCCAAGACTCCTTTAACTCTAAGTTATTCCACTGTTTGAATGCCATGTCAGTGTTTTTGCAAACAAAGTTCCTTGTGTTCATCACTTTACCTAAAATGGTTTATATAGCCTATGGCATGGTGATGGCATTCAAGAATGAATCTGCATGCAGTTGCTTCCTTTTCTCTAGGGATACTTCGTTTGTTAAGGTGCCTGATGTCTCAGTACTAAGCCTGTTTTTATCAACTTGCTAAGTCAACAAATTTCTAGGTTGCCTTATAGTTCAGTTTCAACAAGGTAATTCTGTTCCTAGCTGAACTATTAAAAAAATGAAGTCTGGCAATTACATGCAACATCACTACTACACAAGATCTGTAAGAACCTGGTCATCATTGGTCTTTTCCCCTCCAAATGTAAGTGCATCAGCTATTTTATTTATATCATTAATTTTTCCTTTTGGCTAGCCTAATGATGTAGTTTTAGTTATGTCTAATATTTTAGGTGGTACCACCATCTGTATCATTCTACTCCTTTGTGAAATGGGAGATGAAGTAAACAGCAGCCACTCAGACCTTCTGTTGTACTGTTAAGCATGAAGAGTAGTTTGGGTGTCATATCAGAGAATGGCCACATTGTAGAACACATCATCTCATCAACAATACAGGCTGTGATCACGTTACGGTAGGGATCAGGAAATTTGTCATTTTCCCTACTGTAGTACGATCTTGGAGTTGGTATATATAATTAACTGAGGGGGGGTGCGGGGGTTTAACAGCCTGCATTGTCAACAAAATGACATTCAACAATGTGGCCATTCATTGATATGACATAGATCCTGTGGTGTACAGTGCTAACACTGTTCTCAGATGTGTTGAGATATTCCACTCCGGGCAAAAAGGGAGTATTTTCTTACTCTCGTTTTGTTGACATTTTTAAGTTCAATGCCATGGATTTCATCATCGTATTCTAAAACATCTTACACCCTGCTAAAGAAACCTAATGACTTGAGCAATGGGTCTAATTAGGTACAACGTTGTAGAACAAACTCTAGAAGACCAGCAACCAGTAAGCTGGTCTTCTGGAGTTTGTTCTACAACGTTGTTCCTGGTTTGTTTTTGGTGTTTGGACTCATGGGTTTAATTAGGTGCCAGGAGACACCATTTATGTTATTAAAATAATCCACGAACAATGTTAATTTTTGCTTGCTGGTGCCTGTCAAAACCTCTTTAAGAGTAGAGAAGTTTCCATTTCTAAGTGCCTTGACTAAATTTCCCTAAGTGAGTAGGAATACCTCTATGGGTATCCCCTGAAAAGAAAGACACTGGCCTAGTCGGACTAATCCAGTTTGCAAAGAGTACATAGATAAATGGATAATGTTGCTGGTCTGTGTATATGTCCATGCTGGTGGTTACAGAGTATAAAGAGTAAATGGGACAAAGGACACCTTTTTTTTTGTAATGGATTATTTGAAGAGACCCTAGACCCTGACACTTTCATCAGTGGACTAGTACTTTGTGGTATCCCCAAAATTAAAGTTACAAAGGTCTCCCTAAAACAGAAGTCTGATAGCCACTGTTAGCTCCACTCCACTCTGTCAAATGTCTCCTTGGTATCTAAGCTCACCATTATCGGTTGAATACCACCATTTTAGTGTATTCACTTACCATTTTAGTGTATTCAGTTATACCTAAAGTGTTCCTAATATTAGCTTCCTCTTACAAACATGCAATGAATAGGGTTAACAAGACCCATGAAGATTTTATCCTACCTGTTGTCCACAAGAGCAAAAAAAAAAAAGCAGCTTATAGTCTGCATTTAAGACTGATGGACCTATGTGAAAAACTAAGCTCTAGTTTCTTTCCGTTTTAGTATAGCAGGTATCTGTCCTTCCTGTCAAGTTGGAGGGGAAACATCTGCTTCTAGCAAGAGTCCGTGGTGTGTAGAGTATACACACCCACTCAACCTTTTAGCACAAGAAATCTGGTCAAAGCCTAAAATAATGGGGGGAGAACAAAGGCCAGAAAACAGGGACGGATTTTAAATATTGCTCTAATGAACGTAGAAAGTTGTTAGAATAACTGGGTTTGTGATAACGTGCATTTTCTGAAGAATATGAAGTCTGAAGCTCAATGGTATGTCATTATTTAATGACTTCAGTCCTCACTGACTAGCCAGAAAAGCATACATTTTCTGATAAAAATAGGCAAAAATCTGGACAGTTGAGAGATATGCATCTCTGACTAGGAAACATATGTATTAACTTCACTAAAGCCATTAGGCTCCAGTACCTTCATGGACATCTTATTTTTTGAGACATTCTCCAACTTCTCTTTTAATGTGTTAAAAAAGGAATGTAAGGTGAGATATTTAATGTGGCACTCTATTTCTATAGTCAGTGTTTATTTCTTCTGCTCTTTCATAGAATCAAAGGTTTGATCCTTATCTTAGAAACAAAAAGGTCATACTGTAATACAGCAATGTTAGAATGTTATCCGCTAAGTACACATAGTACACATATTTTGCTGTGAACACTATATAATTTGTCTTTGTATAGAGTATATAAGGGAAAGGGTACTGCACAACCAAAGCTGGCTAAAGAGTTCCATGCATGGATTGCAGCCTTGCACAAAAAACAAATGTGCATATCGCAGTACTTGCATAATATGCATTTTGGTTTACTACACTGCCATTCACTGTGAGTCAGCCAGGCATGACAGTCATTATTTTTGAAAAGAACATTGCTTTTCTCCAACTGCTATTCTTTACAAAACTGCAGATAGAGAAATGTATGAGCATATTAAACTTACTGTCACCTACTACAGATAATCCTACTTAAAAGTGAATCAGCCTCAGATACCACTGGTGGACCTTTGGTGAAATGGAGCCCCAGCAAAGGAGTCCATGTGCCCCATTCCACGTTGTTCCCCCTGCACCTCCCCAGTGACCTTCTCCACATCCTAGCCCCATGCCATCCAGAATGATTACTTCTTTCTTGTTTTTTTTTTCACAGTTTATCTTCCATTTTAACTTTTTCCTCCACTCTCTTAACACAACCTAACCAGCCAAAACATCATTGTAATAAGGGTGAAGGAAGTGACTGAATTAAGCTGGGGGCCTGGAATCTGCCTAGTCATCCAGAAGTCACAGGGTTCTGGATGTTCTGACATGTGTGTTAGGTGCTTTAAAACAACCTTTTCATCCAGTGATGACCTGAACCTAAATCATGTTCATCTGGAGGTAGAAACCAGAGAACCTGGCTAAAACCTGCACACAGACAAAGAGTACATGTAAACTCCACAGAGAAGGAATCACAGCAAAAAACCCGACCAGAAAACCAAGTGATATGAGATGGCAATGCTGTACCACTGTGTCAATGATCACTTGTTATGACACATATCCTGGCCAGACTGTCACAGCCCAACCAACAGTCTCCACGTGTATAAAGGCAATAGCTGTTCTGTGGTTTCTACCTCCAGACCCTCAGGTGTATAGTATGCTTGGGGTCATTTCTGATTTTACTTTCATCCCAATCTAACACCAGAAGGGCACGTAGAAGGTAACTATCTTTATTGGAAGTGTAGGAAGGCAGGCACTATTCTGAAATAGAATTCATATATCCTTGCAAGCTTTTATTGCCTCAATTTTATTGGAAATTACTATTTTCTTGCCTTGGAACATTAAGCTTTAAAAGCAACTTATTTTTCCTTGAAAGAAAAATAAATAAGACTGAATTTCTTTCCTTAAACAAGACTTAAAGCTCCTAACATACAAGTCAGAGAATCTAGAACCCTATGATTTCTGGATGACTAGGCAGATCCCAGGCCCCCAGCTTAATGCAGTTACTTTTTCCACACTTATTACAATGAGTTTTGCCTGGTTAGGTTTTGTTAAGAGAGTGGAGGAAAAAGTTAAAAGGAAGAGAAAGAAAAAAAAAAAAACGAGAAAGAAATAATCATTCTGGATGATGTGGGGCTAGGATGTGGAGAAGGTCACTGGGGAAGTGTAGGGAGGTGTAGGGGGAACAATGTAGAATGGAGCACCATGGACGTCTTTGACTAGGGCTCCATTTCACCAAAGGCAGGCCTTGTTGATTGCAGTCAGATATGTGAGATGTATATATTCCATGAAGTGATGATAATGAATGGGTACTGAGGCAGTCTGTGGATGAAAGTGACTGATCGTATCTGTTATTTGATCACAGGTAATCACGGCTGGCCTTAGGTATAGGCGAACTAGGCGACCGCCTAGGGCGCTGTACAGGATGGCCTTGTTAAGGGCGCCTTATGTATTTATTTATTTATTTTAATTAATATAAAGTTTGTGCTCTTCTTTGTGCTGGAACCAGAGGGCGGAGGGTGGGGGAGGGGAGAGGAAGCGAGCACCCTCCCACTTACAGCTGAGGGTTGACCAGGAGGCTAAAAAAAAACTTTAGTTTACGGTGCGAGAGTCTTCTCCATAAAAGGAGAAAATTGTGTGCGTCATGATGGCAATGTCATCTAAATGCATTTTGCAGTTCAAGAGACGTGCATGTGGATATGTGTCTTACTCCCTTCTGCAAACTGTGTACTGGTACATAATGGGGGCTCTAGTATGCTAAGCTTCGGCACGGCATCAGCATGCTTGCGTTAGACTTTTACTACTGGATTGACTTAGAAAACAGTCCCACACTATTGGGAAGAGATTTCTTGTAACGTGTTATTATGTTAGCGTTGAGTTAAAAAAATCATTGTTTTGTGCAGTGATAATTTTTGTATTTGCAGCTGGTGTAACTTCCTTCCTTTGGTGACTGAAGTTTGCTGTTTTTCTGGGACTGAAATGTACCATTTAATATGTATTAATTTTTTTAACCGGCTAGAAGATTGATCCATTGGACTTTTTTGTGTAGCTTCAGCTCAGGGGTGCAGTGAAACAGGATATCCCCTCCTCTCTCTCTCTCTCTAATTTATTTAAAAGGGGGTGCACAGCTATGTACAATCAAGTACTAGTTATGCAACTGCACTCTGTATTCACAGTAGTGATAGAAAATAGAGGCTAAATAAAAAGGGTCGATGAGTGTAGTAGCAGTGACAGGGAGAATGAAAGGATCTACACCAGTATGATTACTAACTTATACAGTAAGACATTCTTAACTGGGTAGGTGGACTAGACCTTCAATCCCTTTTAGCCATGACACCAAATGTTGTAGCTCAGTTACATCATATACTGTGGAGAAAAGCAATAAAAATATGAATTCCAAAGTTAGTACATCAGACTGTAACCCTAGCAATCATGTCAATGTGGATATTTAACAATCTGCAAGAGTCTTACCATTATAGAGAACATTCACTTTTATTATTAACAAAGGTCTAGAGAATAGTATTTAGCAGTGATTGCCTGTGGTTGTAAAGAGAAATTGCCTGCAGCAAGATGAAAGTGACTACATGTATTCAACGTGAGTTATACTGCTCAGGCAGAGAGCTTCCTGGAGATGGGTGATGTGAGGATTTTGTTCATTGAGGTTGTGTCTGTGGTCTGACAGGCTAATGTAGTAGTTGAAATGGATAATTTTCGAGAAGTCTCTCTTTCTCCTGTGGCAAAACAAAAGGGTGGGTGAAGTGTTTTTTTGCTGCTGTTGTAAGGAGTACTAGAATAGTTTGAGTTAGAATTTACTTGTAAAAGAAAGGCGGATGCCGTTATGTATTTTTAAATGTGACAGAGAAAAGTATTGCAGTGTAGGGGGAATTTTGCCAATCAGTAATGTCATCTAAAAGCTCATTTAATTGTCTCCTAGTCAATTTTCCTTAATCTCTTAAAGATGCAGTCACATTCGACACATTTATTATTGTGATGTTGCAATTATTATACCCCACCTAGGAACTTCCACCAGGGAATTGTTATGTCTAGGCTTGTACAGGCCCTAAGGCCGATAGCCTAGTACCACTCTATGAACCTAAGTGCGTGTGTGTGCGTGTGTGTGTGTGTGTGTGTGTGTGTGTGTGTGTGTGTGTGTGTGTGTGTGTGTGTGTGTGTGTGTGTGTGTGTGTGTGTGTGTGTGTGTGTGTGTGTGTGTGTGTGTGTCTCTATGTGTAATTTAAACTGTTTATTTCTGTATGAGAGAGAATGTGTGTGTATGTATGTATGTTCATAGGTTCATAGGTAGGTACTAGGCTATCGGATCAAGGGCCTACGTAAGCCTAGCCAACAAGGTTCCCTGGCTTACGCCACCCAAGAAAGTTATTTTCCTGTGCCACTGTCAAGCAGAGACACAGAAGTGAACCCGGGATGTATTTCCTATTTCCCATCCACTCATCAAGATTTTTCTTGAAGAGTGCTAATGAAGAACTTTGCTTGACATAGATGGGTAGCCTGTTCCAGAGTATGGGAAGCCTCTGGGACAGGACTCTATCCCTCCAGCATGTCCTGTTTATTGTGGTGACAAGGTTTAGGTCCCTAGAGCATGTAGCTCGGAGGGATTGGGATTTCTTTAGGTGTAGCATGTCCAACAGCTCTGGGTTTGACATAGCTTTGTATGTTAGGCAGAGATCACCCCGGAGTAGGCGATATGCTACGGAGTAAAGCTGCAGTTTTTTGAGGCGGTCAGTGTAGGGCATTTGTTTGAGGCCAGTAATCCTCTTTGTGAGGTACTTCTGTGGCCTTTCCAGCTGCTGTAGATGTCTTGTGAGGTACATTCCAAAAGGGGCATTGTACTCTATAATGGGTCTAATGTGTATGGAATTTAAATTTGCTGTTCTGTTTGTATAAGATATAAAGTGTGTGTGTGTGTGTGTGTTACTGTGTGAGAATAGGCGTGTGTGTATGGAATTTAAAGTAGCCATTCGTTCCTTTGAAAGAGAAAGCCTTTGTTGCTGTACAAATCTCTTTAATGTAGAAGTATTCAGATGAATTTTACTTTTGCAGAGATTGTGCTTATTGATTAATACTGGTGGATTGTAATGACAGAAGTTTGAGTGGCCTTTTATGGTTAAAATGTTCTGAAATGGGCAGTTTTATCATTATTGGGTCATGCATTTTGTTTTATTGCTTGCTGGAAAAATGTTCAAATTTACAAATTTAAAACATACTAACAATTGGTGCTGTATTGTACAAGGAATATAATTTATTACAATCAGGAAGGTGAATCAAAGAACACATACGGGTATGCATGGACATAAAAATGTGTTCAAGAAGCCTGTAGGTTGAAAATAGCCCAAAGGTAAACTTAATTCTCCACTTTCCAGATGCATTTTATTTGAATGAAGGTTTTATTGCTGTTTCAATGGCGGGGAAGTTTACTGCTCATTCTAAGTCTGATTTCATTGTGCAACTGTTTTATCAAATGGCACACTGTGTTGTAGAATTTAAAAGCAGTGTTAGCAGCATAATTGCCTTTGGTGCAGAAGGCTGTGGATTCTACTTCCATGCCATATAGATGAAGTGCTGATATCGCAGTACCCATATGATTACAGATTATTTGGTATATTATCAGGAGGAATAGGGGTTCTATACTTCTTTTGTCTGAGATGCCTAGTAACTATGAACTTGTTGGTTTCAGTCATGTCTATTTCAGTATTACCAGTTTACCAAATTTTTAATGTAATATAGATGTTTAATTCAAGGACAACAGGCACTGAATTTGTAGATGAAACATTGAGGTGTAAAGTTGTGTGCCAGTAGCATCCTCTTCATTAGTTACAGATTTCTTTTAATGTGGAATTATTACGATGATTTTACTTCTGTAGAGATTGTGTATCGAGTGATATTGGTTGATTGTAATGACAGAAGTCTGGGTTTCCTTTTATGGTTGAAATTTTCTGAAATGGGTAATTTTGTCATTTTTTTGTCATTGGTTTATACTTTGATTCATTGCTTATTAAAATAATGTTTAAAACTACAAATTTAAAACACATTCTAACAAGTGGTGCTGTATTATATAAGGAATATAACTTAGTACAATCAGGAAGGTGAATAAAAGAACAAATTCATGTATGCATTGCCCTAAAATGTATGCAAGGAGTCTAATTACAAAACGGCCCAAAGGTAAACCTAATCCTCCACTGGCCAGATACATTTTCTATGAATGTGGGGTTTCATGCCATTTCAATGGCAGAGATGTTTACTGGTCATGCTAAGTCTGTTTTCATTGTGAGACTGTATCGTTTAGCAAATGGCTCTGTGTTTGTGCTGTTCTAGTTTAAGCTACTGTACACAGGGAGGAAGAGAGGTTGCTATTCTACTTTCACTGAGCTGTAAGGCTCGCTCGCTTACCCAAAGTAAATTTAGATTAACTTAAGCATCCCTTTGAAAGAAGGCACATGGGCTTCTATTTTCTGAGGGCATGACTTTTACAGTAAAATGTGTGAAGGAGCAACACATAAAGCAGGTTTATTAAAAAAATTCCACCTCCTTTCACTTGCAGTTTAATTATATTACAAGGTATCTTTTTTATCTATGCATTTAAGTAATTGAAGGAAATGACTTGAGTGGCTTTCTTGGAGAGTGACCTACATGTGGGTGTGGCTTATAGGGGTGTTTCATGAGTATGGTGTGGGTGGGGCTTAAGGGGTGCCAGAGTACTACTTTGCCTAGGGCGCCATTTCAGCTAAGGCTGACCCTGCAGGTAATGGTCATTGATATTTCATAATAGAGCCCCACCCCATTCCAATTAGCCCCATCCATTCAGTTGCAGCCACCAATGACCTTCCCTCAAATTTTCGTAACTTTTCCGTTAACAGGGCAGCAGGCAAAATGGGCAGTTCATAACAAGTACTATGGAATCACTCTACTACAAGTAAAGAAATCATTACAAACATTAACAACTTTTTAACCACACTGTGAGAGCTTTCTAATAGAAGCTGTTAGAAAATGTTTTCACATGCTGCTGATGTCTTCGATGTTTTGAAGATGAAAATTTGACAGCCGCGGACAGCTTGTTCATAGGTTCATAGGTTGGTACTAGGCTATCGGCCCTAGGGCCTGTACAAGCTTAGCCATAACAATTCCCCGGCTATTTCTTCCCACAGTATTTACTTCCCTGGACCCCTGTCTAGCAGGGTGACTGACGTGTTCCCCAGGGTGAATTTCCTATCTTCCATCCAATCATCAAGATTCCTTTTGAAGAGGGCCAAAGAGGCACTCTGCTTGACATGTATGGGCAGTCTATTCCAGAGTCTGGGGAGTCTCTGGGTCAGGAACCTATCCCTCCAGCATGTTTTGTTCATTGTGATGACAAGGTTTATATCCTTGGAGCGTGTGTCTCTGAGGGATTGGGATTTCTTTAAGTGTAGCATGTCCAACAGCTCTGGGTTTGACATGGCCTTGTATGTTAGGCAGAGACTGCCTCTGAGTAGATGATATGCGACAGACTATAGGTGGAGTTTTTTTAGATGGCCAGCATAGGGCATTTGCTTTAGGCCTGTGATTCTTTTAGTGAGGTATTTCTGCGGCTTTTCGAGTTGTTGCAGATATCTTGAGAGGTACTTACCAAATGGGGCGTTGTATTCTATAATGGGTCTAATGAGGGATGAGTACAGTGGGACAATGACCTCCTTTTTTCTGGATGAAAAGCCCTTAGTGATGAGGTGTGCCACATAGAAGGATTTCCTGACTGTTGTGGTGATGTGGTTATCGAAGGTGAGACCACTGTCCACCTGTGCCCTTAAATCTCTTATCACACTTTCGGTGTTTAGCGTACTGCCACCTATGTGGTAATTCACGGGTATATGTTTTTTACCAAAGGAGATAACTATACATTTCTTGGAATTGAGCTTGAGCCCAGGGCTCTGGCAACAAGCATCTGTTTCTGTAAGGCCCTTTTGTTGAATATCCACATCATTTGGGGATTCAATAATGGCTCCCAGTTTGCAGTCATCTGCGAACTTTGTTAGCCAGAGTCCCTTAGTGTTGGCCTGTACTTTAGAGAAGTAGATGCCAAACAAGAGCGGTCCCAGGACTGAACCCTGAGGTACCCCACTTGTCACCTGTCTGGAGCTGGATTTGGAGTCTGCTACTTTTACAGTGAGGGTTCTGTCAGTAAGTCAGTTGGCAACCCATCGAGTGATGTAGGGATTAATGCCCAGCTTAGTAAGTTTATCTATGATTCCAGAGTGAGGGCTGGTGTCAAAGGCCTTGGCGAGGTCCAGATAGGCTGTGTGGACCACCTTACCTTGTCCACAGCTCTAGGGACTGATTGAAAGAAGTCAATCAGGTTCAGGAGACAAGATCGGCCCTTCATGAATGCAAATTGCATAGGGTTCAGTGTTTGAAGGTTGCCAATGTCTTTGTTTATAAGTTCCATAATAATAAGTTCCATGGCCTTGCCGATCAGGCTCATCAGACTGATGGGGCAGTAGTTCCCGGGATCCAAGGTGGATCCCTCCTTGTGGAGTGGGATAACTGTAACTGTGCACCACTAAGTGGGCACGAAGCCTGAGGTGAGGCTATGATTAAACATAACACTTAGGTGAGATGCCAGTTCATTTTATAGTTCATGTAGTTCACAGCCTGGGATGTTGTCTGGTCCCATGGATGTTGTATTCTTAGCTTTGGATAGTGCATTTGTTACCTGTATGGCCATTATTACTGGAATTTGACAATCTTTAGGGGGTGGGGGGGTGACGTTTGCACTGAATTCATCTGCCAGGATATAGGCAATATCCTTGGGATCAGTATATTTAATGCCATTCTGTTGTAGCTCAGAGCAGATCTGAGCATTGCCATTTAGATTCTTGACATAGCTATAGAATGCCTTGTGGTTGTCTTTGGAATTTTTGGCAATTTTATTTTTGTGACTAGCTTTGGAGGATTATATGAGGGATCTCAGCTTCTTACTGAGGCTGGTAAGGGAGTTTTTTTGCATTCTGGGATTTTCCTTTTTTCTGCAACAGTTTCTTCCTTTTGTTGTAAAGTTTGTTTATGGCAAGGGACCACCAGATCGGCTTCCTTTTTTGGAGGAGAGTGTCTTGATTCTATTGGGGATGGCACAATTCATGCACGAGTGGATGTGCTCGTACAGTGCCTTAGTGTAAAATTCAGCAGTCAAACTTTCAGTTCCCGTCTGCATGGGTGTCATGAAGTTTGTCACTTCTGGCTTGAGTAGCATGAAGTTGGCTTTGGAGAAGTTTTTTATGGAGGTTTCCTTACTGGGGGGTGGGGGTGGGATGTGGGTGCCAAGGGTGATTAGCTAATGGTCAGACCTGACCAACGAGGGGGTGACCATAGGTGTGGAGCATTGATTTCCCATGTTGGTAACGACCAGGTCTAGGATATTGGAGCCCCTGGTGGGTCTAAGGATCAGTTGATACAGGGAGTTGGAATTTATGAATTCCAAGAACCACTGGGCAAAGGTGTTGGTACACAAGTAGTTTTCCCAGTTAATGGCAGGGTAGTTGAAATCACCCAGTATTAGGGTGTTTGGTTGTATCTTAATATTTTCCAGTATGTTTAGAAAGGTGTAGTGAGAATCTTGGGGCATGGTGGGAGATCTGTAGCAAGCTACAATTTGGATTGCAGTCTTACCTACTGTTAGTTGCACCTGGACAATTTCAGACACATTGTGTTGGGCAGCTAGCCTGGTGTTGTGAATATCCTTGGCGAACATGGACACTCCTCCACCTTTAGTATTTCGGTCCTGGTTTGGTGGCCAAAAAGTGTGGTAAGAGTTGTAACCTGGTATTGCAGGAGTGCTCTCTTGAGCCTTGAGGCAGGTCTCAGTTACTGCACAGATATCAATGTTCTCCATTTTTAGGAGTGCCTCGAGAGAGTGCATTTTGAGGTTTAGACTTCTAGCATTGAGTAGCATTATCTTCAGATTATTTTGCATGCTTTCAAATGTAAGCCCTGGAGTCATAGTGGAACCCAAATGTATAGAAACAGAAATTGTCCCTAAGTCCGGATCAGGACACTTGTCTGTCCACAGTTTTGCCTGTGTCCCCATTTTTTTATGTGAACACAGCCCGAGAACTGGAGCAGACACAAATCCACATTATAGTTAATGTACAGTATGACATAACACCACACAAGTCAGATTCAGTAATATCTTTTGCGGTCTTTATTATTTTACAGACACTTGCCTTTTGCCATTTATTATAACCTTCATGACAGCATCGCTAGTCAAAGTAATTCACAAATAAAACAGAAATGTCTGTCTGCAACCTAAAATTGTATGCTCACAATGCTGTGCACCCTTTCCAGCTTCGTAGTTTGCAATGTTTTAACCAAGATCACATTACAAACAGGCTTGTCTTCTGAATGGTAACGTAGTGATTCAGGCTTACATTTATAGTTGCCCCCAGCTAAACAGACAGCCATTACTGTGACAAAGTTACAACCAGAAAGCAATAAGCAGCAGTGGCTCG
The DNA here is from genome assembly GCF_019279795.1 of Protopterus annectens. Classification (NCBI taxonomy): domain Eukaryota; kingdom Metazoa; phylum Chordata; order Ceratodontiformes; family Protopteridae; genus Protopterus; species Protopterus annectens. The sequence goes on along the minus strand of NC_056728.1, from coordinate 1,564,812,689 downwards.
ACATGAAATGCCAATTTTCACTGCTGCCCCATTAACGGAAAAGTACCAAATTTTCTCTTAATCAGGTCCTATCTGCACTATTGAAAACTAAGAACACTGCTTCCATGGGTGCAGATAATCTAAATGGCTGCATCCTAGTAACTTCCAAATATAGCTTTACTCATCCCTCATGACTTACTTAACTTTAGCCTACCCACTGCATTATGTATTGAACATTTGGAAAATTGCCATGTTGGTACTATTACATGACGGCACCCTCATCATAGAGCCAAGTGATGATTACTGACCCATATGTTAATCTAGCATGGTGTGACATCATAGAGTATATCAATTTCTATATATATATATATATATATATATATATATATATATATATATATATATATATATATATATATATATATATGGATCTAGCTGAAGCCTTCATTTCAAATCACTATGCAGGTGGTATTGACAAGCTCACTCACCTCAATATTAACCCCTACATCATCCAGTGGATTGCCAACTGACTCACTGACAGGATTCACAAAGTTGGGAGCCAACCAAAAGGAATGTTAATAGTGATGTCCCTCAGTGGTCTATCCAGGGCCCTCTCTTCTTTGACATCTCTACTTCTAGACCCTCATGTGCAAAACATGACTTGAACTGCAACTGAAGTTGTGAATTATTTAACTATTGATAATGTTCTTTTTTTCACCTTATTATCTCTTGTCCAAATATGCAGTCTGTATCTATAATTTCATGCTGTATGAAATGAATTTGTAAATTTTTGACTTCATTAATATGCTGTTCTTATGTATTAGACTTTGGGCAGGATTCACGAAGCCTCCGTGTAAGAGTTACAAGGCTTACACGGAGGCTGCAGTTAAACGGTGTGACGTCAGCATGCCATGCATATGCATGAGGGCATGCTGAATCACACCTAAGGCTAACACAGTCCGTGTAAGACAGTAGGGAGCGTCTCCATTGGGCGAGCCCTGCAAAGGGACACGCCCCCAGAAGAGTAAAAGACCTGAAAGTAAACCCCCACGACAGAGTCCGTGTAAATGTGAATAAACACAACACAACACATGCCCCCACAGACTATGAACATAAAATGTATAAATGAACATCTTATATATTTTTTTATAAGTTGTAAAGATGTTTGCCCGTGAGTGCACATTTTGCGTCCCGCTAGCCACAGTTAGCAGTCAGTGGAAAAGCATATAAGAACTAAATATGCAAAGTAAGCCAAGAAGCAATAGCGTAGCGGTAGAGACGTCGGCTGAAGAGGAGGCAGTCATGGTTCGAGCCCCCACAACATCAATATTTATTTTAGTGAAATAAGCATGAAACAATTCCCTGACATATATGTACATATATAAAATTATATTGTATGTAAAATGTAATGAAATGGGCCATGTATTTTGAAGAAATGTGAGATAATAAAAAAAAAAAATGTCAGATGTGCCTATAGCTGAGCTACAGTCTAACAAGTTGAGGATATCTGCCTGTAGGTGAGCAGTGTTTTAACAGGTGTAAAATGAGTGCCCATAGGTGAGCAGTGTTTTAACATGTGTAAAATGAGTGCCTGTAGGTGAGCAGTGGTTTAACAGGTGTAAAATGAGTGTCCGGGGTTGAGCAGCATTTTAACACGCTGAAACTGTGTGCCCATAGCTGAGCTGAGCGTAATAGGCGTGCTGACAACCAAACGATGCGTAAGCCAGCATGACCCGTTTGCGCGGAGCTGCGCACCGTGCCAACAAGCTAACCAATGGGCAATGTTGAGCAAGCTGTATCAAAACTGCCTTTACACAGACACACCTACTAGCCTGTGTAGACAGTCATAAAATATAAAAAGCAATGGCCAGGCTCGAACCCAGGATACCATGCACCATAGTCAAAGTACTGAACCACTAAGCCATGACAGTCGCACTTAGAAATGCAGTAATAGCATATATATAGGAATGAATAGAAAGAGGAGCATGACAAAGCAGGTTTTGTGAAGCTGATACAATTCCAAAATGGCCAATCACAGATAAGTGCAGGAAAAGTGGCATATATAAGCCACAACGTAACCGATTGTGGAACCAACTTGCAGCCAGGATGGCAGGTGTAGGAGAGGGTAGCTGCTTCCGAGCACAGAGGTGGGGCGTTGAGGAGTCCAAATATATGGTTTGGCTCCTCGTCCATGATCATGAGGCCCAACTCATGCAGGGCCAGGTCCTGTGGGGAGCATATAGGGCTGAGGCATGGGACCGGTTGGCACATGATCTCACCAGTGCCACAGGAATACCAAGGACTGGTGAACAGGTCCGTCACCACCATGTGGACCTGAAGAGATGGAAGCAGGACCAACTGAACCATTGGATCCAGGAGGCCCGGCAAATGCCCAACGCCCCACTACTGAGTAAGTTACATATAATTATTTATCTAAGAAATTAACCTAGCTGATATTATGGAGATGTGTATTCCAATATTACTTCATATATATTACAGCTGCAGGTGTCCGTTCCATGAACCGTCGAGCCTATGCCGATAGGCTGGTGCAGTTGCGCCACCAGGCAGGTCAGTAATTCTCTCCCTGTAACTGTAAAAAAATATATAAGTATGACAGTTTGCAAAAGAGTGCAGTGTAGTCACTTATTAATAAAATGTGCAAGTAACAGTGTAAGAGAGTTTGCAAGTATTGCTTGATTACAAAAGTGTGATGCAGCCTGTAATCCAAACATAAAAATGAAACAAGTCTGAAATAAAGATGTCCCACCTGTAATATAATAGTACATAACCTGCAGCAGGCTGAAAAGTACAGCTACAGAAGCTGAGTAAAACACATGTGTGAAATATATCCCTGTTTAAATTCTGAAACATGACATAAGTGAGACTGTTGGAAAGGATTGTTATAACTAAAAGTAAAACATGTCAATAAAGCCTAGAATTATGTACCATCCTGAATTGTAAAAATAAAACAAGTGAGAGAGTGTGAGAAAGAGGTATGAATCCACCAATAAAGTAGTAATAACTCCTGAATAAAGTATACTGCAGTCAGTACAGAATGAAATGAATGTGACAGGCAGAACCAAACAGCAACATGTGTTGAAAAAAGTACTGAAGCTGGAATGTGTGTCCTAAAATCTGGATATGTTGCTCTCAGTTTGCAATATGCAGATAGTATGGTTGTATGAAATACCAAACATCCACAGTTGTCCATAGCCATATAAACCAAATGTAGCAGGATGATGTAGCTGAACAGAGCCAGATATGAATGTGTATGAATAAATATGAAATGTATATTGATGTAGCAGTAACATTCCTATCACCAACCTGAATTAGTTATCACATAGGAAACTGTAGTCAGACCTGTAGTGTGTATATATCTGCAGCTACTAGAAATGTACAGCATATGTATAGGTATTTGAAGTTGTTAATGAAATATTTCTTCACCCTACCCTATAACCACAAATAATCCATTCCACGTGAAATGGGTATGTGCATTCACAATTAACACCCCTGGACATTTGTCCTGTTGGTTCATACATATTTGCATGTACGTTGATGCATGTGCCCTGTTCATACATCCAAACCTGATGGCCTGTTGCCATCAATCAACCCTACATGTTGTTGGATTGTGTATTGCTGTTCAAATTATGCATGTGTTATGCTTGCTGTTCAATGGCTTGAATTTATGGGTGTTTGGTTAATGGGAATACTAATGCATGCTGTTACAACTAATTGTGAATGGTATTGTATGTTATTAACCCAAACTGTCATAACATAATGCAAAACATAGGACGACAGGGAAGGCGGGTTCCAGCGGACCCACCTCTCCCACCTCAGCAGGCGAGTGCACCTGGCAGTAGTGCCCAGGCCGGACCCTCCTCCGGTGGCCCTGTGCCACCTGCAGGTGGAAGCGCTGCAGGGGATGGGGCTCGTCCCCCCTCTGCAAGTGTGGCCGGAGGAGAGCATCCACTCACCCTCCGTAGTGTCTGGACTGTGGTGCGTAGGGAGATCCGGCATGCTGTGCTTGGGCCCCTACGCCAGCTTGAGGCACGGGTGGCACAACTCACGGGCATGCCTGCTGCCTGGCCTACACAGCCCCCAGCACAGCCCCATCCTGGGCAGTGAAGGCACAGTGGCAACTGCCCATGGGTGGGGATCTCAGTTCCACTGTTGCCATCTGTGGGCTCATGGGCTCGAGATATCCAAACATCCATCCCCGTCAATTGTGTAACCTCCCCACATGTGTCATACACCACCCCTGTATGCGTCTTGTTTGTCTTGTCTGTTAACCTCCCCTACCTACCTCCCCAGCTATACCGACTTCCTGTACCTGACATACCACTCTCACCTGAAAAAAAAAAAAGGGTACTCTGTACCCACAAAAAAATTACGCCCCATACATAGCTGCCCATTTTGCACACGTCTGCTGGACATGTAAACTGGCAATTACAATTGGCTGTACAACAAATATTACACCTCTCTCAGGGGTGGAAGGTTTCAAATTTCACACCAAATTACAAACATATGCACAGCTGTTGCTGACGAAGAAATGGGCAGCTATGGGCCTTTCCTACATCCCTCCTGCAAAACCCGAGCTTGTTTTCCTACTGTCCTACCCTCTTTGTGCCCCCTTTTTCACCAGTTTCCTATCTCCCCATTTTCTTTTCTTTAAAAGAAAATAAGCGAGTGTCTTGTGAGTAAGCACTTTTAAGCAGTAGTAAGCGGGTGTGCGTGAAGCTAAGTGGCAGTGTGCAAACGTGAGCTCCGCGCAAACCAGCGCTAACCCGCTTACAACTGCTTAAAAGTGCCTTAGTCACTCTGAATGACAAGGCCTGTAGTTTTCTCAGCAGCAAAATAAAATACCTCCCTCAGTCTCGAGCCCAGGACCTTGGAAACACTAGTCTGCATGACTTACCACTAAGCCATGACTGCTATACAAGAACATTGTGCTGAAAGAAATATATCATAAAATAGTAGGAATTAATGTAAAGGGAATATAGCAAGTCTAGTACACAAAGCATGTCATGTATATTTACTGTCAAGTCTAGTGGATTTGTAAAATCGTACTGTGTGCTGAGAAACAGTTATGCTAGTTGGTAGCTACTAGGTAATAATGTCACAGTAGCATCTGGCAAGCCACACACATACTCAGAGCAGGATAAACACTGCCATAGTTGAATAGTTAGGAGATCAGACATAGCAACTGTGACTGAGTTACAGGGATGTCCCTGATGTGAAAACAAATGTCAACTGTGCCTCACTGACACCCTGTCAAATGTACTAACAGTAGGCAGAAAGGTGTAATTACACATGCAATGGTAACTATGACTGACTGAAGGTATGCACCATCTGCACGGCACAAATGGTGTACTAATACATATGCTTGAAATAACCCACAGTCACAACTGCAGAGTATCAGAATATGTCACTGGAGTAGCCCACTGCTATGTACCATTCCATGAGGCTGATAAAAGATGCACCGGAGAGTATCTGAGGCCTGCTCAGCAGCATGATCAAATACCCCTGTAAGTGTCAAGGCCCACACCATGGCCAGACCACACTGCATGCAGTAACACCCTACCACAACAAATACATAGGGAATTGCTGCCCAAACTGATTTAGCAAGCATTACAAGCTGTGAATGTAAATGGAAAATAGGAAAGCCATAGCAACACATTACAGGAAAGACACCTAGCAGGCATACAAGGAGTGAATGTAAAGGCCAAATATTGAAGCCATAGCAACAGATTGCAAGAGCCACTGCTATATACCAGTTACACCACAATTTCCACAGGAAAACACACACACCCATATAAACAGTATGACTAGTTGTAGGTGTCAGTTTACATACACACGGAGAACAGGACACTGGAGGAAGGAATACTCAGCTTACAGAACAACATGCATTGCAGTGTCTACAACACAGCCTGAAATATGAGAGACATACCAACCCTTACACTCACAGAACAGTGTCCACAACAAACCAGCATGGTCCCCACCCTGATAATCTGAAAGGGCTATGCCTACCTAACAGACCTTTTTATAGCACAGTCCTGTAATCACAGTGAGAACTGCAATCACTACACAACAGGCTGCATGCAATTAGTAAATGCTGGCTAACAATTGGTGCAGAGGCCATCACATGGACATGTGCAGATACCTACAAAAGCATCCTGTACTCCCAGTCCACACATGCAATACTGTCATTGCACCTGCTGGAGGTAGAGAGAGAGAGAGAGAAAAAATAATAACGAAAGAAAGAAAGAAAGAAAGAAAGAAAGAAAGAAAGAAAGAGAAAGAAAACAAAAAAAACTGAAACAACAAAGCAAAGAGGCTAACAGCAGGCCAAGCAACTGCAAGCTTACACAAACAGCTGCAAGAAACACAGGTAATGTAAAGTACTACTATAATACTCTACATACTGTGAACCCTCCAGATGTGTTATTGGTCTGTATCTATGTATATGAAGATGTGCATAGGGCCGGGGACATACTGACACTGTCAATGAAGGCTCCACATACATATGTATGTGACGGTAGCTATGTGCACATAGCAATGTAGGTTATAGTGCAATGTACAAGTAGGGTGTACAGTAATGGATGTTCAGCAATACGTTACTGTGTGTATACATATGTGGAACTAAAAAGGAGTATATATATATATATATATATATATATATATATATATATATATATATATATATAACATGTGTATATGTATGTATATCGAGATATGTATGTATGTATAGATATATATATATATATATATATATATATATATATATATATAATATGCATATGTGTATACATAGATAGAGAGGGATGTAGAAATATATAGACATATATAGTTTCACAGTGTCATAGTATAGTACTAGGCTATCTGCAGACAGTGTATAAAATAGATTTAGAAACTTGCGCCTCTGTATAGTAGTGACACAATGAAGACCCCCCCTACATAATAGCATTAGTTTACTGTGCCTCTGTCTAGTAGTGACACAGAGAAGACCCCTGCTGTAAACCTATGATCTCCCATCCACTTGTCAAGAATGCACATGAAGAGTGTCAGTGAGGGTCTCTGCCTAACATGAACTGGGATCCTGTTCCACAGTATGGGAAGCCTCTTAGTGATGGATCTGTCCCTACAGTATGTTCTATTCATATGTGTGCTGAGGTTTAAATCCGTAGCTGTCGTGCTTCTGATGGAGTTGGATTGTATGGGGTGGAACATGTCCATCAACACCTGATTGGACATGGCCTACTACATCAGGCACAGATCACCCCTACGTAGGCAGTATGCTATGGAATAGAACATGAGTTACGTTAGTCTGGCAGCATATGACAGTTGTTGCAGACCCTTGATCCTCCTGGTGATGTACGTATGGGGTCCCCCTAGCTGTTGCAAGTGCCAGGTGAGGTACATAACAAATGGGGCATAGTGCACAGTCATGGGCCTGATAAGGGAGGAGTATAGGGGTACAATGACCCCTTTTGATGTGGATGTGAATGCCTTCATGATAAGGTGGGCAAGGTAGGAAGTCCATCCAACCACTTTGGCAATGTGGGTGTCAAATGAGAGGTCAGCATTGAACAGTGTCACCAGGTCTCCGATTACTTTGTCCGTACTCAGTGGGTTATTGTCTATGTGATAATATGTAGGTAGCTTGTCTGTCCAAAAGGGTATGAGTATACATTACGTGGCATGCAGTGTAAGGCCATGACTCCGGCACCAGTTGTTGGTGTCCATGAGGCCTGTCAGTAGGATGTATGTGTCAGCTGGTGTATCACCTATGGCACCTAGTATGCAGTCATCTTTGAACATTGTAAGCCACTACCCTCCCATGTCTGCTTCCACATCTGAGAATGATATGCCGAACATGAGCAGTCCCAGGACAGAGCCCTGTGGGACACCACATGTGACTGGCTCTGAGTCTGACATGGCACCAGTGAGTTTGACTGTAGGGTTTCTATCTGTTAGCCGGTTTGCAACCCATCATGTGACATATGGATTTACATTTCAGCTGTTGATCATGTCTATGATGCCAGAGTGCGGTATTGTGTCGAAAGCTGTAGGCAAGTCCAGGTAGGCTGTATGGACCACAGTGCCCTCATCAATGGCTCTAGTGACTGATTTGAAAAGGCCAACCAGGTTCATAAGGCAGGATCTGCCCTCTACAAAGCCAAACCGGGTGGGATCAAGTGTCTAAGTCCCCAATGTCTCTGTGTATGGGTACCATAATGATCCTTTCCATATTGTTGCAGACCAGGCTGGTTAAGCTTATGGGGCGGTAGTTACCAGGGTCTGTAGAGGTGCCTCCTGTGTGGAGTGGGACTACTGTTGCTGTATGCCAGTGTCCAGGTACAGATGCTGTAGTAAGGCTACGGCTGAATAACATGTAATGTGCATGTGTAGCTCCTCTTGCAGTTCACGTAGCATGCAACCTGCAATACCGTTGGGTCCCTTTGATGCTGTGTTTACAGCTCTGCTGAGGGTGGATCCCAGCTGGACATCTGAGATGACAGGGAGGTTACAGTCAGCTGGGATAAGTAATTCCACATGTGTGGGTGAGGGAGGGGAGAAACCTGCACTGAACCTGTCTGCCAGAATGTTGGCATTATCTGTGTGTTCAGTGTAACGTTTGTCACTGTGAACTAACTGTGAACACAACTGAGGGTTCCCACCCAGGTGTGTAACATAGCAGAGGAAGGCCTTGTGGTTATCTGTAGTGACCATAGCGATGTCCCTCTCATTGTTGGCCTTGCATGTTTGTACGACAAAATGTATCTTTCTACTACTGCTGATCAGAGATGCCGTATCTCTATGGAAGTATGCTCTGCCATGCAGTAGCTACCTTCTGTTGTTATACAATTTGTTCAATGCTGGGGTCCACCAGACAGGACGCCTGCCCTTGGTGGAAAGGGTCATGGTTTCATTTGTGATTGCATGATCCATGCATTCTTAGAGATGTCTGTAGAAAGCATATGTGAAGGTGTCTGCATTGTGGGAAGTGGTTTACACTGGCCCAGTGGGCATTAAGGATACCAACTCAGTTATAAGAAGTGTAAAGTCGGCATGTGAGAGGTTTCCCACTGTAGTCTTTTGTGTTGTGGGGGAGGTGGGATATGTATATCCAGGGGGATTAGTCTGTGGTCAGATGTGACTAGTGAGGGGTATACTTCCAGTGTGTAGGACATTGTCCCCATGTTTGTGATGATCAGGTCTAGTATATTATCTCCTGTTGTGGGAGAGGTGGCTAGCTGTTCCATTGCATTTGACATAGTGAATTCCGGGAACCTTTGGGCTATGGTGTTCAGGGTAGAATAATGCACCCAGTGTATGTTAGGGTAGTCGCAGTATCCCAATATGATGGTGTGTGGTAGGACATTCATATCCTCCAATGTCTACAGGAAGGCTGACTGTGCTCCCTGAGATTGGGAGGGTGGTCTGTAAAATGCTACCAGTTGTATAGCAGGTTTGCCTATGGTTATCTGCCCCTGGATGGTCTGTGATGCTTCATGTGTTGCCACTAACCTGGAGGGGTGTGTGTCCTTCATGAATATGGACACACACCCCTCCCTTTTTGTTTTGTCCCGAGTCCTGGGGACAAAAAGCATGATATGGGGTATAGCCTGGTACCGCTGGTGTGATCTCAGGAGCCTTGAACCAGGTTCTCATTTACTGCACAGACATCGAGATTGGTAGAATATGTATGTACAGATATATGTAATACACACATACAGATATAGATATCTGTAGAGACATATACAGATAGATCTGACTGACAACAGATATGTCTGTATATGACTATCTCTCTCTCTCTCTCTGTTCCACCCCCTCACACTCTCACTTACCCTGTGTCTCTCTCACTCTCTCCCCCTCTCTCCCCACATCTATATGTATATATCTACATCTATATATACATATTTTATATACATATATACAAACATATATATATCCATATACAGATATAAAGATATCAACATATATATATACATATATATATATATATATATATATATATATATATATATATATATATATATATATATATATATATATATATATATATATATATATATATATATATATATATATATATATATACATATATAGACTGTGTGAGGCACATGTGTGCAGATGTCTTGCAACAGGTGCCTGGTGTCAAAGGCATGGAGTGAACACCAGTGTGGCTACTGGAGTACCATACCCCATTCAAACACACTGACATCAGTAACCACCACATATGTACATGCCTGCCCACCACTGCATGTGTCAGGGGGGAACAGGGGCAACAAGTGTACAATAGGCTCCACATTGATATACACAGTGGCACACTAGTCCTGTAATACCTGTACATGGAATGTGTCAGTGGACATGGTGTGTCAGCTATGGACATGTAGGTCACTGTACCCCTCCACACCCCACAATGTCCTACACGGTATGTACCTCCCATGACAGCTACAGCTATGGAGAAGGACACAGACATATCCAAGTAACTGTGTCAATGCACTCAAACACCACAGAACACACACAGACTACCTACATAGAGGTTACCACTGCTGCATGTACATAGTTCGGTCACACCCATGACAGTTGTCTAACAACCATGGTAACACCTCCAACATCCACAACACAAATTACCTATGTCTGTCGTCCTTGTCACTGCAGTATAGAGCACATGGTGGAAGTACAGGATCCTACCCACAGATATGATATACCCTGTAGTAGACCACACAGAATTAAGAAGCAAGGCTCCACATGAGTAGATGTCAAACATACCCCTGCTGAATGTTATGCAGATAGGTAATATGCCATATGAGTCACCCTGTTTAACTGTTTGTAAGGAGCAGGTACAATCATAACACATGTGTCACAAGGGGCAGGGTAGCATAACAGTATGCTGCTGTAGGCCCAGGGCCAAAAGCACACTACCTACCTAGGACACAATGCACACCCATGAACACATTGCAAATGGAATATGTGAGGTGGAATGAGTGTGTTAGTGACTGGGTGTATGTTGTGTACTGGTGTGATTGCTCACCATGACTGTCTGTCTGTCATGGTAGTGTGTGTCCTTGGTGTGAGGCCAGAGACAGGTGTGTGAGGTATTGCGATCAACACATACTACATTGCCATATGTTGTGCTGTGTTACCCTGTATGTCACTGTGGTGTAGGTAGGGTTATGGCAAGTAAGAGTAGTGTGCATTACCAGTGAAATATGTAACGTGCATTGTGTGCAGTGCATGGGCTGATAATGTTCCCCATACAGTACCTTGATACAAACCCCCAGTGTGAGGTTGTGTATTGTACCTGAAACAGTGTGTTGACTGCTGCAGTATACTAGTCTGTTGTATGGAGTGTGCCAGGTACTGTTGCACAGTTGTCGGATGAGCACTGATATCTGGTCATGTACATGTGTATCCCCAATAGACAGACAGATGCTATATATGGTGCTTAAGTTATATCACTGCAGTCGAGTATTATGTGTATTATGTGTGCTATAGTTTGCTGACAGATATTGCTGACATATTTTCCTTCTCCTTTTCAGGGCCATGGTTCACCAGCGACACCCTGTCTACTCCGTTGCAGAGGAGGAGGAGATACACCAGAGCCTGGTGTGGGATTTCGCTGTACTCTTTTCCCAGAACCAGCTGGAGAGGGCTGCACTGTGGCAAGACCTGGTCCGTGGGGTAAATGACATAGGCACACATAACCGGACATATGAGCAGGTGCACCATCACTGCAGTGATTTAATTAGAAATGTCCGTCAGCGTGCATCGGATATCCACAGGCAGCAGCTTGCCACAGGTGGTGGGGTGGCTAGACATCCCCCCCTCACCAGACTGGAGGGACTACTCCTGAGTGTTGTGGCTCCAGCACAGCAGCAACAACAACAGCATACATGTGTAATGATGGAGGCTGGAGCCACACAGCAGCAGGACACAGAGCATGCAGGTAACATGCCATGTGTATAGTTGACCATTCTGTACACTGTTAGGTTATGCATGTGTGAGGTGTGTCCTCATTTTGTAGCTGTAATCTTGGTAATTATTGTGCATTAGTGATATCCTCAATATCTGCAGTATACCTGTGGAAGCTAACTGTTGCACTACTGAACTGTATCATGCCCACAGTATCAATGGCACAGTTGTGCCCACTGACAATAAATGTCTCTTTTCTGCAGGTCCCTCTGGTGTAACAGCAAGGCAGCCTATCCATGCTGGTGAGTGTGTAATACCATTACCTTCAATACTCTGTATACTAATAGTAATAGTAGGCTGAAGCAGTAGTGCTATGTGTTTGATTGCAGGTGTGTTTGTGTCTGTGGGTTGATATCTCATATACTGAGGTGTGTGCATGTGTGCATGTGCCCATGTGTGCATGTGTGCATGTGCATGTGCCCATGTGTGCATGTGTGCCCATGTGCCCATGTGTGCATGTGTGCATGTGCACATGTGTGCATGTGCCCATGTGTGCATGTGTGCATGTGCCCATGTGTGCATGTGCATGTGTGCATGTGCATGTGTGCATGTGTGCATGTGTGCATCAGTGGTGGCATTGTGTACACATTGTAAACTGTGTTTCCTGTCTTACTCCCACAGGTTCTGGTGCTGCTCTGGTGTGGTGTGGCATGTGTGCATGTGTGTGCATGTGTGCATGTGTGCATCAGTGGTGGCATTGTGTACACATTGTAAACTGTGTTTCCTGTCTTACTCCCACAGGTTCTGGTGCTGCTCTGGTGTCGTGCAGCAGGAAACCTGAATCAGCTGCTGTGGATAGTGATAATGATGATACCTGTGTAATGGCACAGGTAGGTGTGCCAGGGTCCGTCATTGGTCAGCCAATTGACACTGCACAGCTGTCGATCCCATCAATGCGCACAGTCATCCTGTCAATACATCCTTTGTCACCAATGTCCCTAGGTGATGGACAGGATACAGTGGGCATTGACCAGGGTAATGTGGTACCGGTGGCACATGCATCCCCACACTGCAGCCATGGCCAGGGTCCTGACATGGTACCACACAGGCAGACGTCCATGGGTTCTTGTGGGAGCATCCGTGGGTGTACCGCCCCTGTCAGACGTACCCACAGAGGTCTTTCAACCCCAGCTATGTCTCAGGCTATAATGCAGGCACAGCCACGTATGAAACAGTACACCAGACAGGGTCTGAGGGAGCTGAGAGCATGTCGCACAGCCATGAGTGACAGTATGTGTGATGTTGCGGCTGCCATCGGCAACTTCACCGAGGTCATTGACAGGCATTGGGGGGACACATTAGATCTGTTCCACAACTACATGCCCATGAGCCAGGGCAATGGTGGACGGTTGAGACATCGATGTGGCCATATGCCAGCAACAGCATCAGCTGGCAGCCATCGCGGACGACAACAGGGCCGCTCACATAGTGCCAGCAGCAGCCCCAGCAATGCTGGGTCTGTGCTATCATCGGACCGCCCCAGGAGACCACGCGTGCGTGGCTGGACAGTCCCAACAGGGACCTGTCTCCAGTCAACAAACACCTGCTTCTGATGACAGTACCCAGTCTGGCTTAGTACCTGATACGGTCCGTAGCACCCCTGCCAGGCACAGGTACCATGTCCGTGGCCACAGACAGTGATCTGTATGACCTGGCAGGTACAGTCTGTGGCTGTCCACAAACACCTGTATATGGCAGCCATGAGGTGGGACTGTGTGCATTCATACACACATGCAAAGTGATAACACCTAGGGCTACTGCATACATGCACACACTGCATCAACATTGCCCCATCTTGTACTGCTGTCCCTCACCAACACACACACACACACACACACACACACACACACACACACACACACACACACACACACACACAGACATGTCAGTTGGTTGTATCAGTGGCAGACTCAGGCATACCAGGTACACACCCTGTGCATATGATGAAACTGTGCCACCTCCTGCAATCTGTAAAATCGGTGCAGGAACAGGTTAACATGGTGCTGATGCACAGGGTGAGTACATAGACATATTGTACTAGTATGATGTTGACAACAGTACAGTGTAATGATAGCATTGTGGGTATATACCAGCATGCCTGATGCAGTTACAGTATGAATGTCATTGTATTGTTTTGTACACCCATAGTAATTACCACAGTGTTCTGTCTGCACATCTTTGCATACTGGTGGTGAGGCTGTGAAGGGATGGCCACCTACATAGGTAGCACAGGGGATACAACAATGTACATATTGATACTCAATGATGGCCATGCCAACTGCGAGTTGCATGCTGTCCACACACGACTCTGCAATGCAGATGTTTCAGGATGTTGATATCTGTGCAGTACTACACAACAGGTTCAAGGCTCACAAGAGCACACTAACACTACAGGGTCACACCTCATACCATGCATGACAGCACAAAAACACAGAACTAACTATGACAGGAGGGAGAGTGTCCATACATGTCAAGGATACTGTGGTGCCAGGACAGGTAGCATACATCATACTAAGTCTGGAACTACTGAGTGAGGGCTCAGTGTCTGTTATTTGACATGTGTATTATTACAGGTATGAGCACTTGGGTATCAGGCCAGTTATTCAACATTACAAAGGTACGTGGTCTATACACTTGTGTGGGGTGCAGCTGGACCCAGCCCGTCTGACCTGTGAATGTCTGGGTACTGGCTTATAGTGCCTGCATATATGTACTGTTACCTACTGGAAGTCGTACACCTTGTTTGTTGTGGCATAGTCTACATACAGGCCTGCTGACTGTAGCTTTGTTTCTTTGCATGTTTGCCTGTTATGTTCCTGAAACACTGATTCCACCTGCAGTGCAGATATACAGTGCCTCTGTGGATCCCTAGTGACATCTGTGTTGCTTACTGTACTGATGTCCATGTGTCACATGACAGAACGTCACTGTTTGTCCTGTTTGCATGTAGCTTGCCTGTAACACATTGCATATGACTTACCTCACATTTGCTCAAGACAGCATTCATATATGCCAGCACTAACAAATCAGGAGCACTACACCCTCACATAGACACCTTGAGTACCTTGTTCCCTATTGGCCCTATGTGTCATTACTTAGTATGGGAGTCACAATGCTATGGTAGCATGTGCAAAGGTCACCTGTCGATCTACTCTCAGATCCAGTTGGTGAATCTGTGAGTCATGTGGCAATGTTACAGCTGCCTCATGCACACAGACAACTCTCTCCCCTTCCCATACACGTACAACACATGTGAGAGATGCAACCACATAGCCAAACTGGGGGTTAAGCTCTGTTTACACAGCACTGGCATTCCCTGTCAGGTGGAGTGGGATACTACAGTGAATACAGTACCAGTCTCCCATAGACCTGCCACGACCACAATCCAAACACAGAAACACACAGGTACATTATTGGGCTCTCAGAATAGCATCCTGCCTGAGCAGCTGACACCTGCAAAGCAGACACACAAGCAAACGTTAAGCCAGAGCAGAGCACATGCAACATATAGCTCACAAAGCCTGTGTGCCAAACAGTCATAGGCCATATGGCTAGACAACACACCTGCTACAGTTGTATGAGGTACCTCTATCATCACGTACACTGAGGTCCTGCTCCCAGGCTGAAGAAGGTGATGATCATGCTGAGCTGCCCGTTGGGCACTATGATCCACCACATAACACAAGCATACTGGTCACTCCAAGGCATGTAGAAGTATGACTCAGTCATTGTCTGTGCCAGTGTGTATGACCTCTGATGCACCTCCCTGGACTACATGTTAGGGGACATAGAGGGGCTCTCTGAGCTTGTGGCACAGGCTGGTATGACCCTGGCCTTGAGTAGCATCTCACCCTCACCATGAATGCTGCCACAATATGTAGACAGGATCATCAGTTTCTGCAATTAACGTATGTTTCAGTGACATTCAAAGGGGATCCAATGCCTGTCAGTGTGGGATTACATGCTGGACAAACCACATTGCTTTGCTTGGGACAGCTTGCACCTGTCACCCATGGGCCATTGTATATTGGCAGAGGCTGTTGCTACACACATAGTGCCTTTGTATGCAAGGCTGACATTACATAGCCACCTACACAGGTATCACACGGGATGGGACACTAATAGCAATGCTACTCAACAGCAGCAGTGTAAACCTCAAGATGCATGCTGTGGAAACTGTCCTTAGCATGGGGTACAGCAATATCCGTGCAGTAACAGACTCCTGGTACAAGGCTCCCAGGTGCACACCATCAGTGCCAGGTCATTCCTGATACCATGCTTGTCATCCCCTACACATGCACCAAACCAGAACAGGGGGGATGTATTCAAAGGCACCTCAGATACACACACACCCAGGTTGGTGGCACTGCACAAAACATCAGAGCCTCTCCATGTGCAACACACAGTGGGTTAGACTGCCTTCAGGTTCATAGCCTGGCACACACCACACTCCCATACCCAGGAAACCCACTTGGCCTTCCTGACAACACTGGGAATATGACGGTCTCTACACACACCATTATATGGTTGTACTGCAACTACCCTAACATACAGTGTGAGCATTATTCTAGCTGCAAGACCCTATCTGAAGGGTTCCTATCATTCATTCCCTGCATTGCTATGGAACAACCTGTTACCACTCCCACAAGTGGTGACAACATGCTGCACCTGTTCATCTCCAACATGTGGAATATATGCTCCAGACCAATCATGTATCCCTCGCTGGTGGGATGACACCAACTACAACCCACACTGTATAGTCACATACCACATGCAGCCCCTGCACAGAACACCACAGTCATACAGTTGTCTGATGCATATTCCATGTATTCACATGAGGCAGGCTTCGGACATGGGAACTCTTGCAGTTCACAGGTACATATGTGTAGGTGGCACACACATACATCATGTGTGCATTGACATTACTAATATAATGCATGTCATGTAATATTGGGAACAACACCCCACACACATGGACAAACTGTGTGACAAAAATACACATGGTATTTGTAGGATTCAAACCCCTACCTAACTATGTTATGACACTTGTGAGAAATGCATTAGCAGAGCGTGCTGTTTGCATTTTTGGGGGATTGCTTTCTCCTGCTGTACTTATAGGGTGCTGACATCATCAGTGTTTAGACAGTGGAATATTCAGCATGTGTTGTGTAGTTCTAGTTGCAAAAAGGGACATTTCTCATGCACATGGAATTGCACACACTACTCCCCCACACACACACTGGGCACTTACAGGATTCAAACCCCTACCTAACTATGTTATGACATTTGTGATAGACGCATTAGCAGAGCACGCTATTTGCATTACTGGTGGGATTGCTTTCTCCTGCTGTACTTATAGGGTGCTGACATCATCAGTGTTTAGACAGTGGAATATGCAGCATGTGTTGTGTAGTACTAGTTGCCAAAAGGGACATTTCTCATACACATGGAATTGCACACACTACTCCCCCACACACATTCACACACACACTGGGCACTTACAGGATTCAAACCCCTATCTAATTATGTTATGACACTTGTGAGAGACGCATTAGCAGAGCGCACTATTTGCATTATTGGGGGGGATTGTTTTCTCCTGCTGTACTTATAGGGTGCTGACATCATCAGTGTTTAGACAGTGGAATATGCAGCATGTGTTGTGTAGTACTAGTTGCCAAAAGGGAAATTTCTCATACACATGGAATTGCACACACTACTCCCCCACACACACACTGAGCATTTACAGGATTCAAACCCCTACCTAACTATGTTATGACACTTGTTAGAGATGCAGTAGCGGAGCGCACTATTCACATTACTGGGTATAATAGCTGCTCCTGACATATGTATAGTGTGCTGACATCATTATGGATGAAGAGGTATGTACATCTGTGACTATCCATCAGTACAGGGGAGAGCATATCTATGCATTAACTTTGCACAGGCACAGTGGCCTACTGTACTGTGGAGGCAAACGCCAAATACACTGTGGATAGCCTTCTGTATTCCCTAGGGACAACAGTCAGGTATTGCACTCTACGGCCATATGTTTACCTGTCAGATGCAAGTATCTGTTGCTCATATATTGTTTGTGGGTCTTTATTGCCATAGCCTTCCCTATCTCTATAAACAATGTGTGTACTGTGGGAGATGTTTGCATATGAGTGGGATCCAGTACTTTACTTATGTCTCTGTTGTAACTTCACTGTGTGCACTGGGCAGATGTCTGTATTGTGGGAGGTTCCTGTGTTAACACAAAGAAATGCCAGATATGTGTGTGTAACTGCTGAACTGTGACATGGCCTAAGTGTGTGAGCATGCCCAGTTAACAGTTTGTATGGCTTCTTGACTGCCACATCTCATTTATCTAAGTGTGCGAGCATGCCCAGTGTGACCTTTCCTTATGTTGGGATTTGTGGACCACCACATTTGTGTTTGTGTGTGGACGCCATCTATATATCACATGTACAGTTGAGTGTTGGACATCAGGTTGTGTTCTTACTGCCCAACTGCTTTGTGTCTGAACCTAACAGGCATTATGCTGTGCCTGCAGGGTCACTTTGGGATAGTTTGCATACAGTTGTCATCATCCTTTCCTGCTGACCAAACAGTTGTATTGTCGTATAGTGTACTAGTGCAGTACTTTCACTGTGGTGGACAGTATAATAATTTTCAGTCCTATCACTGCTTGTAATATTTATAGTGAGCACACCAGATTGGTTGAGGGCCAGTTGTGCAGATATGACCATGTTGCATTTTGTTCAGATATGGACAGCATAGTACATGATTGTCCGACATTGTTAATGTATTCCACAACTTGTGTGGACAGTGACAAACAATGTCCATGTGCCCTAGTCCATTTGTAATGCTAGTCAGAGAGTGTTTGTCCTTCAACACACATTTACTGGTGTTTGCCATGACATATGTCATGGTTAGTGTGCTGTGCCTCTGTCTACCTGTGACATACAGGTGATATCCAGGGTACACCTACCATCTCCCATCCAGTCATCATGATTCCTCTGGATGACAGTCACTTAGGGACTCCCTGGATATCCTGTAGTGGGAGTTTCATCATGAGTGGAGTGAGCTTCTGGGTTATGGACCAATCGGTACAGCATGTCCTGTTTATGTCTGTGCTGGGGTTCAGGCCTGTCAGCTGCATAGGTCACCAGCATTCAGTGTTTACATGGTGCCAAATGTCCATTGATACCAGGTTGGTCATGGCTCTATACATCGGCACAGTTCACCTCCAGCCAGGCAGTATGGTACTGTGTGGAGCTACAGTTTCTTTACTCAGGCAACACATGGCATCTGTTACAGCTCTGCGATCCTGCTGGTGGGGTATTTGTGTGGTCTTTCCAGTTGCTGCAGGTGTCTGTTATGGTACATCCCGGAAGGGCCATTGTACACAATTGTGAGGCTGCTGATGGATGACTGGAGAGGCACATTGACCTACCCTAACCAAGCTGTGCTTACCTTCATGATTAGGTGGGTATATGGTATGTTTCTGTAACCACTACAGACACATGGTTGTCACATGCAGGATATCTATCACCTTGTGTCCCCAGGTCTCTTATTTCTCCTGATGTACTTACTGGGTTAACACCTATGTGGTAATTTCTTGCCATGTACTGTGTTTCCACAGGGGTTGACTATACACTATTCTGTATTTAGCTTGTTAACATTGCTGTGGCACCACTTGTGTGTTTCTATGTGTGCCTTTTGTAGGTTGCTTGTGTCAGCTGGAGGGACCGATATGGTGGTCAGTTTGTAGTCCTCTGCAAACCTGTTCAGACAGAGTTCGTCCATGTTGGCCTGTACCTATGTGACATATATAGCATACAAGAGAGGTCCCAGGACCATGCCTTGTGGGATGCCAGTTGTACCTGGTTTGCAGTCTGCCATGGCTACAGCATGTCTGCCAGGTCAGTCCTGTCCTTGAGCTGGTTTGCAACCCATCTACTTGCATAGGGGTTTACAGTTAGGCTGGTGAGCTTATCTGTGCTGCCAACTAGGGTATTGTATGGAATGGTTTAGCAAGGTCCAGATAGGCTGTGTGATCAACATTCCCCACATCAGTGGGCTTGGTGCATGTTTCACATGAGTCAGACATGTGTAAGGGGCAGGATCTGCCCTATGACAGCCACACTGGGTAGGGTCCAATGTCTGTAGGTACCCAATCTCGTTATTCATGGGATCCATGATCATCCTCTCCATTACTTTGCCAACCTAGATAGTCAGGGTTGTGGGGTGATAGTTTGCAGTATCCATTCAGGCACCCCCTTTGTGGTGTGGGACCACTGTTGCTGTACACTGCTCTTTGGGTACATATCCTGTGGTAGGACTGATAGTGCACAGTAATGATATTTGCTGTTCCATTCTTCTTACAGTACTTGTTGGACACAACCCAGGACACCATCTGGTACCATTGATGCTGTGTGCTGTGCTTTGTGGGTGCTGGCTGTTACCTCAGCATCTGCAACGTTGGGGGGCCAGCACTCTCCTGGGATCGATATTTGGCAGTTAGGTGCTGGTGGGGAGGTTGGAAGGGATCTGTTCGGTAGACTGTTGGCAACGTGTGTGGGTTTGGTGTATTGTTTCTGATATTAGAGTGCTGTAGAGCATAACTGTGGATTATCACCATGGTTCCTACCATCAGGTAGGACAGCTGTGTGGTAATCCTTTGTGCCCTGCACAATTTGTATCATCATAGGTTCATAGGTTCATACTAGGCTATCTGCACTGGCCTTGTTTGAGCACAGACAGACTGTGTGTGGGTCTCAACACCCCTTGCAATGTGCATATTATGCCCACATAGGGTTTACTTTCCTAGATGTGACACAGGGATGGCCCCCAGTGTACACCTACTATCTCCCATGCACTTCACCGGATTTCTCTTGTTGAGTTTGTGTGTGGAGCTCAGCCTATCATGGACTGGGATTCTGTTCCAGAGTGTCCTGAGCCTCTGGGTTATGGATCTGTCCCTCCAGCACATCCTATTAATCTATGTGTAGAGGTTCAGATATATCACTGTGGTGTGTGTGCTGGATTTAGGGTTTTTGCAGTGGAGCATGTCTATTCATTCTGGATTGGACATGGCCTTGTACATCAGGCATACATCACCTCTGACTGTGCAGTATGCTTCTAAATTGGGCTGTGGTTTCTTCAGCCAGGCTGCAGATGTCCAATGTTTGGACCCTTTATCCTGTTGGTGGGGTACATTTGGGGTCTTTCTGACTGCTGCATGTGTAAGGTAAGGTACATCCGAACTGGGGCATAGTTGTCAAGCATGGGCCTGATAAGGCAAGGGTATGGGGGCACAATGACCTCTGTAGCTCTACATGTGCATCCTTTCATATTAAGGTGGGCAATATAGCAGGTCTTCCTGGCCACCTCGGCAATGTGAGTGTCACATGACAGGTTACCATCCACATGTGTCCCTAGTTCCATGATTACTTCTTCCATACATAATGGATTGCCACCTATGTTGTACTTGCTGTGTGCCTTGTTTGGTATTTGTTGAGACATTCATACTCTGAAGTGTCTTCAGAAAGGCTGGCTGGGGTACCTGGGTTTGTGTGTGTGGTCTGTAGCAGGCTTCAAACAGGTACACAGTTTGAGACAGTGTTACTTGCCCGTGGATAGTCCATGCTGCTTCTTGCTGTGGTACCAACCTGGGGATGTGGATATTCTTGATAATTACTGGTAGCCACACTCCTATTGTCATCTGTTCCATGTTTTGGAGATGTAGAGCATGGTATGAGGCATAACCTGGTAGTATTAGGATGCTCTTCGGGGCCTTGCCCAGGTTTCTGTTACAGAACACATATTACCATTCTCCATGCTGTGGTGGGTTTGGTCTGCATGCACCTTGCAGGTTAGACTTCTGGCGTTGGGTAGCATTACGTCCAGATTATTATTCCTTGTGCTACCTATGGTGGTAGGTTTGTGTTTCCAGATATACCTGTTCCAGGCACAGTGGGGGTGACAACCGCCTTTGCCAGTATCTACACAGCCAGGTGTGCTGGGTGCATGCCATCCCTAGCAGGTGGGGCATCATGTCTTGCTTGGCATGTCAGCCCAGGCTGTCAGCCATGTGTTCCCCCTTGCTAACAGCAATACCTCAGCCAATTATTGTACTTGATCTTGTTGTCTTCATAGTGTGGCATCATGCTTGGTGAGGGTGAGATGTTAGGTTGGGTCTTTATGTTTGCATATACTAGATGGTGTTACATTGCTTAACACATGGCAATCATGCCTCAGGTGGTGCTGCAGGGCTGCCTCTGTCGGATGCACATACTACACTCCCTGTACATGTTTGAGAGCAGGTTGTGTCATGTTAGGCATCTCTGTTACTATATGAGTGAGTCAGAGAGGGGTATCATTCCCAGGGTTCCTACTGAGCCAGTGTATGTGCTATGCATTGCCTCTTTGCCAAGGCCAGGGCATACTGGGCACGCCTCCTTCTGCCTACTGGGGCAGGCTCAGGTTGTTCCTCCTCCGAGTCACGCTCTGCCTGTGATGGCCTTGGCAATGGTGAGGGGCTGTTTGTCCCAGCCCTATGCTGGTCCTGCTGCAGCTGTTTTTGCAGGATCATATTATGTAGTATGGCACATACTATGACAATTTGGGTACATGTAGTTGGTGAGTACTGCAAGGCTCCACCAGATGTGTCCAGGCACCGGAACCGTGACTTGAGCAGCTCAAACACACTCTCTATTACATTACGTGTTTGTGCGTGTGCCTCATTATGGCGTTCCTGTTCAGGTGTGTGTGCATTTCTGATGGGTGTCATCAGCCACGGCTCCAGTGCATAACCTGCATCCCCCACTAGGTGACCATGTGGGATGTCCCCATTGGCAAATGTCTGGTACAGCTGCGTCAAATGCCAGATATGGGAATCATGGTAGCTCCCAGGGCAGCCAGCACACACATTCATTATTATGCCCTGGGCATCACACACGACCTGGCAGTTGATAGAGGGGAAGCCCTTATGGTTAATGTAGGCCCTACCCCGCTCACCAGCTGGTGCTTTAATGCATATGTGCGTGCAGTCTATTGCACCCACTACCTCAGGGTATTCTAGACACATATTGCTGGCTAATACCTCACGGGTATTGGGGAAATATACATGATCACCGACATGTGCTGACATGGCATCCAGGAACTGGTGCAGCACCCTGGAGGCCGATGCCTGTGATATCCCCATCATATCACCAGTTGTTCTCTGGAAGTTACCTGTTGCTAGTATTCTTAGGCCAACACATACCTTGGTTTCCACTGGGATGGGTTCCCCTCTGTTGGTTCTGTGTGTGAGGCGTGGCCTGCACAACTCAACAATTTGCTGCAGGAGGTCTCTGTCCACTCTATAGTGCTCCACTATCTCCAGCTCATGTAACCCCTGGTAGGTGACCCTGGGCCTGTACACTCTTATTTGTCTCATCACTGTGGGTTGTCTGGCAGCATTTCCATTGTCGCCACCCTCAGCAAGTCTCCTATGTCTCCTTCTGACAGCTATGGAAGCCCCTAGCATGTCTGGTCTGAGTGCAGCTTTTTCAGTTTTCACTTCTACTAGCTTATTCCTGTCTTGCAGTGTCTCTTGAGAGAAACATACTGCAATGCTGTTTGCAGTGTTTTAAGTGCTGGGCTGGGCTTGTATTCTGCCTGTGTAATTGCCTGCTTCTAATTGTTTTCACCTGCTACCTCTACAAGTATTCCCTGCTAGTTTCCTACTATTTCTTCTGCTTCCTTTTCTTCTCTGTTTCCTCAGGAGGGAGCAGCATGCATACCAGCGAAAACACGCTCACAGTGGCTACCATGTGCGCACACATGCTTACACGGACTAGAATCTGCTTATTCGGGTTAAAACGCACGCACACCAACGCAAACAGGTTTACAGATCTTTACACAGGCTCCTACATGCTTGCTTTGCCTTACACGCACGCACTCTGTCTTACTAGTGGCTCCCAGCACACACACGAGCGCATGCACGTACAGCAAGAAACCTTGGTGTTGGCCACAGTGTACACCTTCCATTTCTTGACTTTCACATGCTTATCTGTTGACACTCCTCTGTTTATGCTGTGTGATTGACATCTTTCACATACCACTTTGCTCCAATGAGCTTGATTTCTTCCTGACATTCCCCCCTGTGATGTCACCTATCTCATACTCTGTTACTCCCCCTTATCTAACTCTTACACTACACGGAATGTGCTCATTTGCTATGTGACAGTGTAATTCACTATCCTACCACTCATTTACATAGGATTGCCTACTAATGCTTAGTTACATGTCTTACACTCAGCTTCCCCCCTTAGCAACCACTAGACGGAGGCCATGTTGTTATTGATCTGCTAGTCCCTGCATTGCAAATCCATGCATTACATAAAATCCACATTTGTGGGTTTCAAACCTTTATTTTTCTGTTTTATATAGCACAGCCCATTTGCGCAGGGCTGTGCTGCATTTAAACATCGCCAATCTCCGAAAAAAAAATTATTTTATTTCATGTTTGCATTGGGTTACCATGCCAATGGCCACATATTTGGCCATTGGCATGCTGGCTGCAACATTTGCACACTTTATTTAGAGCTGTCATGGCTCCGTTGTGTTATTTGCAGTAACGTACTCTGTTGTCAACATTTCTGCAACTAACACGACTCTTACACAGGCTGGTTTCAGCTTCGTGGATCGTTAATCTACCTCATTTGCATGCCTTTCGGCTGCAAGTGGGGTGATTAGCATATCCATGCCCTGCCCATGTAAGAGTCGTTTTAGCTGTCTCTTACACGGGATTTCGGGCTGTTCCTGGATCGCGATGGCTGCATGGAGTCTTACACGACTCTTAGACTCCGTGCAAGCCATCGTGAATCCTGCCCTTTGTAATAACTTTAATATTTAAGTGTAACCATATTATGTCAGTGTGGAGGTTTTCTCCCCAGAATTCCACTGAAAATGGGATATTATCCCTGCTGGACTTTCCCAGTAAGCAAATGTGAAATAAATACATAAATAAATCTAATTTTCTGATATCAAGGGACAAGTCAAAGGGCTATGGCTGACTACAAATTGGTTGCTTTCATATTCTAACCTACAGATTCTTATGTACTCCAATAAGGATTTGATCAGGCTAATGTCTGGTGTACTAACCATAAGCTTAAGCTTAATGCCAAAAATGTAGTCTTGTACAGTTTTAAGTTGGAAGCAAGAGTTCATTAGTCTATGATATATTAAGGGCACCCTTTAAAACCAATATTATTATTAGCATTCTGGGAACATTCATTGACAATTAACTGCCCTTTGGTAGCCATATCTCACTCATAGCTGGGAAATGGTTCTACCTGACTACATATAACGTCCAGAGGCATTTTCTATATATCTCTCATCAGACCTATCACTGAATACAAAAGCCCTTTCTATATGGATCTACTTTAGTAGACTGAATTAATGCAACACTGAAATTTACATACACAAGACAAGAAGATCATAAGCTCACACCAACAAACATTTATAATGCAGAAACTAATAACAACAAAACAGCTACTGCACGTCACATACCATAGAGATCAAACTGTAGTCAGAAAGAACAGCTTCTCCATTTAAAAACATAATTTAATACAAAAATCTACCTTTTTCAATGCTTTTGCAGGGGGGCAAGCCCCCTGCAAATTATATATACCAACTCTGAGATAGACTACTGTGGGGAAAAGGGTAAATTTCCCAATCCTCATTTTACTGTGATCTCCATTAAGAAGCACTGAAGAAGGAACATTTTTGTGTTAAATGAACCATGGCCTTAAGCTCAATGCCAAACAATATGTTGTCATCCCCTTTGGGAAAAACCCATTTCCCATGAACTACCACATCGATGGTAGTCCAATGAACACAGAAGGTGTTATAAGAGATCTGGGAACACAGGTTGACAGCAGCCAGTCCTTTGATCACCACACTGCCACTATGGTCAGAAAGTCCTTCTATGTGACACATCTCATTACTCAGGGTTTTGTATCCAGGAAGAAAGAGGTCATTGTCTCCCTCTACTCTTCCCTCATTAGGCCAATCATCAAGTACAATGCCCTTTTTGGCATGTACCTCACTAGACACCTGCAACAACTGGAGAGGCCGCAAAAGTATATCACAAAGAGGATCCTAGGCCTTAAACATTTGTCCTATATGGACAAACTGAAAAAAAACTCCAACTATTCTCTGCCTCATATTGCCTACTTAGAGGCAATCTTTGCTTGACTTACAAAGCCATGTCTGACCCAGCTCTGTTAGAAATGCTACATTTAAAGAAATTCCAATCCCTTCGCACTGCATGATCAGGAGACCTCAACCTCATTACCACAATCAACAGAACATGCTGGAGTGGCAGGTTCATAACCCAGAGACTGCCCATGTTATGGAAAAGACTTCCCATACATGTCAAACAGAGCACCCCACTGGTCCTTTTCAAGAGAAATCTTGATGAGTGGATGGAAAATAGAAAATTCACAACTGGGATCACTCCAGTGGCTCTACTCGACAGAGGCACTGGAAACTAAGGTCAGGTGGCACGATGTCAGGGTAATCCTACGGGCTAGGCTTGTAAAGGTTCCAGGGCCATTAGCCTAGTACACACCTATGAACCTATGAACCTATGATGTGTTTAAATGCAGAAACAATTTTTCTGACTGTAGCATGTTCTTCATTCAGAACCTCTGTTTGCTGTCTGACATGCGCAGTAGCTGTTTCATTGTTATTAGTTTCGACATTGTAAATGTTCGTTAATGTGAGCTGATGATCTTCTTGGCTCATGTATATAAATTTCAGTGTTGTGTTAAGTCAATCTACTACAGTAGATCCTTCTATATGTAGCTTTCTAAACATTTTGCCTATTCAGAACGGTCCCAAAGATTTCTAACCAAGTACATTTTTATACTAAACTCTCTAAACTACCCTGATATATTAAATGTCCTCTCATTATATTTTATCTCTTTCTAGGCTCAGTCATGATGTTCTGTGCCTTAATTTCCACATCATGAAGGATCCTGCCTTGTTTACCCCCCTTTAACTACAGAAACCAGCAGTATCATGAACACTTGCACCAAAGACCATAGCCTTTAGCTGCACATAAATAGGAACTATAGGTATGACAGATTTTTAATCTAGTGTATCCCTTGGTATGACAGATTTTTAATCTAGTGTATCCCTTTCTAAAGGAATATACTTCCAATGTTTATCAAAACAAAGCAACACAGTAGCTATCTTCAAAACCAATCTCATAACTGGCTGGGTAATCATAAATTTACCCCTAGGTTATGTAGCATGACTTTCCTTGACTGGGACAGCTAATATTTTTTAAACATATTGGACTTTTATTGACTAGATATTGCAGCTTCATCAAGACTGCATGCCTGTTACATTCCTGAGTCTAAACAAATAATTTACACTTAAATCAAGGCAACAAACCAAAGTTCACTGATTTCTTTGATGGTTATAAAGTTTTAAAAAGATCCCTGTGGATGCTATATGCAAATGCCAAACAGTGTATGATATCTCTTTGCATATGCATGATTCTGAAAGTATGTTGCATTTTACAAAGCAGTAGTAAGAAATGGTGGTGCACACCTGCAAAATGCAGACATGTAGTAGGTAATACATCAGCTGAATACTGTAGGAAATATAAGCACATGGACCATAGCTGACAGATCTAGTCTTTTGACACATATATTATTGTTTAGGTTTGTGAATGCCCTACCCAGCCTAATGATCACTGTGAGCTCAGCTCTGTTCTAGCTAAGTTTTCAAGTGTATCTATTTTATGCCTCTAGTTTTTACTATCAAAAGCCTGCAAAAGCATCAAAAGCAATTGACATATGCCATCCCAATCACCGTTAATAATCAAATAGGTTTAGTAGACCTGTAATATATATTTATATGTCTATCCATAGATCTGTGTGTGTGTGTGTGTGTGTGTGTGTGTGTGTGTGTGTGTGTGTGTGTGTGTGTGTGTGTGTGTGTGTGTGTGTGTGTTTGACATATTATGAAATATATTGTACTGTAGGTTTAGCGAATGAGTTCTGTGATACGTAACAAAATCAAAGGACAATAAATCATGTTCTTTTCCACTAATCATACAAATTTTTTTCTGTAAGAAATACATTGTAGCACTGTTAATTCTTAATTAAAAATAATACCCCTAACTGTTCCATTTATTCATTTTTCTTCTTAGTTTGAGTTAGTGTCTCCTATTCATTTCAGTAGGATGTTGTAAGTACATTATTTATTTAAATTGTCTGTTTAATAGATCTTTATATAGTCTCCATGTGTTTCTTTGACAGTGATGCCCCACTGCTGTTTTTTTTTTCTTATTCTTTCTTTTTTAATTCTCAGGTATTTTAGTAGCATTAGGAAAATCTGTTGTATTGTTTTAGTAGTCTAGTGATGGTTATGTTCAAATATGTTAGTTATATTTGTGTAAGTTTATTCTTGATTAGTTTGAATTTATAGAACTAGGTCATTTATTTAAGTGATGCAATTTTCTGATTGTGTGGGTACAGTTAAATATTTAGTCTTTACTTTATTTTGTTTATCTTTAATTTTATTTCTAATGATTTGATTTAGATATGGAAGTTGTTTTTATTGGTTTTGAGTGTGTATGTTTATTTAATGTATATCAAGTGTACAAATCTGTGTAACAATCTGACATGCAATTCAATAATCAAAAGGGTGAAAAACTCTAAGGGCCAGATTCAATAAAGCCTACACTAAGTGTACATATGTATTCAAGAACATCCCTACCACATTTTTGTGCCTTCTAGTCACTCAGAAAAATTACAATAAGTATACATGTAGTCTACACTTTGTGGTAACCTTTATGAATCCCTGTCAATATTTAAAGTTGTTAAAAAATCAGTAGGAAAACTACAATTAGGAAGAGGAATTTGTGAGTTTTGTCTGTGTTGTCTGTTCACTCAGAATGGTGTACACTTAGTGCACACTTAGTGTAGGCATTATTGAATCCCAGTGAAAATTTGTACAGAAAAAATACTTAATCATTTAAACAACTCTTTGATCAGTTTCTCAAAAACAACACTTGTAACTAAACTTATCTTTAAAATGATCACTGTCAAGTTAAACTAAGTCAACTTTATCAGTTCGCAATATATGGTTTGTAAGGGAATGAAATAATGTCAGGAGAGATAATCAGGAATTGCACACATGAGCTAGCATTTGAAGTTAAAGTAAGCATGGGGTCAGGAATCTCAAAACAAGCAAACCCACACTAGATATTCTAGAGCACAATACGATCTTTAAGTTATCCATCCTTATCTCTCTGAAGCCACCTGTTTCCACTTCTGTAGGTGCCTGTGAGGGATCTTTTCAAATCATGTACTGAAGGGAAGCTATTTTGTTTAAATTTTTCATATATATTTATAAGTCTACTTTGCTTTATCAAATTTACACTTACCCAACTGTCAAAACCTTAAGACAAGTCCAAAGAAAACTTAATAAACCGAAGCAATGAATTACCAATATATTTTACAGGAAACTAATACTTGACCACCAAGACACAAAAAAAAAAAAAAAAAAAATGGAAGCAGATTAAACCCATGCAAGTGGGTTGCTTCATCCCCCAAACCCCCATGTGGGAGGCTGCGCTCCCCACCCCCTCTAACTAAATATGCCAACTCTGAGATTGCACTATACTGAGGAAAAGGGTAAAGTTCACCCTGGTGGCCAAGTGGTTAGCACCCTGTAAAAATATCGCTGATTCATTGCTTAGGTTTATTAAGTTTTTGATGTTTAGGTAAGTGTAAATTTGATGAAATAAAGTAAACCCATATATATATATATATATATATATATATATATATATATATATATATATATATATATATGTATGTATACATTACATATTGTATCCCACCGGACTGCCAAAAATAAATGTGACATCCCCCACTGAAAATCTGGGTCAGTAATTAAGGAACCTTGATCCTCACCACTCCAGTGTGACAGCGTCATGGGAAATACCAGAGCACAGAGCACACAAGAATAAAATTCCACAATTTCCTTAAGAGCACAACAGGAATATGCTCTATTTTCTTGGGACTGAACTATATACCTCTGTCCACCCCAAATGTAATCACTTATCATACACTTCATACACTTCAGAGCAATGTGTTCCAGTTTAAGACCCCTGACTCACTTACACTCAAAATAACTTTAATTCTCATACACTGAAAAAACACTTATGGGAAACCTGATGCAGATTTCCAGCTGTGTCCCCTCTTCAATACAAATGGTAATGCTGCCACCAGAGTAGACAGGTCTACATGCTCTTTAAAGAGTAATATCAAAATAAATTATAGCTATAACCAGAAGCAGCCAGGCATTCAAGGTGACCTGAGGAGTATCAGACAGATATAAACACTCTCTAATATCTAAAGAACACACTGATTGCCCAGCCACAATGTAAAGTAATGAAAAACATTTAATAAGTAAAATTATTACAATAATGTAAATCAATAACTTTCAATAAACAACAGAATTCAGTTACCAGAAAAATATAAAATTAAATTGTAGGATAGAAGTCCATCATTATAGAAAAACTCTATCTAAATAACTAAGCTTTCCTAATCTAACAAGAGAATACTGTCCCTGATATGATCTACAACATAACAGTAAGGCAAAAGCAGGCTTACAGTTTTGGTGAGTCCTCTTTCTTGGGAATCATGCACAGCACTGTAACTGACTGGAACTCTTTACTAAATGCTGCTCTTCACAAACTGCTCAGCTTAACAGTCTCAAATGTCTTATTTTAAAAGTCAGTTGTTTAAAAATTTACTTTTTTGTTATTCAGCTGCTGAAATAATTACCTAGCAACCAGGAATATTCTAATGACATCACATACTGCTCAGCTCATTTTCTGTAGCTTGTACTTAAGAATGTCCCTCACAAACATGTGCAATTAGAAATGTATCAAAACACTGACATATTCTTTAAACATTTTATATAAGAAAGATGATACTTTGCATTTTAAAAACTTATTTACATTTTCACAATTAGACTTGCTAACATGGATGACAGTGTTATCTTTTTCTTCACACACATCTATATATATATATATATATATATATATATATATATATATATATATATATATATATATATATATATATATATATATATAGCAGCATTGTGCCTAATTACCTTAATGGAAAAAAAAAAATATATATATATATATATATATATATATATATATATATATTTATTTTTTTTCCATTAAGGTAATTAGGCATAATGCTGCTAAATCAGTCTGTGAGAATTGGTTATCCCCAAAGTAACGAATCAGCAGTGTTGGTAGTGTAAATAGCAAGGTTCGGCCTGGTACAATCTCCATAACTTGATGGAGCTCCACTTTAAACTGTCTTAGTTATAGACAATCCCTAAAAAATTATAGCAATCTCCTATCTCAACACCACTGTAACTCCCAGGAGGAGGAGGAGGTCAGAGCCATAGCTGGCCCATCTAGACAAATGTTGCCATTTTTCCCAAGCTATACTCTCAGGAGCACAATAAATAAGGTCTTCCTGCAGAACTGCAAGAAAAAAACTGTAGCATTTCATTTGGAGTCAAGTATCTTGCTACAACTTATTCTATATAGGAAGGACTTTAGTGATTGAATCCTGTGTCCTGACTTCAAAAACAGCACTAGCATTCATTTTTGTGTTATCATTCAAAAATGTTGGTGCAGAAATGAATGCTGGTGCTGTACTATCTTGTGGTCAATCAGCATATTATGATTGCTCCTCATAATAGTTTGTGCCTGGGGTGACTGGATCCTTCACCCTGCTCTAGCTATGTTTCTAGATGAGGAAGTAGTTGGGAAAATTCTGACCAGAAATGATGGAATTAAAAAAAAAGCTTAAACTTACATTGCTAGCCAAAGAAGCTATACTTTATGAAATTAGTAGCATATCTTGCAGCCTCCAACAACTGCAGCCACTTTTATCTATTTATGGTTATTTTTAGTTCACTTTTCCACAAGGTTCTATATCTGTCTATATAAGAAACGTAACTTCTGACAAGTTTGTAAGCAGAGCCTATAATCCTCCTACTCCTACTACTTCTTAAACCCTTAGCCAATATCATGAATAAAACTAAATGTGGTTTAATATCCAGGAACGACACCACAAAACTTAAATTTCCTTGTAGCCTTTACTAGCCTTGCTTATGAAGGCTGAAAAGCATCATCAGGGTCAAGCATGTCTCTTGCTCTCAACCATGATAAAGTCCACCTCTGCCCCTGTTTACAATCAGTTGTTCACATTTAAAAAAAAAAAAACTTATACTCTAGGAATTTCCCTTGATATCATACAGGGAGCAACTTAAATCACAAGGCAGACTTTACAAAAGGTCAATTTCTTTTCCTTTAGATTAGTTGTGATGCTTTTAAGCTGAATTTGATGCATCAGTCACTTCCATATCCAAACTCTGTTTATGCTCATTGTTAAGATTCCATGCAGTTGTAAACATCTGGAAGAAATTATCTGGGCCTTCCAGTCTGTGCAGCATTATATTTTTCAAATGTGATACATAATCTCACTTCAATAATCCTAATTGAGCTTTAAACCTGGCAGCTTTCATATTTCAAGATCTAGAAAGCCAAATCATTTTCTGTCAGAAGGGAAGTCTTTAAAAGATTATCAAGAGCATGACATCCTGCTATAATCCAGCCTGATCTGGATGCATCAAAAAAGCATTTGTTACCAACCTACTGACAATAAGTCCTAATTCAACATCAGTGTTGGGTAATAATGAAGCTGGGCTTGGGAGGGGGCT
The DNA here is from genome assembly GCF_019279795.1 of Protopterus annectens. Classification (NCBI taxonomy): domain Eukaryota; kingdom Metazoa; phylum Chordata; order Ceratodontiformes; family Protopteridae; genus Protopterus; species Protopterus annectens. Next base: position 1,564,779,902 of record NC_056728.1, on the reverse strand, counting down.
ATTTTCCTGGTTTTAATGTAGCTAAAATAAGGGCTTATTTCCATAAGTATGGAATCCTCATTATATACAAACATTGTTAGCCATTTTATTAAACTGGGATATCCATTTGTCTCCCCTCCCTAACATAAGGAAAAGTTTTTTTTCCCCTAGAAATTTAAATGCGTCTGAGTTACGATGATTTGTTACATGGTTTGAGCACATACCTCACAACTGTCCAGATTTTTGCAGAATGCCTAGATTTTTTCTCGTATTTTTGATATGTTTCTCAAAAAATTGCAATTTTTTCAAATCACTAGGGAATGAAATAACTGAATAATGACATATGTTTGAGTTTCAGACCTGATACTCTTCAAAAAGTGCATGCTAACACAAATCCTGTTATTCTAGCAACGTTCTAAGTTTATGAGAAGTATTTAATTCTGTCCCTATTTTTGGAGTCTTTTTACCAACATTATTTTAGGATTTGTCCAGATTTTTTTTTTGTGCTAAGAAGTTGAGAGGTATATTTGAGCAATTTTAGTTAATGTTCCATATGCTGCCTCTATGTGTTTGGATGAGAGAGAAAGTCAGAGAGAGAGAGAAAGAAAGAGAAAGAGAAAGGAGAGATTTTTGGCAATTGTAGATGCAGAAGAAACTGAAAATATGGCCTTTATTTGGCTCACACATTGCTTTAACCATGGTTTCAAAGCATATTTTGAAAATAATGTATATAGTCTCACCAACAGAAAATACATATGCACAGATTTCTCCAGTAATAAAGTAAAAACCTCCAAATATAAATCCAGCTTCTAGTCCAACTAATAAAGCATTTGTTGTCAGCTCCAAATGAACTTGGCTCATGCCCAGAGTATCTTACTCTGTACCATGATTCTGCAATCAAACTAGAGCTTCCACTCTAGGTACCTGGAGACATTCTTCCTTCTTAGGAAGCCCTCTCCAGGCACAAAGACCCACCTCTGACTGAGACACAGTGAGAGGCTCCTATCAAACTCCAGTCCAGTTCATGAGCCTTCACCCTGAAGCTATAATAAATCTCTAGTGAATCCACCATGGCTAAGAAAAGACCTCATTCTTATACAAGAAGAAAACTACAACACTGATTTTATAATGACCCAGTAATCCAAAATGCAGGAATTTTTTCGTTGATGCATAGATTTATTTAATGCTTTTACAGAAAATGATTTCTGTAGTACTCGTATCACACAATGGTATTAGTAAACTTTAAAGCCAAACTGTTTAAAACATAGTATTTGTTCCAGTATTTATGTCACATATACCATGCTATATCTCAGTTCAACAAGAAATGCCTCCAGTACATGATGAGCATTATACTTAGTTTGCAGACATTGCTTAAAAGATTTTCTAGACTACGTGGTTATCCTAACATTGTTTGGTTCCCCTCACTTCCATATTGTTTATTGCTACAGAATAGTTTTTGCTAGGGATTGCATCAAGCTTTCAGATGTTATCAACAATACTATCAAGTACAATTTACTGCCACTGTGCCAAATAACAGAAAAAATAAAGAATGAAGTCACTTTAGAATGCAAATCAATAAAATATTTCAATGACTGATTTAGTGAAGAAGAGGAACAATATTAACGACTGTACCCATCTTTCAGACCAAGTAGAACACATCTTCTTACAATGATTATTTTATTAGTAAATTACATTATCTGGTGAGGAAAGACATGTGGACAACAAAATAGCTGCAATATGCAGACAGTCACTGTTATAGAATGAGTTAAACCTACACACTCATCTGTCATTCTAACATCATGAACAAATAATACAGCATATTTTGCAGTTATCATGCACTGAAATTACCCTTTATACTGATGACATAGCTCTGCACAGAACTGGTCTGTCTCCAGGGTCAGTGCAATTTTCTCTACAAAAGGAGTTCTGTCACTGCCAGAAGCTAAACAGTAGCAACCTTAGTCTATATGTTTCAAAAACAGGAGCAATGTTTTTGGCATCCAAAAAAGCTGGAAAAACTTATTTGCAACTCATACACACACACATGCACACGCACACGTGCGCACATGTGCACATGCGCACACACGCACACCCACGGCACCAGTGGGGTACAAACTTTAGTTAATGTCATCTGTTGATTTATCAATCTGTTCTCCTCAGTTACCCCTTCAGAAGCCAGCTGGTGTCCAGTAACAGTCTGCTTCATGCTTCTGTTATCCCCCTAACCATTAACATTCTGAATAGTCATTACTGCCCCTCTCTTAAAAATAAATTATAAATCAAAACTCCCCTGTACTCTAAGAAATGAAGATACTGATTCCCTGGGCTTCCTATCATGTAGTCGAACTTTTATAAGTTCGAACCTCATATGGTCGAGACCATAAGTTTGAATTTGTAAAAGTTTGAGCGTTTCAATGGAAATCTCCATAAGGAGAAGTTGCCATTTTGTTCAATGTGGTGCGATCTCGGAGTTGGTATATTTAAGTAGCGGGGGTGTGGGGTGCAGGGGGGCTTGCCCCCCCCATTTGAAACACTTTATTTCGTTTTCGCTTCTTTTTTTTTTTTATGCATAGTCGAAGTTTTGTAACTTCAAACATAATGGTTCGAACATTACGTGTTTGAAGTTATAAAACTTCGACTATGTGATATAGACTCTGATTCCCTGTCCCTACATTGACCCCGTTTTGTATTATCTGCTGAGGAGAAAAGCTTCACTAAGATGACCCCTTCCAACTTGTACCATCTTCACACAGGCCTCAGAAAAAATACCAAATATTCAGCTTTCGGACAAAAAAGCTGTTTAATCACTCGAGGGAAGCTTATAAATGCTTATGCTATCTAGACAAACACTAGGCTTATTATGAAATACTTCACTCAAGGTAAAAAAAATCCCTCCCTGGCTAATATTTTGTCTAGAATTCTAACTACTGCTCAGCAGATCATTAGATCATAGGAGTTTACTAGGCTAATGGCCCTGGGGCCCTTACAAGCCTAGCCAAGAATTTATCCCCAAAAAGTAACCTCAGTCAGCACCTGTCACCCCTGTCAATGAAGGACACAGGTGGAACCCCTGGGACAAATTTGTGGTTTCCCATTCACTCATGAAGGTTGCACTTGAAGAGGGTCAGAGAGGTACTCTGTTTGATGTGTATAGGAAGTTTATTCCAGAGACGGGGAAGAGTCTGGGAGACAAACTGTCTCTCCAGCAGGTTTTGTTGATGTCACATATTAGACTCAGGCCTTTCAAGCGGGTAATGTGTGAGGAGTTAGAATTATGGATATGGAGCATCTCTAGTAGGGCAGAGTCTGAAATTGCCTTGTAGGTGAGACGCAGGTCACCTCTGAGCACTCTGTACATTACCGAGTAGAGTGATCATGATTTGAACCTGTTTGCATAGGACAGGTGTTGGAGGCAATGGAGTGTCTTTGTGAGGTATTTCTGTGGCATTTCCAATTGCTGCAGATGTTTGGAGAGGTACATACCAAATGGGGTGTTATACTCAATTATTGGTCTAATGAGGGAGGAGTATAGAGAGGTAATCACCTCCTTTTTTCTGTTTGCAATCCCTTAACTTATGAAGTGAACCAAGTAAAAGGCTTTTCTGACCACTGCCTCTACATGATGGTCAAGTGTGAGATAGTTATCAACCTGAGTACCCAGATCTCTTCCCACAGGTTGTGTGTTTAGGGGGTTGCCGTTGATATGGTAATCAGTAAGGCTGTGCTTTTGCCGAATGGTATGATTATACATTTTTTTTGTGTTTAGATTGAGGCCATGACTTTGGCACCAGTTATTAGTTGCTGTGAGACCCTCTTGCAGTATGTTAACATAATTTGGGGAGTCAATGACAGGACCTAACTTACAGTCATCTGCAAACTTGGTCAGCCACAGGCCTTTTGTCTTTGCCTGGACCTCTGAGAAGTAGATGCCAAACAGTAGGGGTCCCTGGCCAGATCCCTTGGGAACTCAGCTAGAGACAGGTCTGCTCTCAGAGGTGGAAGTGCCTATTTTGATCCTGAGGGTCCTGTCAGTGAGCCAGTTGGCCACCCACCTGATGTGATAGGGATTTACTCCAAGTTGTGTTAGTTTTTCAATAATGCCTGAGTGAGGGATTGTGTCAAAGACCTTGGCCAAGTCAAGGTAAGCCGTATGCACTGACTTTCCCTCATCCAGGACCTTGGTGACAGTCTCAAAGAAGTCAATCAGGTTCAACAGGCAAGATCTGCCCTTGACAAATCCAAACTGGGTGGGGTCAAATGTTTGGAGAGTGCTTATGTCCTTGTTTATGAGATCAATAATAATATGCTCCATGGCTTTGCAGATCAGACTTGTCAAGCTAATGGGGGTGATAGTTTTGAGGGTCAGTAGTGGCATCACCTTTGTGCAAGGGGATGACAATGGCAGTTCTCCACTCTGCTGGAATGAAGCCTGTACTTAGGCTGTGGTTGCATAGGGTACTCAACGGTGAAACAATTTCTTGCTGGAGATGGTACAGAATACAGCTTGGGATACTATCAGGTCCCATGGAAGCTGTGTTCTTTGCCTTGGATAGAGCCTTTAACACTTGATCTATGGAGATGTGAGGTGCAGGGCAAGTATTGCGGATGTTGAAAAGGCCTTTGGGGGGACAGGGGAGTAAAGTTTGCAGTGAACCTATCTGCTAGCAGGTTGGCTAAGTCAACAGGCTCAGTGTAAGTGATACTGTTAGGTACTAATTCAGAACAAACCTGGGCTTTGCCATGGAGGTTCCTGACACAACTGAAGAAGGTTTTGTGATTTACCTTTGTTTCAGAGGCTAGTTTTGATTCATAATTGGCTTTGGAGGTTTTCACTAGTGATCTAATTTGCTTGTTGAGACTAAGGAAGGAGTTTTTCCAATTTGGAATTTGTTTCTTTTTACCCTTGCACAACAGTTTCTTTCTTTTGTTGTAAAGCCTGTTGATAGAGGATGTTCAGCAAATAGGTTTGTGTTTCCTTGAGGAACATGTTTTAGATCTGTTGGGTATGGCTGAGTCCATGTAGTTGTACAGGTGCTTGTATACTGCATTGTCATACTGTTCAGCATAGTTGTCTGCATCCTCTGAGGGGGGCAGTGGTGTAAAGCTACAGATACCCTCCCTTAGGAAGTTGTAGTCAGATTTTGAGAAAATTTTTAGCTTGACTATGGCGGGGGGGGGGGGGGTTGGGTGAGATAGAAACTTTGACTAAGACATTTCGATGATCTGATCTCACCAGGGAAGAACATACTATGGGAGTATTGCAGCGGTCACCCATGTTGGTGAAAAATAAGTCTAGAGTGTTATCTCCCCTTGTGGGAGATAAGACAAGCTGGTCTATTGTGTTAGAATTGATGAAGTCAAGGAATCATTGAGTATGTGCATTAGTGCAGGAATAGTTCACCCAGTCTATGGTGGGGTAGTTGATGTCACCAAGGACTAGGGTGTTAGGGGGTACCTTGATGGAGTCAAGTAGATCCAGGTAAGAGGAGTGGGTGTCCTGAGTCATGGAGGGGGGGGTCTATTGCTGGCTAAAACTTGGGTGGGTGTCTTGCCAACTGTCAGTTGCACCTGGAGTAGTTACAGTGCGTCATGCTGGCAAACCAGTCTAGAGGTGTGTCTGTCCTTAATGAAGATAGAGACTCCACCACCTTTAGTTTTCCCGACCTCATTTTGGGGTCAGAATGTGTGCAATAAGGTGTAGCCTGGTAAGGCAGGAGTGCTCTCTGCAGCCCTGAACCAAGTTTCCATTACCGCACAGATATTCACATCTTCCAATTCAAGGAGAGCCTCCAGTGAGTGCATTTTCAGGTTACGGCTCCTAGAATTAAGCAGCATGACCTTTAATTTGCTTTTTGACAGATCTTTTATGTTGGAAGATTTGTCTTTAGGACATTGCCTAAAAAAGGCACAATGGGGGAGGTGGGAACCTTGGCCGGGATCCAGAATCCCAGTGGTGACACATGGAGGCCATCTCTGGCAAAGCATCAAGGCCTGTCAACCATGTCATCTCAGGCAGACAGATACTGGATCCCCTTGGAATGACACAAGAAACTAAGTCAATTATTGAAGTTATATTTTGTTGGTATTGTGGCTACATTCTTGGTGAAGGTAGGATGCTGCCTAGGCTAGGGTCATACCTGGCCGGGACACATACTCTGAGAGCTCAATCATGTCTCTCTTCATATAGTCCAGGGAGGTATGTCTCAAGTCATTCACACCAACATGGACAATGACAGTGTCATACTTGTACCTGTTGTGGAGAGACTTAAGTGTGTGTGTGATGCGACAGATTCTAGCACCAGATAGACAGCTGACCATGACCTTCTCCTTGTCGAGCTTGGTGAGGGGGTCATCGATATGTCTCACAATTGAGTTGTCAATCACTAGTATGCTTGGTTTATTGTTATGGGCTGTGATGGTTTATTGTTTTGCCTTATGGGCAAATGTACAGATCTGCATAGCTTTCTGTATATTCAAATAAGGGGATGGGAAAGGGGAAACAAAAGCAAAAGTCAAAAAGAAAAACAAAACCAGAATAAAAAAAAGCATTCATAACTACATACTTTATTGTGAGTCTGTGTCCGACTGTAATACTTGTTTCGATTATGTATACTCACGTGACTGGATTTTGTACAAATTGTGATTATACACAGGTTTTGACTGAACAGAGTCTCAGGACTAGTTCTGGTACCTGGTCAATAAAGAGTAGATAAATAAATGAATAGTCAGAGAGACACGCCGATAAAATGTAAATGACCTTCCCACATTCTAGAGGAAATATTAACATTCTGTACTTAACACTTGTAATGCTTGACTTTACTGATTCTTCATATATAGCACTTCAAAGTCTAAACTGTACAAGCAAACAAAAATAAAAAAATAAGAACCACTAAAATTCTTCCCAGCAAATTTGTCAGGAAAGTGTATACATCAGTAATGAACATACATATGCTCACTATCTGAAAGCCATGTTAAAGAACTTTAGTTGAGTATTGGTGTAATGTTTTCTAAAATGTATATTTCTGGAGGTGAAAAATATTGCAGGTATTACTTTGATCTAAAGACCTGAAAAAGTCTGAGCAGTTGAAATGAAGGCCACAAAGGGACCAGCAGCTCCGCTAATATCATGTCATAACTGTGGCGATTCAGTCAATATGAGAAAGATAAAAGGTGTTATGAATTCTGTTTTAAACTGCAGTGACATTTAGTTGAGGCAGCCCATGATGTGCCTATATAAAAATCTTCGTAGAGCAGCAAAAGATGATAGAAATCTTTGTGAACATCAGATACATGTTGCAGTGACAGTATAAGTACTAGCACTGCTTTGATCACCCCAAGTGAACTACATGTACATTGAATAGGCCATTTTGCGTGAGTTTGCAAGCTGCAAAGAACATTTGTCTCTTTCTGAAGGATTCTAAACTTCACATGGTTCTGCAGTGTAAAAACATTCCCATTCCTACTGCAGTCCATTTACTATTGATGCAGGGAATATACTATGACTTTTGTTTTGTACTCAAAGAGTAAGAGACCTGTTTCTGCGGAAGATTACCATGATTCTGTTATCAGGTTCAGGTAAACTGTACTATGTTCATTGGACAAGTAACTGTCATCCACTGGATGCATTTTTAGGTAAGTTTTGCACAATGTGGCATAGATAAATAGTTGCTGCCCACACATTTCAACCACCTCACATCATCACAAGGCCTCTTTTTCCTAGAATAGTGATCTGTCAATTTTTTTCTGTTACTTGTGATTCACTGTCCTCCCAACTGAATGAGATTGCATTTTTTTTAATTAACTCAGTTCAGTTACTAAAAAACAAACAAACAAAAAAGAAAATGATTGCACATCTTTATTACAACTATAACTCATCCACTTCATACATAACTGACACTTCATGTTCTACCAGGGCCTAAGGCACAATAGCACTTTAGTGTTCAAAACTATAAGGCCAGGAAAATGGAGTTTAGTATGGTCCTGGGTAACAGCAATTGAAACCCAGTATTAGGCTTCTTTAACTGTCCTAATTAGTGATCAGTCAGCTTTCATGTTCTTGATTAGCCCATATTTTAGAGACAATAGCATACACAGATTTTCCCTCCCTGGTTCATTCATTCATTTAGCATAACGGCTAAATTGTATCATTACTTAATACCAACTAAATGATATTACATTTTAGGAAAAATGCCCAGTTTTGTAAAAGCTCTTGTTAGCTATTACATTAGAATGCTTCCTAAGACTTTTGTGTTTTTTTTGCTTGGGAGATCACTGAACTTGTTCAATAAGAGACCCAAATAGCTTCTTTCTTTTTGTTTATACCAGAAAGACTTGCTCATTAATGAATAACTGAACTAAATGAGTTTGCAAACCTTTAGAGTATTTTCTCTAGCTGGTGTAAGTGGCCAAATGAACAGAGGGAATAACTGATTTCAGACCTAGATGCATGCAAGCCAGCTCAAAGCATCGCATTATCTGTATAAAGCCAGGAAAAAGCATAAGGAAGTACGATGCCTGCAATGTTTTCCATCACTGCAACTGCTGCTCTATTAATCCTTGGCTATAACAAACCATCTGGGAATCATTAGGAGAATGTATTCCACTGAGGTCCTCATTATAATAGTCCATATTGCCATTTACAGGAACCGTTCAGTTTATTGTTGTAAGCAAGAATGCGACATAATGGACTTCTCATAACAAGGGAATTGTGCATTTTGTTTAACCATTCATTTTTTTTTGTAATTTAAAGCCAGATGGCTAATAATAGCCATAAGCATTTATGTCGGTTGGACCTTTATGTTGAGGTAATGCCCCCCAGAGTTATAAAATATTGTAGCCTGCACTATGCTTCAGGCACTTGACATTCCCACAGGCATTTTCTCTGAGCAGAAATGTCTAGAAGACCATTTTTTCCTTAGCTATGTGCCTAATTGACTGAAATAATTAGCATTCAATCAGCAATAATCTGCTCATGATTTAGGTCATGAACTACTTTTAAAACAAAAGCTTTACATGACTAATGTGTGCAAAATCGTATTATGAATGCTTGCTCTTTGCTTATGCAGACATTCATTCTTCAGTGAACTGCATAGCTGGTCATAGGCAGAAGTGTGTAAATGTGCTAAATTGTGCATTTCCAGTATTTGTTACATATACTACAAAGTTATATGTGAAAAAATTCAGTTCATTAAGATAATATATTATACGTTGCTACTAGCAAAATGGCTCAGAATGGTACGGAATCTTAATTGTATAAGTATATAACAAACAGAATTTGTGTTTTATGAATGTATTCCTTAGCTGAAACATATTTCCAGAGTAAGGTTTGCTTTGTGTGAGTGCATTCAAATTTTCAGTCACACTGAATGGCATTCATGCCTGAACATTGCTGGTCCTTGCGACTCTCCCCCTGATCACCAAGATATAAGATGGCACAGTTTACTACAGTTGCATTGCCATGTTTGTACAGGCTACTGTAGATCCAAATGAATCAGAGAATTGGTTAAGCTTGTGGGAAACTGGGTTGGGAGTGGGTCTTTTCACTGTATCCCTTATCCTCAGAAGAGCTGGAAGCTCCATTCAGTAAGATGGCCATGCTTAGTATTTTCTATGACATACACGCTATGTTTAGAAATATATACTTGGACTACCACTGAAGAATAATGCTGACTTTAATACACAGATTGAATTATGCTAAACTATTTTCAGAGCACGAAGGGGTACTAAAGCTTTCCATAATTAGTTTGTGCTATTCTAGAGCAATGCAAATTTTACATTTCTATGAAGCAGGGGACTAGAATTGTATATACACATTTTTATGAAATGCACATAATAATGCTGTTTTGTGCCTATTAAAGCCCTCTTTATGATTATTATATTTGCTTTGCCTATTCAAGCCCCCTTTATGATCATTATATGTGATTTTGTTCCTTGAAATTATGCATCTAGATTATAAATGCATGAATTATTATGGGTCGACATAAGAGTTGCAGTGATGAATTAATAATGAGAAATATTTCAAGCCTGATTTTGAATCCATAAGCTCTATTCAGTGAAAGATTCAATAGATGGTGCTATAATACCACAAACTGCACTTTCAGTTATATGACTTTACTTTTGATTTGGAAAAGAGTGTAATACCTTGTATTAAATCAACAAAAAGACATTCAGAAAACTAAAAAGTCTACACCACAGAAAACTATTACACCTATATTTTGCACTGTGCCTGTCTGCTATACTCTACATGTACAATACTCTTAGTGGAAAGTGAGAACAATTGCTCTCCTTTACTTAAAGAAAGAAAAAGCTGTGACGTTTCCTGCCTGTGATTGAAACCTGCCTATAATCAAAGACAAGTGCTGCCATTATTTGTCTGGATAAGATTAAACTGGTTGATGGGCTAGCTTTTCTATGTAAGTAGCTTGTCCTTTGGTAGCTTTATGTAGCACAGCTAGTGACCCATAGACAGTCACTGCAGAGTGAGCACTCCTAGTCTATATGTCAGATGCAAAACCATGATTTTATTCACACATCTGCCAGTACTTTTGCAATGCACCTCACATAGATCTTATGCCTAATTGCATCACTTTCCTCAATTTTCTTTTCAGAACAGGAGATCATCTGTGCCCATATTTACCAGTAGGCCCTCTTAAGTGCACTTGTACTTGTAAGCTAAAGGAACTTCATTTGTTTTGATGGCAATGCTGATAATCTGTGCACCAGGACTATGGGATACCACTGTGGAGCTGAAAGTCATTCATTTTATTAGTCCAGAGACCTGGAACTGTAAGAACCAAGCCCTATATCAGTTTTAATTGTCAGAAAGACTTATACGTTTTAAAGCAAAGACATTTCAAGATATCTGTGGGTATTTTATATTCAGCCAAATAAAATATGTTAAACAGACCATTTCAAGTCAGACATCAGACTTTGAGGCAGGTGTTAGCTAAAACATACATTTTGTTGTAGAAGTAATCATAATATGTAAACCTATGGTTATATAATGCACAATGTAATAATGAACCTTATATATGTTCCATATGATCTCTGCCATTTGAGAACACTTTCAGTCTCTTTAAAAAACTATAATGTATATTTTATGAATAGAAATCTCTCTTTATATCTCTCTATCTATATATAGGTAGATAGCTAGATATAACCATATGGATGAAAACAAACAAAATGAAACAATCATTTTTTGCAGAGTGCAAGCTCCCATCACCCCTCATCTTACATGGGGCACTACATGCTGCACAGCTTCTGTTATGTAACAATACCAGTTCTAAGACTGCACAACAGTGGGATAATAGGCAATCTTCCTTACCTCACTCTTTGATTATTTCAGACTAAAACACAGAACTCAGTTAAAGGACTTTAGTAAAAAAAGATGGTAAATTCCGTTTCAGTCAACTGAATCAGAAATGATACATGTTGATTGATTGTCTATTTGCTGAACCCCACACCAGTAATCTGCCTTACAAATATAGAAATATAGAGTTTCTATATATAGAAATATAGAATTTTGCACCAAAATGGGAGGAGTGAACTGTGCCTTCATCCCCTGCATGTCTATTCATACTTGCTCTGAGATCACACAACAGGTGGAAAATGAGAAAATTCTATATCTTCACTGTTCCATGATCTCACACAAACAATGCTGCCTGTCAGTGAATCTGTAATTCAACTGAAATAGTCTCTGTCTCTCTCTATCTCTCTATGTATGGATGTGATAGGTTTGGTCATGGCACACATTTATCACATGCTGCTTTTTTGGTAATTATCATCACTGGTGCTAGTGGTCGCATTATACTGGAGTCAAACTGTTACAGTTCATCTATAATATACTGGTAGGAGTTATCCTCTCTCTCAGGAGTTGTGCATCTGTGGAGTAAGTAAAAGCAGTGTTCTTGTTTTAGATGATCACAAATGTAACATTTGCTTTGTTTGTGATCCCTTTACTTTTATATGCATTTTTAGGTGAAAGTGATTGCCGATGAACTTTTTCACCATATTTACTGTCAATGAAAGATCATCAGCAATGTAATAACATATAATGATACTCCCCATGTGCACTTTTGTCAAATATTTTGCCAATTGTCACTGACGTCCATGTTTATTTGTTATCTTGAGGAAACAGCTGCAAGTTGTGCTTAAAGTTGAACACTTTGCAATTAGTTAACTCAGAAGATACCATCACAAAATATACTCTTACTGAAAGTACAGAAGTTTGATCCATGTAATTTTTTATGACATTTAGGTTCCTTTGGATCTAATGATATCCATTTGGATATCATAGTCAAAGTATCAATAAAGTTCTCAAAATATTTTTTTTAGATTATTTCATACCTGATTTATGCAAAAAAAACAAAGGTAATATAAAGAAAATACAACAGAATGGAGACCAATAACGTTAATAAATAGTAAAAATAACTGCATAGAAATTGAATACAATACTGTAAACTTTAAAATAAGACTTGATAAAATAAAGTGACTAATCTATACAGGTAATTAGTAAATAATATCAAAATGTAATGGTTTAAAAAGTGATCTAATGTCAGATTTGACTTGTATTAGAAACACTTAGTTGATTGGAATTTCTTAGGTAAAGAAGTCCTTAGGAGAATAATTCTCAGTTCCATCTTATTATCTCTGAACTGGGGAAGAAGTAGTGCTCTTCCATTTATTCATAATATATTTATAACCAGCTTTCAACAGCAAGGAATCTACTCATTTTGATATTATCTGACTGGAGAAATTGGCAAAATTATTTTTTAAGGCAAAAAGGATCAATTTCAATGCCAATTTAAAATATTGTCTGACAGATGAGATTCAGCATACTGCCAAGCAGGTGGCAGTACTTCTGTGAAACATTTATAGGTTCATACGTAGATACTAGGCTATCGGCTCAAGGGCCTAAGTAAGCTTAGCCAACAAGGTTCCCTGGCTTACACCACACAAGAAAGTTAATTTCCTGTGCCCCTGTTGAGCAGAGCCACAGAAGTCATCCCCGGGATGTATTTCCTATTTCCCATCCACTCATGAAGATTTTTCTTGAAGAGTGCTAATGAGAAACTTTGCTTGACATAGATGGGTAGCTTGTTCCAGAGTATAGGAAGTCTCTGGGACAGGAATATATCCCTCCAGCATGTCCTGTTTATTGTGGTGACAAGGTTTTGGTCCCTAGAGCATGTAGCGCGGAGGGGTTGGGATTTCTTTATGTGTAGCATGTCCAACAGCTCTGGGTTTAACATAGCTTTATATGTTAGGCAGAGATCTCCTCAGAGTAGGTGATATGCTACAGAGTAAAGCTGGAGTTTTTTGAGACAGTCAGTGTAGGGCATCTGTTTGAGGCCAGTAATCCTCTTTGTGAGTTACTTCTGTGGCCTTTCCAGCTGCTGCAGATGTCTTGTGAGGTACATTCCAAAAGGGGCATTGTACTCTATAATGGGTCTAATGAGTGCCGAGTAGAGGGGAACAATGACCTCTTTTTTCCTGGATGAGAACCCTTTTCTGATAAGGTGTGCCACATAGAAGGATTTCCTGACTACTGTGGCGATGTGATTATCAAAGGAGAGACTACTGTCCACCTGAGTCCCAAGGTCTCTTATCACACATTCAAAGTTAAGTAGACTGCCATTTATGTGGTAGTTCATGGGTACAGAGTTTTTACCAAAGGGGATGACAATGCAATTTTTGGCATTGAGCTTAAGGCCATGCCTCTGACACCAGGCATCTGTCTCAGTGGGGCCCTTCTGTAGGATGTCCACAACATTTGGGGACTCAACTATGACTCCTAGCTTGCAGTCCTCTGCGAACTTCATTAGCCAGAGGCCTTCTGTGTTGGCCTGCACTTCAGAGAAGTAGATACCAAACTGGAGAGGTCCCAGGACTGAACCCTGTGGTACTCCACTTGTCACTGGTTTGAAGTCAAATTTGGAGTCTGCAACTTTTACAGTGTGGGTTCTGTCAGTGAGCCAGTTGGCAACCCATCTTGTGACATACGGATTTATGCCTAGTTTAGTGAGTTTATCTATAATTCCAGAATGGGGGATGGTGTCAAAAGCCTTGGCAAGGTCAAGATAGGCTGTGTGAACCACCTTATCCTTGTCTATGGCTTTGGTGACTGACTCGAAGAAGTCGATCAGGTTCAGAAGGCATGATCTGCCTTTCACAAACCCAAACTAGGTGGGGTCCAGAGTTTGGAGGTTACCAATGTCTTTGTTTATGGGTTCCATGATGATACGTTCCATGGCCTTGCAGACCTGGCTTGTCAGGCTAATAGGGCGATAGTACTCAGGATCAGTGGTGGCTCCCCCTTTGTGGAGTGGGATAACTGTTGCTGTGTGCCATTCAGTGGGCACAAAGCCTGATGTGAGACTATGATTGAACATGGTGGTTAGGTGAGGAGCCAGTTCATTCTGAAGTTCATGTAAAATGCAGCCTGGGATGTTGTCCAGTCCCATGGATGCTGTGTTTTTTGGTTTTAGAGAGTGCAGCCTTTACCTGCATAGATGTGATTACATGGACTCTGCATTCGTCCTGTATATATATGGGCCCTTTAGAGGGTGAGAGGGGGGTAAAGTTTGCACTGAACTTATCTGCCAGCATGTTGGCAATATCAGTTGGTTCTGTAATTTTCATGCTGTTGTACTGTACCTCAGAGCAGATCTGGGTGTCACCATTGAGATTCTTGACATAGCTATAGAATGCTTTGTGGTTGCCCTTAGAAGCAGTGGCAATTTTGTTTTCATTGCTAGCTTTGGAGGATCTTATAAGGGATCTCAGCTTCTTACTGAGTCTGACCAGGGAACTCCTCCACTCATGGAATTTATTTTGCAACAGTTTCTTCCTTCTGTTGTAGAGTTTGTTTATAATAGGGGACCACCAGATTGGCTTCCTTTTTTTGGAGGATAGCATAGTGGCTCTGTTTGGGATAGCACGATCCATGCACTCGTGTAAGTGCTTATAGAATGCATTTGTGTAGGATTCAGCAGTCATAACTGTATTGTCCATCTGCATGGTTGTCATGAAGTTCATCACTTCTGTCTTAAGAAGCATGAAGTTGACTTTGGAGAAAATTTTTACCATGGTTTCCTTAATGGTGGGTGGGGGCAGGATGCGGATATCTAGGGTGATAAGCTTATGGTCGGATCTGACCAATGAGGAACTGACTTCTGGTATTGAACACCGGTCACTCATGTTGGTAATGACTAGGTCTAGGATATTGTTGCCCCTGGTGGGGGTGTGGATAAGTTGATTCAGGGCATTAGAATTTATGAATTCCAGAAAGCGTTGCGTGAAAGAGTTGGTACATGAGTAGTTTTCCCAGTTAATGGTGGGGTAGTTGAAATCGCCCATTATTAGCATGTTTGGTTGAACCCTAATATTTTCCAGTATATCAAGAAAAGAAGAGTGGGAATCCTGGGGCTTGGTGGGGGATCTGTAGCAAGCTACAATTTGGATTGCAGTTTTGCCCAGAGTTAGTTACACTTGGATAACCTCGGATGTATTATGCTGCGTAACTAGCCTGGAGGTGTGGATATCCTTAATAAATATGGACACACCTCCACCTTTGGTGCTCTTGTCCAGGTTAGATGGCCAAAATGTGTGATATGAGTTATGGCCTGGTAATGCAGGGGTGCTCTCTAGAGCCTTGAACCAGGTCTCAGTCACTAGATATCAATGTTCTCCATTTTAAGGAGTGCCTTGAGTGAGTGCATTTTGAGATTTAGACTTCTAGCACTGAGTAGCATTACCCTCAGTTTTTGCTTGCCTATTCCTGTTACGGTGGTGAATTTGTCATTTGAACCTTGCCTAAAAAGGCACTATAGGGGTGGCAAGACCCTTAGCCAGTATCCGAAATCCCAGGGGTGACAGGTGCAGGCCATCTCTGGCAAAGCATCGTGGTCTTTCGACCATGTCGTCCCAGGCAGACAGATACTGGATCCCCTTAGAATGACACCAGAAGCTTAGCCAATTGTTGAACTCAATCATTTTGTCCTTGTACTGTGGTATCATTCTGGGCGATGGCAGGATGCCACTTAGGGCTAGGGTCATACCTGCCTGGGCTACAAGATTGGAGAGCTCTTCCATGTCTCTTTTCATGTGGTCCAGGGAGGTACATCTCAGGTTGTTCACACCAACATGGACAATGACAGAGTCATATTTGTACTTGCTGTGGAGTGACCTGAGTGCATGAGTTATGTGGCAGATCCTGGCACCCGACAGGCAGATGACAGTAACCTTCTCCTTGTTTAGCCTGGTGAGTGGGACATCAGTGTGCCTGACTGTAGAGTCACTTATGACTAGTGTATTGGGTACGTTGTTTTGCCTTATGGGCTGTGGTTTATTGGCACACTGAGTCTGTGGGCTATGTGTCATTTTGGTTGTGTTGGTGGTGGAGGTTGCTTACATTTCTGCTTTGGAGGTCTCTGTCACTTGCGCAGATTATTATTTAGAGCCTCCGCGAATGTTTTTGTGTTACAATGTGTGGACTGTGGTGGTGTAGGGTTAGAGGGACTATGTGATGAATGTGGTGTGGTGCAAGTGTTTACCTTCTCCTCTTGACTGTCAAGTTCAGTCTTAGTTGGAGAGAGCTTTACCTCCAGTTTGGCTAGATAATTGCATCTCTCACAGGCTGTGGTATTGGGCGGTAGGAGGAGAGGATTGTCTGTGTACATGAGGCAATTGCTACATTGCCCCAAGATGCCCAGATTCATCAGATAGACAGGAGAGAACACTAGGAGCTGACCCTTGGACATGCCTGAATAAAAATACTACTTTCTTCTA
Organism: Protopterus annectens; assembly: GCF_019279795.1. Taxonomy (NCBI): domain Eukaryota; kingdom Metazoa; phylum Chordata; order Ceratodontiformes; family Protopteridae; genus Protopterus; species Protopterus annectens. The sequence goes on along the minus strand of NC_056728.1, from coordinate 1,564,763,135 downwards.
GACAAGTGAGGAAAGTGAGTATAAGAGCTGTTTTTCTCTAAGCAAGTGAGGAAAGTAAGTACAAAAAATGTTTTCCTCTAGGTAAAGAGGAAGGTTGAGTGATGTAGTAATTTGTAGCTTATTTAGTGCTAACAAGAAGTTCTGAAAAAGTGCTGAGCACGAATAAGCAAATTCAAGTGCTAAAACTAAGAATCTGTACCTGGATATTGTGGTAGATAGGCTGCCTAGTGCTTACCACTTCCACTGATAAGCTAGAAGGCTTCCCTCCAACACAGAAAGGCTTGGGGGGCTCAGAAGCTTTACAAACAGTCCTGGATACAGCAAATCTGTATCTAGACTAGACTAGTTACAGGAATGGTGGGAAACAAGAACAAATGCAGGCTTTTAAACCAGTAAGTTGAAAGAGATGGAAAAACTGCCAAACGGCCAATAAACTACAATTTCTGGGCCATAAGCCACTATGGTGGTAGATTGGCTACTTAGTGCTTACCACTCCCACCAATAAGCTAGAATGCTTCCCTCAAACACAGAAAGACTTGGGGGGGGGCTCAGAAGCTTAAAATAGTCCTTAAAAACACTGTAGAAGTGTCTATCAACATGACATAGAAGAATGGTATCTTCTGGAGAGGTACTTTGAATTGATTAATATAGTTTATACATGAAGGACCAATATTTATATGAGAAATGTACTTTCAAAATATCTTAGTAGGTTGCATAATATGGACAAATGTAAAGTAGGTGTAAATATTCTTAGCTGTATTTTAGACTATTTTTATCGCTTTATTGATTATTTTGTGACAAATGTCTGGTAAAGAATTTAATTTTTCATCACACAATATTGTAATTGATGTACATGTTATCAACTAGTTTAGGACCTGGGATACATAAGTTAATTTTAAGTGCTGGATAATGTTTTACATCTTAACTGATGGCCACAGTATTAATAAGAAAACTGACACATGAAGGGATTTATACTATGTTTTTTAAGAGGGTTCTAGGCTCTACTTTATAGGATTTAGAATTACATCTGAAAACACCAATCCACTCTTTCATGGATACTTGTCTAGCATTATGCTACAATGTTATCCATAGTTTGTGATGAAGTCACAGGAATGTCAACAATTCTGTGCTCAGAAGTTTGCTTTATGCTGTATTTGGTTTATTGCAAATAGTGTGTATAACAAACAGAATGTTTGATACATAAATCACAGTTGTGTCAGATAGTGCTTGCAAGAATGGCTTACACAATGTTAAAATTATTCCTGTTATTAAACAGATCAAAGATCTAGGTGATAACAATATCATAGTGAAAGTTACTGGTCTACTACAGGTTCTCGTATAGTAGTAGGTCATGACAAGCCTGCTTGCTGGCACTTGCTCAAAAAAGTAAGTGCTTGAGCTCCCACTAGCCCAGTCTCCCATTTTACACAGCTCTCCCCACAGCTGACTCTATAAACCTGCATAATACTAACCCTAAAACTTCCACCTAGTTCCCAGCCTGACTCGGTACTCCCTTACCCTAAATGTCCAGTCTCTTTCCCAAAACCTAAATTCTCCTTTTATTCTCTAACTCTGTTCCTGACCCTTAAACCTAAAACTCCCTTCTTGCTCCCTCATCTTAAAAATCTTCTCCTGTATAATAAGCCTAAAATCCCCCTCCTGCTTCTTAAACCTAAAATCCCTCTCTCTACAGATACTTGCCTAAACTCATATTTCATCTTGAGTGTGAGCAGCAGGCCACATGCCACAATGGAAGTCTTACTACAGCTGTGAGACCCCACCTAGGTGAAGTCATTACATCATACGATTGTGTTGCAAACCAGTTGTATGAGGTAAAAGGGATGGGGAGGCCCTGCCCACTGTAACTGGATGTCATTTATGCACAGCATTATACTGACATGCTGTGTTTATAGTAACTTACTCTGGGTTTTTAGTACCTACCTATGTCACCTCAGAGGCTACATGATATTGTGAAGACTGAACATGCCACAAGAGAAGTTTTACTACAGCTGTGAGATATTTGTGCATTTAAAGGCATTACATTATCTTATTGCTGCAAGGCATATGTGTGCCTGCATTTTGGTTAAAAGGTGGTGCAATCTGACTTCTTATCACAAAATAATTGTATGATGCTAGGTGTGACATAAGGTTTAATCCCCAGCTGGGAGAGTTTTTCAGTGACACCTGAGTGGGGGATTGTGTCAAAACCCTAGACCAGATCAAGATATGCAGTATGCACTGTCTTACCTTCATCCAGACCTTTCACATAGAATCAATGGGATGTGACAATATCACAGATCACCTATAGCATGACTCAGCACATACACCTTCCTGACACAGTTGAATACACACTTCAAATACACTTCACATGGACTATGTTCCCATAGAAAGGTGTACATCAACATTCATCCATCTGAGTTGGAGGGTACAGCACCTGATTCATGCATCCTAACTCTCCTTATCTGTGAGGTAAACCAACATGTCATCATTGACCTTTTCTAAATGGGTACTAGTAATATATCAGTTGTGTGCTGACCAAAGTGCAATATCACCGGTTTAATTTGTGCTGCTGATGGCATTCCAAATCAGATTTTTGAGTTTTTGTCTCGTATCTTTCACAGCTGGAGACTGTTGACAATAACTGATGGCCAATGCCAAGCACCAAGCAAAGGATGATTTCTCTGTGTGAAGATTTCTCAGTTCTGTGGTCTTATACAATTAAATGTGGACATTAAGGATCCCGACCTTCACACATATAGCATCCTTTCTAGAATTGAACATTGAAACTTTGGTGTTAGCATGAAACAATGGAAAGATTAACGGTATTTGGACATCAACAAAATGTTATGAGGTAGAGAAAGTAGACCACATATACTTAAGCTTTGACATTCCAACATTTTACATTTAAGGAGCAACAGACTCATTTTATCACACTTGCCATAGGTCCTTTCACAGTAGATCTTTGGTTGAATGGGATATTTCAACCAATTAATCTAATGAATTATGTCACACTAACAACAAAGTCATGAAATATAAGAGTGCATTATTTTCTTTCTTTTGTGAATATTACTCACTTGTGATGCATTTGTAACAAGTTTGCATTACAATCCTCATTTATTTATATTTTTTCTGATTGTATGCTTAGGTTATGTGTACTTCATATGACTTACAGACACTTTACTCAGCAGTACAGTTACCTCTTAAGCATAGATTCATAAAGGTCGTATAGAGGTTATCTCCTAAGTCAGTTAATTTTATTACAAACCTTGCTGTAAGCCTGTTATCCCTGACACACCCTCTGTAAATGTGTATCAAAGTAGCAGGAGTGTTAAACACTTAATTAGCTGCTCTCTACTGTTAATGAGTCATACTTGCAAGGCATTAGCTATCTGTTCAGAATACTCTCTCTCTCTCTCTCTCTCACACACACATTGCTAGGGCAAGCAGACAGCATTGTATAGGTCCTCATACCATGTTTACCTGCTCAGCACTTTGAGCAGATTGAGTTATTCAGGAATGAACTGACACACAATTTACCTATTCAATGTGTCCAGATGGGTTCATGTATACTCTATAAGCACAACCTGGGGCAAGGGAACTTGTATCACAGTAGGGAAAACTGCTTGGATTCACAAACTTAGGATATTGTTGTTTGAGTTGAAGTGCTGCAATTGCATCATTTTTGTGAACTTTATTGCAAATCCTGTCAAGGTATGTTATGTTCTTTACAAGTGATACTTGTACAGTTATGATTTGATTGTTATTTTCTTAGAAATGGAGTGATGTCTACACTTTGCCCATTTGTATTGGTATAGAAGGTATAGCAGTTGCTATTGCAGTGATCCTCATCTTATGTTACTTGGGTTTATGGAAACATTTCTCTGATGATGTGAAGACATTCCAAACTTATTAGCAGACATAGCAATGTTAAAGTGGTATTTCAGAAAATATTCTAGCGTAAGACTACTGTATGTGCCTAACATAAGCAACTATTATTCCATTAGAAAGATTGTGGACAACACAGTAATGCAGCAGTATCATTGTTGCCTCACAGCAAGAGGTTCTCTGGTTCAATTCTTGGCTAGAGTGCCTAGTGTGTGGGGTCTGTATGTCCTCCCTGCATTTGTGTGGGTTTCCTCCAGGTGCTCCGGTTTCCTTCAAGGTTACAAAGACATGCATCTGGAGTGTTTATCCCCGGGCCTCAGCTGAAAATTGGCTTTGTTCCAAGTCAGACTTTCCCAGTTAACAAATGTTAAATAAATAAATTGTGTTTGTTGGGTTTGGGGGATACTTTTTTTTTTTTATAGAGGATCTTTGACCTTTTTACATAATTGAGTGCTGCCTACAATTTTCCAATTTCTTTTTGTAAGGAAGTTTAACAGTTGATAGTAAAAACTGATCACTGACTTGCATTACATACAAAGTGTTGTACTGCACACACATCTTTAGAATTGTTCACAGATGTCTGAATACAGAATGCAATTTAGATTTAAAAGTGTCATTTCATACACTTGCTTCATTGCTAATGCTTGTATATGTCACAGGCTAACACATTTATTTCTCCTTATTTAGTTATGTTATTGCCAGATTTTTTTTGGGGGGTTACAGTTATATGTTACATGTATGTAGTCATATAGATCATTTATGTACATGTTTTAATGATGCCTGCATAAATGCATCTTGTAAGCATATAGCCCTTGCTGATTTGTATGATGCATAGTTTTTTTTAAATTTACATCCATATAGGGATATGACGCATAAAAAATCCAGGCCATGTAAATCTGCATTCTCCTATGCTGAGAATGCAGTTATAGTACAGGTGTTCCATCAACATGGGTCACATCTCATACTGATAGTTAGAGCTGACAAGCCCTTCTGTGACAGTATCTGGTGGCAGGTGGTCAATGATATGAATGTTATGGATGGCCATGGCTGTGACTGCAATGCCATCAGACATTGGCCCACTGACATGACCAAGGCCAAAAAGATAGCCAGTGCTATAAAATCAGAATGGAGAGCTACTAGGAATGGTCCTGTTACCAAACCACCTCTCACTAACCAAGATGAGTTCTCATTCACTGTAAGGAATCCAGGCAGCACAGCAAAGTTGCCTAGTGCTGTGCACAGGTGGAAGACAGCCAAAGGGTGTATACTGCTCATGCTTCAGGTTCAGGTATACATATTATATTATATATATTATATATATATATATATATATATATATATATATATATATATATATATATATATATATATATATATATATATATATATATATATATATATATATATATATATATATATATATATATATATAGAGAGAGAGAGAGAGATTTATTTTTATTTTACATTTGTTTACCGGGCTAGTCCAACTGGATACATGTCCATTTTCAGTGGAGGCCCGGGGAGAAAAGCTCCAGTTACACAGCATCATAGAGACATACAAAAACATTCAATAACATTTAGATTTTACATTTATAGAATAGACATTTTAAAACAACATTTTGAACATTGAAAGGAAAAAGTTTGGCAATAACATTAATATGGCGTAATACCTCTGCAGTTACCAAAAATTAGAATAAGACAGAAAAAAATGGCTAATGGAGTTACAGATAAGAAGTAATACTCAGGGAGGAGAGTGCAAAGAATAAGAAGGAGGGTTAGTTATAAGAAATGGTTAGAAGTAGAGATTTATGGTAGAGAATAATATTTTGATTGGTGACAGGTAGTTAGAGAAAAAACAAATGGTTAGTCAGGGTTGTTATAAGAGCATAACCAGTGATTGGAAAGGAAACATTTTAGGTTAGTTTTAAATAGTGGGAGAGAGGTAAGGGTAGTGAGGTCATTTGGTAATTGATTCCATATTTTACCAACTGAGTTTGAGAATAATGAATCACCTGCTAAGTTATTAGAGAAGGAAGTATGTATCAACATTTTGTTGGCAGAGCGCAGATTCTTCAAATTATTATAAGGTCTTATAAGGGTAGAGAGAATTGGGGTGTTATTGGGTTGGTGTAGGGCTTTGTGGGCGATTATAAGTTGGTTAAATTGTAGTAGTAGCGGTAATTCAAGCCATCCTAGCTGTTTTAGATTCTGACAATGGTGGGTCCTGTAAGGAGAGTTGGTAGAAAATCTAGCAATATTATTATATGATCTAGTAAGATTGTTAAGATTATTTTTAGAAAGATTGGTATATATGGGGGAAGCATATAACAGGGTAGAGATTAAATGGATTCTAGCTATTGTGGCTCTGGCTACTGGTGTCAGGAAAGGTTTAATGCGATAAAGGGATCCACATTTTTTGTTAATAGATTTAATTGTAGAATTTATGTGAGTGTCAAACTTTAGTTGATTGTCAATAGTAATTCCAAGGAGTTTGGTGGTGGGGTCAGGTGAGATAACAGTGCCATCGTCAGATGTAAGTGTGAAATGGAGAGGGGGAGATAGATGAGATGGGGTAAAGAGCAGTAGTTTGGTTTTTTTTATGGTTAAGGAGAAGACAGTGGTTAGAGAACCATTTTTCAATAGTAGAGAAGGCTTTTTGTGTGTGAGAATGAAGATCAGTTTGTGATGAGGCAGAACAAATGATAGTGGAGTCATCAGCATATTGCATACAGGTAGACTGTGGAATAAAGAGGTGAAGGTCATTTATGAAAATGGAAAACAGTAGTGGACCTAAAATTGAGCCTTGTGGGACACCTAGAGAGGTAGGAAGAAGGTCAGAAAGATGGTTTTGCTAGAGAACAGCTTGTTTTCGGTTATCCAGATAGGATGTGAACCAGTTCATGGCAGAATAGTCGAAGGAGAGGGACTTCAGTAGGTGGAGGAGAAGTTGATGATTAACCATGTCGAAGGTTTTAGATAGGTCTGCAAAGAAAGCAGAGGATAAAGTATTATTGTTACGATTTTTGTTGATACAGTTAGTAAAGGATAGTAAGGCTGTGGTGGTACTATGAAATGGCCGAAAACCGTGTTGACAGTTAGCTAGGAGCTGATGGTGGAGTAGGTGGGTTATAAGTTGTTTATGGATACATTTCTCCATGATTTTAGCAAGTGGGGAGAGTAGAGTAATGGGATGAAAGTTAGAGAAATCAGTAGTCGCCACCTTTATGAAGATGAATAATATATGGGATTTTCCAGATTGATGGGATTAAACCTTCTTTTAAGATTCTGTTGATTAATATGGAGATTGGGTAGGCAATGGCTTTGGCTCCTATTTTGAGGTATTCTGCTGGTAGTTGGTCAGCTGAGGGGGTATTAGGTTTTAGTTTTTAAAGTAGGGAAGAGATATAGGAGGTGGGTATAGGTTCAAGGTGAAAAGGGGGAGGAGTAGAGCTTGGACTGGGCAAGTTAGATATGTCTGGGTTTTGCTGATTTGCTAGTTTTAGTATAGTAGTAGTAAAGAAAGAATTGAAGGCATTAACTGTTTGCATTGGACAGTCTGGGTTGGAGCCTAATGGGTTAGGTGATTCCACTCTGCCTGGGGATAGTAGTGTGTTAATAGCAGACCAAAATTTATGTGGTTGATGAAGGGATGTTTGTTGTAGTTGTATATAAAAGTTCTTTTTGTCCTGTAGGATAGCTTTTTTTGTAATATTTCTTTGTTGTTTAAAGGTTTGGTGATCAGTTGTGTCCTTTGTGGACCGCCATTTAGCCCAAGATTTTTTTTCTATTGAGGATTAGTTTCCTAGTGTGATTTGAGAGCCATGGAGCTGGTTTATTTTTCATTCTTATGGAACGGATTGGGGCATGTTGGTCTAGGATTGCTAGGAAGGTGGTATTAAAGTAATTAACCGCTTCATCTATAGGGAGAGACTTAAGGGGAGACCAGTTGCATTGTTTAAGTTGGGTTAGAAACAGTTCATGGTCAAGGTGCTTTTTGCTGCGGATGGTTCTGACTGAAGAGGGGATATTTAAGCTTGTTTTATGTCTAATAATATATATGAGAGAGTGGTCACTAAGGTCATCTGGGAGGATTCCTGTTGTATAGTTTTGTTGTGAACAATTTGTTAGAATCCAGTCTAAGATGTTTTTTTTTATTGTTATGTTTGTTTGTTCTGGTTGGAGAGTTTATAGCTTGTGAAAAGCCGTGCAAGTTAATAAGGGATGAAGGATTGGTGTTGTTACATAAATTCCAATCAATATTAAAGTCTCCTAGTAGAATTGTTTCTTGATGGAGATTGGTAGAAAGCCAATTTAGGAGGTCCTCTAATATAGTTAGATTTTTACCTGGGGGAAGGTAGGTGCAGATGATGTAAACTGATTTATGGGTGTTAAGCAACAGTTTAGAAATAATTATTTCTATGTTGGTATCAGAAGGTAGGTTATAATTCATTTTGCTGATTTGTAGTCCTGTTTTATAGATAGTAGAGATATTTTTTTTATTATTTTTAGAGTTATAAATAGGGCTGCTTATCATATCTCTGTTCACCTCCATTTTGTCTGTTTAGGCATGTCTGGTATTGAGGTTCCACGACCACCTGCAAATGGTATGGGCATAACTTTTTAGTTGTATTCATTTATATAACTGATCTATAGATCTTTTTTAAAGAAAATTTTAATTGCACTTGCATCTAGCATTGCTTTACTCAGGGCTATGTAGCATAAGTCAGATCTGTTTTTCTTATCTTTCTCTTTTTGTTGTGTTTTATTGCTATAATCACAGGTGAACCACCCACAGGCACTGTAGAGCTCCTCTCATCTGATGCCAGAGTTCCAGTAGCCTCTGATGATGATGATGGTGGTCATTAAGGGGCATAGTCTGGGGTTACTGAGGATCTGTCTGACACTAAGGTTATGGTTCTGAAATCCCCACCCCAGAGCTTGGACACAGTCAGTATGTTTACGCATACCCATCACATGGAGCCATCTGAGAAAGGAGAGATTGAAGGTGACACTGTTGATCAGGGTAGTATGATTACTCCAGTTTTAGAGCTGGTGGGGTCTCTCTCTAGCCATTGTGAGGGTGTTGATAGAAGTACTCAGAGGAGGCATGCTTTCCACCCACCCAATGTTGGTGTGTCAATTGGTGCCACCCAACATATGTATATGGCCATTGGGGGGGGCACTGGCAAGTTCCACTAGGGATTTGTAAGAGATGGTCACAGTACAGCATATCATGCATTCTGATGTCTGAGGCTGCCTGAACCATGTGGGTGACTCCTTTGACTGGATGAATGAATGACACACTGAATTTTGCAGAGTCTGATGTCTGCAGGTGGAGGGTCAGCATCCACATGGCTGAAGAGCTGCTACATTGTCAGGTGTTAGCCAACGTGGCCATGTCAGATCCCACTCCTGTAGTGCTACTACTTCCACTTCTCCATTAGTGATTTAGGTATCTACACCTACACTTGGTAGACAGTGTGGCCATGGTCATGGACATAGTCATGATGACAGCTTGTCCAGCGGACATTGTTCACATTCAGGTAATACCACAATGTTTAACCAGGGCCATGGAATTATCAGTGCTCCTCCTGGCAGAGGTAGTTTGTGTGGTCAGGGGTGGTGGAGGTGAACTGAATCCTCTACAATGTATGACTCACACCTTTTCCAGCAGACCCAGACACAGTACACCTCACCTTGGCCATACCACCTCACGCACACCCATGAAAATAACTCATTAATACTAATTCATTAATACTCTTTACATATGTTGCTCCTGGCTCTGACAATGCATACTCACTGTGAACAGGATCCCCCACCCCCCAACACACACACACTTCTTTAGTATCAGGGTTACCATTCTGTAATTCCCCTACTGCATGCAAGTGATGGTGACTCTGCCTTGCCTTTGCACATTTCTTTGCGACTTAGGGTTGCCTATTTCTGAAGTATATAGTGGATATCTAAAGCTTGCTTTCATCAAAAGTATTGTACTGAATTGCACTTTTTTGTTATTCTGCTCAAGTTAAACTGAGTGTTATTTAGGTTGTGTTCCTTATTGTATTTGTAGTAATATTAGTAGTAATACAATCATATTAATTATATATTACTGCTTGATCAGAACCATGGTCAGATGATGACCCTGATCACTGTTGGGGTGTTTAACTTGGGCAACTTTTATGCATAACGCACAGTACTGAGCAGGCAAAGCATATGTGTTCAGTCAATCCATATTTGTTTTATTACTCTGTTGGATGGCATAGTCCCAGTTTGTATCTGGGTACTTATGCTGTGTTTTCTAATTCTTAGAGATGTGTAAGTATGCTTGCTTATGTACCTTTGTGAATGATTCTGAAATTTGACATAACATTGTGGAGATTGTTTTGAAATGGGTCTGCTTTGATGCACAGGCTGTATACATGTATTGTGTAAAGCCATTTTTATATACCTTTTAATAACTTACTTGTTTTTTATATTTTTATGTTGCATATATTACCTATGAGCCACTGTTGATATTCCTGCACAGTTGAGCTATGTTTTTATCATAGGGAAGGACAAGAGTTGCATATGAGGGTAATCATGTAGCTCTTTTTTACAGGTTCATCACTTATCTTGGTTAATGCTGCTGATACAAGTTATCTCTTCTGTGGATGACTCTGTCTGATCCTCACAGAACACGGCCATTACATTGGTAAGTAAAGGCTGATAATGTTGCATGCCTCACTGTTACTATTTGTATGTGTTTAGCTTCTTATGTTTTCAGTTAGGCATTGCATGGGTGCACTATCCACTGCCTCTTAGCCAGGGTCATAGCATATTGTGTACACCTACATCTGCCAAGATCATCTTCAGCTGCTGGTTCTTCTTCAGATCCCTCATCTGGGTCTGCTGGCCCTGCTGGTTCTGCCTGTGGTGCTGGGAACCCTGTTCCTTTGTCTTCTTGTCCCTGTTGCTACTGTCTCCTAGCAATGATATTAGGTAACATGGCACAGGTTGTCAGTATATAGGCTGAGGTGGTTGGGTCTTATTGCAGGGTACCTCCAGATGTATCTAGACATCAGAATCATGACTTGAGTGAGTCAAAAGCACACTCTGTAATATTTTTAGTTTGAGGATGTGCGTCATTGTAACCTTGCCCAGTGGGGATGTGTGGTTTTCTCATGAGTGTCAGGAACCAAGGTTCCAGTGCATAACCTGCATCCCCTACTAGATGCCCTTGTCGGAAGTCACTTCTAGAAAACCAACTTATAATGACATATTTTAAACAGAATAGAATATAATTCTGTTTACTATGCCATGCATTATTTATGACATTAAGAAATCATTTTATTTGCTCAATAGACAATATATGTCATTACTATAATTTCCAAGAATGTTCTATACAATTGATTCAAAATTAATAAACCAATGACTATGTTAGAAATAAGAATAAAGCAGCATACATTTCTTTCACTATCCACAGGGGTAAGACAGGGGGTTCTACTATCATCTGTATTTATTTAATAACAATGAACCCCTTTATAGTGTACTTTGAAAGTAGTTGTAATTTTTTTCAGAATAAAATTATGCTACTTGCTTGTCCTAGTTAACAATTTTTATTTTCCTTTTTCTATAGGGAAGGAAAATTATTTTGTCAGAATAAAATTATGCTGCTAGCTTATGCTAGCTATTAAATGTTATTTTCTCTTAACTATAGTGAAGGAGCATTAATTATAAGTAATTGTATTTACACATATAAACTATAAATGGAGTTCAGCATTAAATTGAATAAATCGTGCCATTACATTGTGTGCTCTTAGGTCATATACTTCTTGACTAATATTACAGTATACAGCAATTTATTTTATTTTTTTTGGAAGTGTGGAGGTCTTACCTGCTCCAAAACAAGTGCAAAGGACTTGCAGGATACACACATGCATCATAAAAGAGTTTATGTCAATTACTTTACTACTTGGCAAGATAAATGTAGTTAGGATGTATATACTTTACTCACTCATTTCTCCACTACAAACTTCATTGATTTTGTTAATAATAATATTAAATGGTTTATCTTTCCCTAGCATGCTGTATTGCATTATAACCCTAACATGCTGTATTGCATTATAACTACTAACCTGCCAAACATACTGGTAGAACCCTTCTGCGATTCACTCTTTTGAAAAGGAACCATTAGTATGCATTTCCCTGGAGAATGGGTTATTTTCAAGAAATCTCCCAATATTCACCCTTTTTATGTTTGCAGAGTGAATTTACAAATTGCTGCACATGTAAGCTTATGTTAATATCCCATGTCAGCAAATAACATAATTAAGCTCATGCAATCTGACATTTGCAACTCTTTTTCAAATCATACTTGGATACCTTTAATTGCATTTGCTAACAAAATATGAAAACTGCACTTACTGCACAGGACATCATATCTTCTTTTGCAGTTACACCAAGAAACGTCTTTGTTGCCACATACTAGAACTAAGAATGAAAGGGTTTTGTGCTACATTTGATAAGAAAACAAGCTGCCAATTTATATAACTTTTTGCTGGACCTGTCCAACAGCCTCCTATCTATGTGAAGGAGAAGTATTTTCAGTTCAGGTGGTTTCTCAAAAAAAAAATGAAAACATCTAGCCAACAACATATGTTTGTGTTTATATGTATAATCTATCTATCTATCTATCTATCTATCTATCTATCTATCTATCTATCTATCTATCTATCTATCTATTGATCTATATATGTATTTATTATTTATTTATTTGCATTTGTTTACCAGGATGGTCCAGCTGGGCCAGAAGTGCCCATTTTCAGTGGAGTCCTGGGGAGAAAAGCTTCACATATAAAGACATTTCACATACAACACAGAATTTACATTAATAAAGACATTTAATACATATTATTGGCAGCTTATACAATTGGTGAAAAAAACAGTACATACGTAATCATTCTCAAATCAAAGATATTTTACAAGCAGTACAGAGTATATACATGAGAACATTCTGTATGAGTAGTTTTCAGTTAGCAAAATTTATATAGGATACTTCATGCAGTGGGTGCAAAGCAGATATAGGAATTAATTAGAGACTAGGTACTTAAACATTTCACACATTTAGGAGGTGTACTAGCTGAGCAATAGGCTATATGAGTCCTGTTGCAGGAATCAGCAAAGTTGGTGGATATTGTTGCAGATATAAGTGGTGGTATGATATTAAGTTAGGTTGTAAGAGTACCTGAAAGTCTCACCTGGTTCAATGGTAGGTCTATAAGGGTTAGGAAGAGAAGGAAGTAGACAGGAGGGATCAATGGTAGGACAATGAGGATTAGTAGAGGAGGGAAGTAGATAAGATGGAGAGACGGAGTAAGTAAAAAGACAGGTGGATGTGAAAGGAGGATGCTAGAGTAGTAGAGTGGGGGGTGAGAATAGTTGTGATGGTTAAAGTTAGGTTATATGAGATGTGGTGTTAGCAGATGTGCACAGCCAAGATGAGGAGAGATGTTGTTTCAGAGATGTCCTGAGTGTTGGGGGGGGTTCCAAAGTTTTGTGATGGTAAAGGGGTAAAGCATCTGACCAGCCGAAAGTTTGGGTTTTTCTACATTTATGAGAAGTTAGTTGTTTAATCAGAGTGGTCTGTTAGGATGGTATAAAGTAAGTATAGAAGACAGAGCAGGGTACATAGATGGAATTATAAGAGATATGGAGACACAGGTTTAGAGCAACCTCTCCTTCGACCACCACATTGGCACTTTGGTCAGAAAATTCTTCTATGTGGTACATCTCATTACTAAGGGTTTTGCATCCAGGAAGAAAGAGGTTATTGTCTCTCTCTACTCTTCCCTCATTAGACCAATCATCAAGTATAATACCCCATTTGGCATGTACCTCATTAGACACCTGCAACAGCTGTAGAGGCCACAGAAGTACCTCACAAAGAGGATCCTAGGCATTAAACACATGTTCTACATGGACAGACTCAAAAGACTCCAGGTATTCTCTGTCTCATCAAAAGAAAGCACTTACCATTTGTCTTCTGCAGTAAAGTACAGTGACTGATTTCCATTGTGTAACTTTGGTGCCTTAATTTACTTTTGCTGTTGTTGTGTGTTTTGGGCACCTCAGTGTACCTGCAGCTGTTTGGTTTTTGCATCTTCATTCTCTGGCTCATATCGCCTACTTAGAGGCGATCTCTGCTTGACTTACAAAGCCATGTCTGACCCAGCTCTGTTAGAAATGCTACATTTAAAGAAATCCCAATCCCTCTGCACCACATGCTCCAGAGACCGCAACCTCATTACCACAATCAACAGAACATGCTGGAGGGACAGGTTCCTCACCCAGAGACTGCCCATGCTCTGGAATCGACTTCCCATACATGTCCGGCAGAGCACCTCACTGTCCCTGTTCAAGAGAAATCTTGATGAGTGGATGGGTAATAGAAAGTTCACCCCGGGGATCACTCCAGTGGCTTTACTTGATAGAAGCACTGGGAACTAATGTCAGGCAGCACGATGCCAGGGCACTTCTATGGGCTAGGCTTGTAAAGGCTCCAGGCCCATTAGCCTAGTACATACCTATAAACCTATGAACCTATGAATATGAATGAGTTTGTGAGCTGTAGTTATTTGGATAAAGGTGAGATAGTTTGGGAGTTCAAGCCATTTTAGGTTGTGTAATAATCAGTGGTGGGATGCGTAGGAGGCATTAGTTATAAACTTATCAATTTTGTTGTAGCATGAGTGTAGTTTGGACTTTAGAGAGGACTGACTGTTGGTGAAGACTGACTGTTGGTGAGGAGGGAGGCACCATATAAAAGAGAGGGTCATAAAAAAGAAGAGGCAAGGGAAAGTCGGCCTGATGCACTGAGTAGATGTCTGTGTCAGTAGACAGTGCCAAGCTTCTGATGTGTTTGTTTGACATTGGACTGGATGTGCAGGATGAATGTGAGGTTTTTGTCTATGATGACACCTAGGAGTTTTGTGCTAGGTACAATGTCAGTGGTGGTACCAGTTAGTAATGGAATGGTGAAGTTCTCTTTTTGTAGGAGTGTGGACTTTTTGGGGGCAAATATTACTAGTTTGGTTTTGTTGAGGTTCAGGGCAAGATGATTATTAGACATCCAAATTTTGGTAGCGTTGAGGGCATTTTGGGTGAGTTGGTGTAGTTCTGAGGAGTTGTTTGTAGTGCAGATGATAGTGGAGTCATCTGCGTACTGGATGACTGAGCCTTGAGAGTGTGGTGTGGATGTTATTGATAAATATGCTAAACAGAAGTGGGCCTAAAATGGAGCCTTGAGGAACACCAGTGGTGGTGTTTAGGAAACGGGAGTAAAAGTTCTGCCATTTAGTTGATTGTTGCCTGTTAGTGAGGTAATTAGTTAACCAGTTTAGAGTTTCAGTTGCGGTACCTATGTTAGAGAGTGTTGTTAGAAGGAGAGAGTGGGATATAGTAGTGAAAGCTTCAGAAAGATCAAGAAATAGTGAAGAAATTATTTTACCAGCATCACGAGCTAGGTTGACAGTGTCCATAAAGGATATGAGGGCAGTGGTGGTACAATGACCTGGCCTAAATTCATATTGGGTGGGGGAGAGGATGTGGTTGTGAGTCAGATGGTGAAAAAGTTGAGAATGAATACATTTTTCCAGAATCTAAGAGATGGGTGATAGTATAGCAATGGGGCGAAAATTGGTGGAGTCTATGTTGGGGCGCCCCTTGTGTAGAGGGAGGATATAAGTTTTTTCCAGATGATGGGCATATAGGATTCTTGGATAGATCTGTTGAGAAGTATACTGATAAGGTAAGTGATTGAGCTGGGTGAGATTTTCAAGTATTTGGCGGGTATATTGTCAGGGGCATTTGTACATGGTTTGAGTTTTAGAAGCAATTTTTTAATAGTCAAGGTGGGTATAGGTGACAGAGTAAAGTTGGGAATAGGGGTTGTACTGGTGTTAGCTGTGGAGAGGTCTGTGGTAGACAAGTTGGTCTTGGGAAAGTTAACGGTTAGATTGGCTATAGTATTTATGAAATAGGAGTTGAAGGTTGCAGCAATTTCAATGGGTAATTTATTTGGGTCTGGGCAAGGATTATTACTAGAGCCTGGGTTTAATAAAGAGTTGAGAGAGCTCCAGAATTATTTTGGGTTTTGCTTGTGTTGATTTTGTAATATAAGGTATTTTTTTGTTTTGTAGTACTAGGCGCTTAACCTGGTTTTGCAGCTGTTTGTATTGGGTGAGGTCAGATGGGTTTTTGTTTTTTTGCCAGATTTTCCATGATTTGTCCCTGCATTTCATGGGATCCTCATTAAGAGGAAGTGATTTTAGTGCATCCCAGTTAATGTTAAGCAACCTTTGGTTAAAGCTAGATGGACAGAACTGGGATTAATCTCTGGTAACCCTACATTAATGATTATTAATTGTTGTGGTACATTCACATTGTATAAAGGCCGGTAAGTGGTCAGGTATACTATTGGAGAGTATACCGGCAGATGTGATCTTATTTGGGTCGGACACTAAAATCCAGTCTAGGATTGAGCCATCAGTATTAATTTTATTAGGCCTGGTTATGGTGTTAACTAGCTGGGTGAACTTATATAGATTGATATTGCAGTTAGAGTGGTACGATGATATGTCTAGCCAGTTAATATTTACATCTCCCAGTATGATAGTCTCATTTGTTATGTTAGTAGATGCCCAGGCAAGGATTTCCTCAAGAATTGGGATGTTATTACCTGGGGGAATGTAAATGACTATCACACAGAGGTTTTCGCAATTATTCATTTTAAGGAAAGAAACTAGAAGTTCGGCTGTGGAGAACTGTGAGATGGGTTTTGTATATGGGACAATAGTGAAGGACATGGGATATATTAGAGAGATGCCTCCACCTTTTTTTCGGGGTCTGTTGGCCCTAAGACAGGCAAAATCTGGAAGAAGGAATTCTGTGTCCTTAATATAGGGTTTTAGCCATGTTTCAGTTGCGGCAATAATATTGGGTTTGTTGTAGCCTATCCATGCTTGGAAGTCAGGTATTTTATTTCTGATGCTTTGTAGGTTAATTGTAGTGAAGTTTATTGATTTATGGGAGTTGGGGGTGTTGTAGAGGAGAGGAGATGGGAGCAGGTTGGGATGGGTATAGGTGACAGAGTAATAAAAGTTGGGTGGGTGTAGTGGCTGTTGAGAGGGTAGTGGTGGACAAGTTGTTCTTCTTGGGAGCAAGCACAGTGGTGCAGTGGGTTAACGCTGTCACAGCAAGAGGTTCTCCGGTTTGTTCTGATTCTCGGCTGGTGTGCTCTGTGTGGAGTTTGCATGTTCTCTGTGTGTTCATGTGGTTTCTCTCGGTACTCCAGTTTCCTCCCGCATTCCAAAGACATGCATCTGGAGCATTTATCCCCGGGCCTCCGCTGAAAACAGGCTCTGTGGAACCTACTCGGACATTCCTGGTCAACAAATGTTAAATAAAATAATAAAAAATAAAATGTATGCCCCCGCAAAGTAATAGGTTTGTTACAGGATATGGTAGAGTAGTGTATTCTAGTTTCCGTTTTACTTTGATTGGATAATTTAGAGAGAAAATATTATTGTTGTGGTAATGGTGGGGGAAGATTTTTACTCTGGTACATAATAATAGGCTTGTGTTGTAAAGGCTGGCTGAAAATTTTGAGAAGGAAGTGGTGTGTTCAGACTGTATGGGGAGAGGGGATAATGGGCAGTGGGAGGAAGAGGTAGAAGAATGATGTAGAGAGGTTAGATGTAGTAGGATATTGAAAGATAGTGATAAGGTAAGTAGAGTAGTGACAGTAGAGATGTACATTGTAGTATGGGATGTGGGTGACTAAAGGAGAGAGAATTAGTGTGCAATAGTGAGATGTGGAAGTGTAGAAGAGGTTGTCCTGATGGGGTAATGATGAGGTCAATTAAGATGCTGGATATGTGTGGGTTTGGTTGGAGGTGTGGCTAATGGTGTAATGTGAGGGGAAGTGAAGAGGTGTGTTTGGTGGTGTAATGAGAGGCGAATTGAAGGGTGATAATTGGGTGTTGGGGTAGGGGAGGAGCTAGAGTGGGCGTGGGTGAGGTGAGAATGGGGGTATGGCAGGAGAGCAGAGTGAGCCCAAGTGCAGCGAAGGTGAATGGAGCGGGTTAAAACCAACTGCAGAGTTTCTATCTGGAAAGAAAACTATTAGTAAGGTAGGAAATATGGAGGGGGAACAGATGGTCTAAGTATTTAAGATGGTGCCGCAGCTTAGGGGAGGAATAAGTAAACTCTCAAGAGGAAGAGGGAGGGAATAGGCAGGATTGACAGGGCTGGGAAGCATACAATAAGATTATGTTAGGAAACCAAGCGATGGGGGTGGGGTGGGGTGGGGGCTAAGAGCCAGGACTTGGAGAAAGCTGTGAGAAGAGAAAAACAATCACCCAGCTAGCCCAGGTCAGTACCTAAAGGTGTCTGTTTATCTGTGTGAATTCAAAAGCAGATTTAGTAGAGCATCAGGGAAGTAGAATATAAAATAAATGTAAAGCTTGGGAAACTGTATATATTTGTTTCATTAAACGGGAGAATAAAATATAAGAATATAAAATAAGTGTAATATATAAGATAAATAAAATATACGAATATAAAATAAATGTAAAGCTTTGGAAAAATGTAATAGTTTTTGCAATAAATGGGAGGAAAAGGGGGGGGGGTCCAATAATGTGCACAGCAGAAGAATCAGTAGGAGTATGACAGAGAGAAGATTATAATTTACTTACACCACTCACAGTCTGTTGATAAAAGTAGGACTTGCAGTAGCTTTTACGGGTTGCATGGGGTTCCGCTCTCAGTGTTCTTGTATGCAGGCAGTTGCTTCAGTTTTTTTTTCTTTTTGTTTTGTTTTTGTTGGACCTTTGAATGTGTTTAAGGGAAGTTGTGCACATTACTGAGGGATGCTCATGGGACAGAGAGAAAGAGAGTGTAGTCAGGCAGAGGTGTTTAGTATTTAAAGATCTACATATATGTATGTAGCTATGTATCAAGGTAAGACAATACACTTTCAGTTTATGGAACTTTATTTAACCTGTCCAACAATCTGTCTCTCTGAAAGAGAAGCATTCTTTCAAGTAGAGGTGGTTTCTCAGAAAAGGAAAAAAAGAGGTCAGTCTTCATTTAAATGTAACAGTGAATGATCTTTATCATCTTGCGATATATGTATACACACACACACACACACACACACACACACACACACACACACACACACACACACACACACACACACACACACACACACACACACACAAGGTTTGCTGACGCTGAATGTACCATTGGTGAGTATCTAGCTATTCAATATTCTGTCTTCATAAATCGTAAAAGACAACATTTCAAAGAATATCTGTTTTCCTCAGACAAGGGAAAGGCTACATCTGTAGCATGAATTTACATGCATTTGCCTGTTGGGGTAAGCCTGATAAATGAGAATAGAAGTTTTTTTCTTAAAGTAGCAGAAAAGGTGAGAGGAATAGAATATTTATTTTTCTCAGATGATGGAGGTTATGAACTGTTCACTATCTACTTTTTTTTAGAGAGCTTCATATTTACCTACATAAGTTTACATGGCTGTAGTCAGAACTCATATGCATGTTGAATCCTAACTGAAATCACATGATTCCTGCATATTTCCCTGTGGAAATCAGAGCAAACTGTTTAGTCAGTTTCTTATAATCAGTGCCAGATGCAGTTAAGTAATGGGGCGCAGACTGCATTCATGGGACAACAGAACTTAAATCCTGTTGAAACTGGGCTATTTTACCATGGCAATTTCTGTTTAGTTTCCTCCTTCACTTTCCAGAATAATATTAGGTTATGCACAGCACCTTCACAGACATCCATACCACTGAAGGTGCCTTTCCCAGTGAAAGACACATGTTAATGGAGGCTCTGATATCATCAAGGAACCCAAATGCATCTCCCTGGATTTTTGGAGTCAGTAAAGTTGCCATAAGTACTGGTTAATTGCTGAATAGATTTGGAGCCTGTAGGAGAAGAAATCTTCCTCTTCTGGATAGATTCATATCATAGGTAGATTATATGATTGGTGGATAATATGCTTGACTTTCTAATTTTGCTGTTTCTGCCAAATATTTCTCATCTGATTTCTTTTTAAGGAACTTAACACATTTATCTGAGAAAGAAATGGATTCATCTATTTAAATAAACCACAGCTTAGATTCCTGCTTAAATGTACTGCAACATTCATTTTTTTCCATTGTATGATCTTGGCCTAGAAAAAAATAAATATTGTGTGGAAGACCAAGTGTTATTTGCTTACCACATGCACATTTATTAATGGATTTTGGTACCTTGGCCAAAACATCATTTGTATCAATGAAGCAAAAACTAACACACACACACACACACACACACACACACACACACACACACACACACACACACACACACACACACACATGAATAATAAAACTGAATAAAAACAAGAGTGAAATATAAAGAAAATAATGAAGTAATGTCATCACACAAAATAAATGTTTGCTTGAGTAACAGATTGCTACACAACACTGAACAGTAATAAGGAAACATGAAATGTGGGCAACATAAGAGAGCCTTGCCTCATTATATATCAATACCTACCAATATTACTACTGTTGCTTTCTCAAAGGGAATATGCTACTACCTGGACAATTTTTGGCTGAGAAGAAATAGACTTAAATTAGATAAACCCAGGTGATATGAGTTATTGTTGCAGTGATCCATCCAAACCAGATCATTTATATCAAACAGTCCTGGAACAGAATACTTTTTAGCTTTGTGTTATGCTGTATTATGCTGTACAGACTAGGCTCTCGGTCTGCAATACAAAGCCTTTTTAGTGCTTCCACCAGACACTACGTCTGCTGCTATAATGTAACATTTTTTTTGTTACCCTTCAGGCTGTGGATGTCTTTGATAAATTTACACCTATGTGTTCAAGTATAAAATATCTGTATTCATGTTGTAATTGTTGATGGTTTAATAAAAGCTATTCTTTTTAAATGTACTGTTACATTCAAGGTTTTCATCATATGTACAACGTGTTCTAAAAATGATGAAAACAAAACTAAAAATTGATGTGTACATTCTTTGTTAATATTTATGAACAGTTCTTAATTTGGCATGCATTCTGCATTAAAGCAGTTATAAATGACTTGCCCATACTTGTAATGCATTGTCAGCAGGATTACTAAAACATTTTAATCACACTTTCCTAATTTACTGTTGATATTGCAAACAGCAGTTCCATTTACTCAGTTATTTTTATTTTATTCTTTGGAAGGAAATACTTGACATTAAGAAATCAGTGGGACCAAATACTTTTCTCATCTCAAACGGTGGCATTCAATTATCAGAGAAGAGTGTTTTATATATGTCAGCATGAAGCACTGAAGGCAAGGAAGTTTTTCAGATGTTAACCTTGACAGTTCTCAGTGAAGTACATGAAACCTCATTAACCTTCATTTTCATAATGCAGGTGGTGGTACCATCTACATCACATATTTTCAGCTGAAGAATTCCTGTTAATTATTTGATTCATTTAGGTGATAGGAGGTGGTGGCAGTGTGATAGGTGGTTATAGAGGAGAACAATGATGTCCTATTTTACTTTTTTAAGGTTAAATAATTAAGGTAATGTTTTCTTTATTTCAGAAAGAAGGCATTACTAGTTCATATCTGAGCTTTCCTAAGTACCATAGTTATCACTGTATTACAAAGGTTGTAATTAGAAGATCTATATGTGATTATACTCGGATCAGTAGCAGAATGGCGCACTGGAATCGTGCTGGTACTATAACACAGTCATCAGTGGATTAGGAATGTCCCCTGCTATGCAATTAGTATAAATCTCTATATGAAGCTTCCTGCTGGTCTAGTTTTCAGGCATTTGCACTCTTGACACCATAGCCCTGATTCAATTCCCAGTCCAGGAAATTTAGAAGTGGAGAATTAGCACAGAGGATTACAGCTATGACCTGCCAATGAAGCACTTCCAATAGCTCAGAGTTTTGACTTCTTCAGCCTGCATTTGGCTGCTGTGTATCTAAGTAAATCACTTAATCAAACAGTGTTCCCAGGTCATTCCTGGAAAGGGGGTCATTGTGTACAGGTCTTGCAGCAATTGTGGTTTGTACTGAGCTTACTAATTAGTTAGTCTGGTGGTTAGCACAGAGGATGAAGGCTATTAGCTATTAACAAGCTGCTTCCTGTAGTTCAGGGTTTGAATGTCCCAACTTCTATTTGCCTACTGTGTGACTCTGAAAAAGTTACTTAAACAGACAATGTTATTGGGGAAGATTCCTCAATGGTCTTTTGGACTGTACACCTAGTTAACTACCTATGAACTTCATATAAACTAAAACAATGTGTGTCAGATAGTAAGAAGTTACCATATGCTACTGACACAGTCTCTACTCACTCAAAAGACCAATGAAAAATGGCAAACATCTTGACACCATTATATTATAATGCTCATAGGATGTGGGTATGCAAAAAAAATACTGGACAGAGTATTTTCTCTACAGATGTTTCTGACACTGTCTGTCCAAAAATAATTCTTCTGTAAGGCAAATTGTGTCACTTTACTTTGCCTGCAGACTTTTAATAAAAATAGTTTCTGTTTTGGTATGCATAGGTGTGTGTGTGTGTGTGTGTGTGTGTGTGTGTGTGTGTGTGTGTGTGTGTGTGTGTGTGTGTGTGTAAGTAACAGCTGAGCTAAACAGTTATTTGTCTTTAATGTGGCCATTAAGTGAGTTTGATTGTTCTGGTCTGCCCGGAATGTACAATTACCCAAAAAATATATCAACCAATAAGTTTCAATATACCCTCACGCAGATGATGTAATTTTCATTTATTTTGTATTTTCTGGAAATAAAGACAGCTACTCTAATTTTCCGTTGAAGTACAAGGTATCTCTTAGTCATTTGTTGCTGCTTTGTAATCCTGCATGGAAATAAAAAACGAGCTTTATTAGTTCTTTGAAGAAATAGAGGAGTATGTTGTTTGTCTTAAGAATCATATCACTCAACCTGCAGAAATCAAAAATAGGGACAAAGACTCTTGAAAAGTAGGCATAGCTGGGAAAAATCTAGAAACTTTAGTAGCATTAAATTTGAACACTGAATTGCATATTACCGCATTCACTTCCTGTAGGATTATTAGATACTGCTCGGAAACACAAGCTTAAAACACTGTTAATGACAAAATTACACAAAAATGCAATCATATTATTATCAAGAAAGAAATACAATGGTCTACCAACTCTGACTTACAGAAGCTGTGAAAAAAGAAACATTTAACCTAAATGATGCAGTGCATAATCAGTTATTTCAGCTTAGAGATCAGCTCATAAAGCAGTTGCATGTTGACATTCTGCACATACCTGACCTGGGGCATTTCTATGTTTGATGGAATCTTCCTGCCACCAAAACTACAAAGACAGGCAAATGGTCAGTAGTTAATCCATTTAAGATCCAAATGGCTTTAATTCTATTATAGTAAGAGCATAGCATGCAGTCAGGTATGCCCAATTTCCCATATGATTGTCTATCATTGCAGGCTGTGACATATGTTGGGGTTGTCCATAGCACTAATATGATTATGAAAAAAATGATCAGATTTATTTGTCCATTTGTATTAAAATACAATAAGACATTCATCCACCAGACAAATCCCATCATTTCTTATGTGACAAATCCTAAACGGTTCCTTTGCATACAGGAGTAATCCAGTATTAATCTTGTATCTTGGCATGCACAATAGCTCCCTAACAATTCAACCTACACACCATAACACTCACTAAAATCTTTTAGTTTGTTTTAATGATTTATTTTTTCCAACACTGGCACTTTTCTCATAGCCCAGTGAAAAATACCTCATAAATAAAGCCTCAAGCACAACTTAGAAGGACAATTATTTCTACTTAAACAATATGGATCAAAACACAAATGGTTAAAGTCATATAGAAATATGGTTGTGTTAGCTGTTTTACCACAACAGTCTTTGTAATTATTCAATACTAGGCAGCATATGAGGCAATTATTTCTTAAATAATATTATCTTATACCACATCATAAAATAAATCTTTAACCGATGGTTCTACACAAGGCTGGCTAGCAAGCGGCAACTAAAGAAGGTTCACATCAGAAGTCTGGCATTCTGGAAAATGACCTCATGTTTAGTCTATGTAATTATCTATGAAAGCAGCTGGGGTGTTTGGACCTTGTGTGCCATGCTAAGCAGAATTATTTTATTTATTTATTTACTCACTATGATGTAGACGTCACTTCTTTCTGAAGTTCTTCCTTTGTTCCTGTTGCATTGGTATGCAGACTACTGATGCTACTGCCTTTAGAGCTGCTTCTACTTCTTACTTGAAAGATGGAATTATGTTAGGATTCTGTTTTTTTTTACTCACTTTGCAATCTCACAGACTCAGTAATGATCATGATAGCAGCTTGAGCGATGTCATTACATTAGTGAAGCCAAGAAGGTAGGGCTGTTGGCACTGGCTGGTGATGTGATGGCTGTCAAGAGGTCAAACAACTAAAATAAATCATACTTCAAATGGTGCACTCAGAATTTCGTGGCACCATGTTATTTCAAAGCTAAAGTTGGCATTTTTCTGCAAATATTGGACACTGGAGAGGTATGTTAACCAGTGACTTATCGTATTCTGTTATGCAGTTGTAATCCCTCGTGTGTGAATCTTCAAGTTAAAATGCACCACTCCATTTTAGATACACCCCATACAGCCCTCTGTGCTGAACTCTTGAGGACAAAAAGATCTTACTCATACCTCTCAACTGTCCAGAATTTCACAAAATGTCTAGATTCTTGCCTCATATTTTTGGTCTGTCCCTCATAATATTTGCAGTTTTATTGTAAATCTTTGAGGACTAAATTCACTAAATAATGACTGACATTTGAGTTTCTGACTTCACATCCTTCAGAAAAATGCATGTTAATTCAAACCTGTTATTCCATCAACTTTGTAAGTTTATAAGAGTAATATTTAATATCTGTCCTTGATTTCAGTTCTTTGTCAACCTATTATTTTGTAACTTAGTTAAGAATAGTTTTGTTAACAGTTTGAGAGGTGCGGTCTTAATTATCTTAATATGCAGCTTTGTCTAGACATTATTGGTGCAATGTATTTGACAGTGTATTTCACAGAAATCTTACCTTTCTGGCACTCTGTCAGTATTTCATATACTACAGCAACATTAGCCTAGGTTTTGACTTAACATTTTATGAACAATACTCAAAAACATAGCTAGTTTAACCAGCAGCCTGGGCTGGTAGTATAAACCAGTGCCCCACCCCTCAGCTCTTCAAGTGAAAAAAAAAGTACTTCACTGTAATAAATTAGTTTATTACTGTAATATATATGACCCCCAGCTTTTCCATTGGAAAAAATCTAATACTGGCACAACAATCAGGTGGCCAGATGGATGACACACACACCCTCCCTCCTGCCCCAGCCATTTCTGTGCTCTGCCTCCAAACCTCCATCAACATATTTCATTTAAAAACAAATTCTTCTTTTAAAGTATAGCAAACTATTTGCTGCAAATGTAACAAACAGTTAGTACAGTTTACACCCTGAGTGCATGGAATGCTACAGCTCCGATGTTTTTGATTAAAAGAAAGAACATTCTTCTTTTTAAACTCTAGCAAACTGCTTGCTACAATGTAGCTAGCAGTTGCTAAAGTTTAGACCACACACACACAGGAAGCTGCAGTGCTCAGGTTTGACCACAAATGCAACGGTGGATTTATAAACATCAGTATTGCATTAAAGAGATATTAGGATCAGCTAATTGAACCCCCCAACACTTTGTGCCCAGGGAAGTTGCCCCCTCATCCCACACTAGCTACACTACTGGCAATACTTGTATAGTAACCTTTTGTTAAACTCTGCAAGGAGAAATGAGAAGAAGTGAGCAAAAAACAAAACTTGACAACAATAAAAACACCTCGTTGTGAGGCATCCATTAGTGAGGATTTGTTTTGGACCTGCTCAAAGAATGCACCCCATGATTGTGCTCTGAAGGAATGTAAACCACCTGGAGAGGTAAATCAAGTGACAGTGGACTGCAAAATCCCAAGCATGAAGAGATAGCTTACAAAGACAGTATGATTCTGTACAGGACCAGGAACCCAAATGAAGTGAAAGGCCTGGAGAACTAGGAGTAGAGCCCTTATATCCTTGATGTTGATACAATCTGTCAGTTGCTGATGGGACCAAAGACCCCACCTTCCTTGGAACCAGAAACATCTTGGAATAAAATCTGTTCCCTTCTGAGACAGGGGGACAGGCAGGATGATTCCCTGTACCACCATATTGTGAAGAACTAAAGGAAATGTGGAAGGTGACAAGGAGAGGCTGAGGAAGGCCTGAGAATAGAGGAAGGGACTTCCAGACCATAAAATAACCATTTTGGATAATGAAAAACACTCAAGTGTCTGTATTTATATATTGCCAAACAGGAAAAAAGAGCCAGCCTGTGGGACAGAGGAATCTGGCCAAGTGGTAGGAGTGGCTGAATGTCAAGTAGAAACAGATTTGTCAGGAAAAGGAGGATTTTGACCCTCAGAACCCTGAGAATGCTTGTCTGGAAAACACTCCTAGAAGCCTTCTTGCCCACAGAAGGCTGTTTAGGCTGCCTATGAACAAAGGAAGGCTTAGATAGATAATTTCTCTTCAAATTAGGAATAGGAGAGACAAAGATTTCTTTCAAATCATCCATAACTTTACCCTTAACCTGAAAGGTTTAATTTAGCAGCAGTACCAAAGAAATTCTGGTTGCTAAGAGGTAATTTAACAATTTGGCCTTGATGTCTTCGGGCAGAACCTGAAGTGTAACCCAGAACACCTCCTCATTACAGATCCAGATGCAGCTGCAATACAGCAGACATAAGCAGCATCTTTACATTTAATAGAATGATGAGTTACCTGAGAAGCAGAGCTCAAAAAGGAAATGGCTGACATCTTACCCAGCAAATCAGGCATAATAGCCAGAATGCCCCCATGATGGGACAGAAGATACAGGACATACCTAGTCATATGGGTCTTGTAATTAATAGCCCTGAACACTAAGGTTGCATAGGTATATACCTTTTTGAACATACCCATGCATGGCACAGCTGTCTTTATCAGAAGGTAAAAGCTTAAAAGAGGAAAGCAACTTGGATGGTTTATCAGTGGCTACAGAAATACCAGCAGGATCAGATGAAGGGCTTTTATACAAAAAAGTTTGAGCTTCAGAAACTTTATAGAACCTCTAATACCAAAGAAAAAACCCAAGACCAGTGAAAATACCATGAACAACAAACAACACTGGTGCACCAGAAGAATGAGCCCAGGAAACTTTATAGAACATGTTTGGTTTCTTAGGGTCAGGAGGTTGAGAATTAGTGGCCTAAAAAGATGTAGCGAACATATCCAAAAGGACATCCAGCACTGGATTGACTGCACAAGGCTGACGGAAATCTACTTCCTCTCTTGAATGTCAGAAACTTAAGAAGAGTCCCACTTTAACTGTTCAATTATGCAAACCACTGTATCCCCAAAGGACAGTTCTTCCAAAGGAGTGTCAGGAGAAAGTGGATGCTTTTCTTCAGACCCCAGGGTAAGAGGAGAGTGGATCTGAGAGTAATAAGCCAAAGACTCCTCACCAGAGTCTAACTCTTTATCAGATGAATCAGAATCCCTAGGATGTTTGAAAGGAGTGGGAGACCAAGGAACAGAAGCAGGAACAGATTATCCTTGAGGGAGGCTTAAGAGTCACAGGAGCATTGAAAAGATCCTGAGTAAAATCCCACCATCCTTTTTGGGGATCCTTAGCCACAGAGGGCCACATGCTTCATCTTCTATGTCTTTTTCAATGGAACATCATGTTTAACAAATCTACGAGGTTCAGACCCCTGCCTAGATCCAATGAGGGTACCAGGCACCTCTTTCTTAACAAGTATTTGGTGAATCTCTCTAAGTCCCTCTGAAATAATCAGTCATGGTTCTCTCTCCACATCTGCACCAGCTGTAAGCACAGCATTAGTGGAAATGTGGGCCAAGCAGATCAGTGTTGGCCTCCAACTGGGTCATGTCAGAGGAAGCTGAGATTGAAACCATATGGTCTTGT
The DNA here is from genome assembly GCF_019279795.1 of Protopterus annectens. Taxonomy (NCBI): domain Eukaryota; kingdom Metazoa; phylum Chordata; order Ceratodontiformes; family Protopteridae; genus Protopterus; species Protopterus annectens. The sequence goes on along the minus strand of NC_056728.1, from coordinate 1,564,735,099 downwards.
ATTTTTCATTCAAACCAAAGGAAACCTCTGGTGGAGGCTGGACAGAAACTGGATCACAATGCCTCTTTTTGGCCTTCTTAAAGAAACATTGGTGCAGGTAAATTCAGTCATGATACCCTAAGCCAAAAGCTTCATCTGCTGGTTATCCAAATAAATAGAAAAAGATGACATATGACTGGTAGTGTCTTAGAGACAAATGATTGACAAATCCCACACTGTGTGCAGTCAAGTACAGCACCCAAACAAAAAAGGTACTTTTTGAGTCTATCTTTATGGGGAATCTGCCTCCCACACTCACATTTCCCTCCCTGGATGACATGTAAACTAGAGCAAAAAGAAAATAAAAAAAGAAAGGAAGAGATTCCCCAATAGGGCACTTATCTTCAGAAGGCTCAGTAGCTGACCCAAGTTGGTGACTGGATTGCAGACCAAATTCAAAAGTAGTGTTCAGACTGGTGGCAGAGAATGTCTGAGGATTAGGCACTCGTACGTCATGTATGAACCTTACACCTTGTATGTACAATATGTATGGCACCTGGAAGGTGGAAAGGCTTTGGAATGCTGGAAAGATGTTCAGCTATTCTTGGCAGAATATTCCAAGAGTGAACAATACTGTAACAGTGATAAGGAAGGACGTAAAATGTGGCAAATATATTATGGACTACCTACCAGGATTATGTGGGTAGAATATTCAGAAAGAATAATAACCTGAATACACTGCAGTAGATAGAACAGTTAAAGTTGCTTGCCATGGCCTGGTAGTGATTAGGTATGCATAAGTGCCAACAAAAGACTGACATGTCAGGGATAGTGATACATAATGAATTAATCTAAATGCCATATGTGATCTACATGGGCACAGCTGGGACACCTTACAAGGGCTACACTGCAAAGTGCCTACTGGTTTTGTGTTATAAATTGAAAAACAATTGGGTACTAGAACAGTCAGAAAGAGGAAAGATCAAGCAAGAGATCGCACAGAAGGACAGAGGAAAGAGAAGAGCCGTGTGTGGTGGGGAAGGGGGTATTCATTTTTTTTGGGGGGGTGGGACAGTTCCCCTTTTATTTTTTTGAGAAGAAGGGTAGAGGGGGTGGAAGCAAGAGAAAGTTACAGATAAAAAAAGAGGGTATAGGGATGGCAGCAGGGGCAGATACTCAAGCATATAAGAGCCAAATCTGACAGGTGTGTGACTGATACCAAAGAGGGTGACAATGGTGAGACACAGACAAGCAGACAGATGGAAGACAGCTGAAAATGAGGAGGATTTGACAACATACAGGATAGGTTGGATATACACATAAGGAAGGGGAACACACTGATGGAGGAAAGGGTATGGTTAGGACAGCCTACCAAGCTACCCAAAGAGAAATAGCTAAAAAGCAGACTCTCAAGTGTCCCTATTTTTTTTAAATGTACCTATTTTCAGGCTTAATTTATTACTTCACAAAATATTCTGAATCACCCTTACACATGAATTTTTGAAGATGTTTAGTACATAGATAATCATATTGATTATGATACCATAATGCTCATCTAGTCGTGTTGACTAATGTTGCTAAATGGGCATGGGCATTTGTTGGTGATAAGTGGGTTGAGGAACCAGCTTCTCTGACCTATGCCAGGGACCCATACTGATGATGTGAGGGGTGCATGTACCCCTATTGGTCAGTGTGTGGCTGTCACAAATCCTAGAATCCCTAGCCCAATAAGCTACTGGGCAGCTGATGCCCAGTTGCCCATTTTGGGTTACTTGGGATAGCGCTGTTGGACAAAAGCTGGATGTAAAACCAATCAACCTGCTAAACATCAACTAAGAATTGCTATACTCAATGTAGGCTCACGGATAGGATGCAGCTTGGAAGTGGAAGACATTATGGTGAATAGGAGATTGGAGATCCAATGTATCCAGGAGACAAGATGGAAGGACAGTGCAGCAAAACCACTTGACTTGGGATCCAGGGTCTACTACTCAGGAGGACAGGCTAGAAATGGTGTGGGAACTGTGGTGAGGCAGAGGCTTCAGAAGGCAGTGAGGAATGTCTTCAGAATTAGAGACAGACTCATGGTAATCAGACTCCAGCCTAGTGATAGGGCAGTATTCATAATCTCAGCCTATGCTCCACAGCAGGGTTGTGATAGTGAGGAAAAGAGTGCATTCAGACAGCAGTAGCAGAACCTACTAAATAAAGCAGGACATTAATGGTTAAATTGAATGCACATATCTGGACAACAGAACAGGATATGAGGACTACCTGGGTCCACATGGGCGGGGCAACAGGAATAAAGAAGGAAAGGTCATTCTAGACTTCTGTCTGGCAAATGGCTTGATAGTAGCCAACACATGGCTCAGAAAGATAGACAGTCACAAGATCACATACAAGAGTGACCAACATGCAAGTCAGGTAGACTTCCTCCTAGTAAGGAAAGGGCACTGGGGTAGAATAAGTGATTGCAAAGTCATCCCCAGTGAAATAGTCATCCCACAGAATAGACCACTGGTTGCCACTCTAAGCTGCAAGTAGTGGTCAGAGAAGGATCTAAGATCAACAGAGACCAGGATGAAGACCTGGAATTTGAATAGAGAAAGTACAATAGTTCAAGGAATTACTCAGTGCTCTAGCACCTTAGGAATAGGAAGTAATAGGTGGAAAGATAAAGAAGATGGTCAGACACCCTTCATAAGAGATGCCAGCAACAACCAGCCCACCAGTCCACAGGACATCAAATGCAGATGGAAGGAGTACTTCCAGCGGGTTCTGAATGAAGAAACCCCCCACAGAAACTGTACTGCCCCAGAGAAAGCCTCATATGACAGAAGAGGAGAAACCCACCCTAGAAGAAGTAAGAACAGGACTAAGGAAAGAAAAGTAAGGGGAAGCAGCCGGCTCAGATGAGGTCACATCAAATATGATAAAGATGATGGGTAAGGGGGTGAACTCGCTCCTCAGGGTACTCATAGCAGTGTGGGAGAAAGGAGTATCCCAGATGACTGGGAAATAAGCATACTAGTGCCGGTGTACAAGACAAAGGGGACATCCACAACTGTGGGCAGTCCAGAGCTATCAGACTCCTGTCACATTGCATGAAAGTTATGGAGAGGGTGATTGATAAATGAATATGCAAAGTAGCAGAAAGTAAGATGGGAAATGAGCAGTTCAGATTCAGATCAGGATGCAGCACAATGACCCAATGTTTGAACTGAGTCAGATAGTTGAAAAGAAGCTAGAGATGTGGAAAAAGTCTAAATGGGTATTCCTAGACTTAGAGATAGCATATGACATGGTCCCAAGAAGGATGATTTGGGCAGCATGTGGTGGATCAAAGTCCCAGAAACACTGGTATAATTAGTGCAGGCTATGTACATGGACCAAATGACACAAGTACCAACAGTGTTGAGTCTCACAGAGGAGCTTCCAGTGGGAGTGGGCATGCATCAGGTTTCAGCTCTGAGCCCACTAGCAAACAGACCGGAGTGGACCAATTAACAAAGTTGCTGCATGCAGTCGATGTGGCATTACAGGCAGACTCTGAGCAAAAACCTCAGCAAAGGATAGGGGAATGGAATGCAAAACTGAAGGCAAATAGGCTGAAACTAGTAACCATAAAGAAATGCCTCTGCTATGGTACCCAAAGATGTCACAGAATACTCGGATAAAAAAGCAAACCAAAATTTTATTGCAGTCATTATGTGCTTTCATCTTCAAATAAGACTTCTTCAGAATAACAGATACACTTTGAAGACCGGTATTTATACAGAACTCAAAGTAAATCATTATAGCAGAATTTTTACATCACTTCCTGTTACTTTCCCTCTAAAAAAACTGAAAGTAACAGACCACTATTTTCTGTTGTATTGGGTACAATTTACCACACATAAGTTAAAAATATTGTTAAAGAATCCTACCTTATTAAAATAGTTGCAAATAAGATGAAACTGAGTCCAGATAAGACAGCTATAATGGCAGCAAATAGGAGAAATTAGAAGGATCTCAAAATGAGAGAGATTGAAGTGAAAACAGTGGAACAGGTTAACAGCTTCAAGTATCTGGAAAGGGTGGCCGAGGAGAAGGAAAGTCTGAATGAGGAGTTAAATCTAGAATCAGAGGGACTACAGCCAAGTGGCACAGTGTCAGGGGTGCTATACAATAGAAGAATTATAAAGAAGCTGAAGAGTAAGGTGTACAAAACTGTGGTGCGACCAGTACTACTACTACTGTATGGTACGCAAACCTGGGTAATAAAGGTAGAGCAGTTGAGGAAGCTAGAGGTGATGGAGCTAAGTGCCTGAGATGAGTGGTAGGATGCACACCATGGGACAGAGCAGAAGCAAAAGTAGCTCCAATTGCAGAAAAGGCCAAAGAGAACAATGTCTCTAAGTAATCTTACTGTGGTTTGGGCACATGCAGAAAAGCAAGAGACAATCTGGTGAAGAAGATTTAGGACAAGCAGGAAGAAGGCAAGAGGAAACAAGGTATTCAGCAAAGAGATCAATGAACTGTGTGAGAGAAGACCTGCAACAGTCAGGAATTAGTGTCAAAGAAGGCAGGGGAGTGGCATTGAATATATGCAGATGGTGACAGTTGACACAACACTCTGACCCCATGTAGAAAATTGGAAAAAGGAGGTTGATGATGATGATGATTGCCAACATATGAGTGGTACCAATAGCTTAATGAAAAAGAGCATACATCTTAAATCTCCTGTTTTCCCAAGCAAAAATAGATGACTGTGTATTAGAATTTTGCAATACAGTTCATTACATTTAACTGATTTTACACTGCCTCTTGATAATGTGCTTACATTTTCCATCTTTTATTTCACTCTCTACTTTTCAGAAGTGTTTCTGAATAGCATTCTACACTGCTACTGGAAGTGAGCAGAGTTATATGCTATGTGGTATTCAGATATTATGCTAAGAATGTATCTACTATGTAAGGGGTTTTGTACCTATTTTCAATATCTGCAGGATAAGAAGTGTGCTCAGAAGTCAGTCATTTATGTGGCTGACATCACTAAAGATCTCCTTAACTGTTGGACCAATGGTCAAAACCAACCAGCTATGGCACTCTACCAGTCCCATAAAGGTGTGCTTAAAAGTGCAGCTACCACTCCTCCCACTGGCCGACCAGTTGGGTCCTTCCTTTCTACTCCTTGATGAGCAGTACCTCTTTCACCTACCAAAGATGCACTGAAGGCCATTGATGAGTCTGTGAAGTCATCTTCCACAGGAAGATCTGCATAACCCTGGAAAGAGGATGGCCTGGGGACTGCTGGGGATCCAGCAGCTGGTGTAGTGACTGGTGCAAGGCATGGTGACTACTACCTTACTATTGCTCACTACATGGCTGATCCTGCAGAAAAAAAACTGACAATAAATGGAAAAACATAAACAATAAAGAAGCACAATGAAAAAAAGAGCATAACAGAGAAAGAGAATAGGACATAAACTGAAATAGTCATTATGATGTGGTATACAGTATAAAACAGGTCTTGGAAGTAAAAAAAAAACATTCAATAGAGCAATGTTTATATGAATGGCTGGGGAACACCACACTAGGGGCTACAAATTGAATGGCAGTGTCATACTATACAGACAGAGACCAGTGGTGCATGCAACAGGCAATGAACTAAGGAAGAAATAATCAAACTGAATAAGTAAAACAAGCCACTGATGTAGAGAGCTGGAGTATAAGAAGATGCCATGCACAATATAGCAAATGCAGGGATGTGTGTCACAGGTTTGGCAGTAGAACAAATAACATGACTAAAATAAACAACAAAAATAAACAGTGGAAAACTAATCAATGCTGTAATGTTGACAGGAAAATAAATAAGCCTTACAGCAGTAGCACACATCTTTGGTACAGTTGTAATGCACATATAGTTTCAGGATATTAGCCCATTTACAAATGCATTATGAAATACCAGCCTTTCAAATGCAATGAAGAATTATGCAATGGTAATAGTAATCTTAAGGAGCCATAAACAATAAATGATGTAGTGGTACAAAAGAAAAAAAAGCCTAAATGTAGTGGTACACAGGTTCCTTAGGGTTGTCATTCACATAGTAATTCCAGGAATAATTGGTACTGTTAGGGATATTGGCACATTTACAAATATGCTAAACATATAGCAGTCTCACAAGCTCTGAAGAAATATGCAGGGGCGAGGACATAAAATTGAAAAAATGATCAGTGCTGTGGAAAACGGACAGTACAAATACTGTCCTGACAGCAATACTATGCACATAGCCCTCTGTGTGGAGAGTTTGGCCTACCTCCTCAGACAGAGAGGTCAGTTTTCCAGTTTTCCACAGTTTCTTCCTCAGATGCAAAACACACGCACACCCACACACACACACAAAAAAACATTGCTAGGCACAGCATGTGCATGACAGAACAAAGAGCCTATACCTATATATTATGACATACTGTGCAATGACATAGGAAAAAATTGAAAGCTTATGGTAATATAGAGGCTAGCTCTCCCTAACCTGTTCTTCCCATTGGTGGAGGTCTGTGTGATGATTCTTCAGACCATTATAATTGTGCCAGCACTTGCAATCATAGCTAAGTCATCTGGTACCTTTGGCAGTTTCCCAGGTTTTTACCCTCCCACCACCACTAAATCTAAATTTCAGGGCAATAAAAGCCTTTCCAAAGTTGAGAATCAAAATAAGGATCTTATGCAACTGAAGTAGACTGCTTGCTCCAACTGTAGCACACAACTTGCAAGTTGGTACAGTTATTACCACTTCAGCTGCAACTAAGTGCAATATGAAGCTATGATGTCCCATGTCCCACAGATTCATGAAAGAATTCTGGTATTGCAATTAATTGCACTCCATAACACTTGGGTTCAAAGGCAGTCATCTTCTTTTCCTCACCCTAGTTATGGTCCTCCAGAATGGGTGAAGTGAGTGCTAGGCATTGACCTTATACAGTGGGTCTTCATAGCTTTCCCCAGCAGGTTTTCCCTGTGATGTGTGTGCAACAGATGTAGAAATATCTAAGGTTCACTGTTGAATCATTCAGGAGCCCTGGCACACTTAGATCCTCCAGAGGCTATGTCCACTCACCAGGTCAAATCCAAAAGTAAAAAATGATAGCGCAGGTGTGACACAGCACATCACAGACAGTATAGGATGATTATTGTGAGCAGCATGATAGCATAATAGCCAATCTGTGGCAGTGTGATGTGGTCAGTAGCATGAGGGATAGTGACAAATGCATAGGCAAGGCACCACAGATGTGCATGTACTATGTGAGCTGCATGCACCAGCGCAGCCATGTTGGATAGCTGGGTAGCTCAAACAGCATGACCATTACTGCAAAACAAATATTTAGTAACATGGCCAGGCATCCAAGCTATGTTTGCCTTAACTGGTCACAGTATATGTGCATAAGAGACTGTGTATCATAGAGCAGGAAAAGGTTGACAATACATTGTATTATTCATGGAATTCAGAGAACGGCATGGTAAATCACCTCATTAGGATAATCTCAACACTTTGCACACCTTTATTGTACAATAAACAGGACTGTCACCACTGTGGGAGAGGCCATGGTACAGAACCAGTTAAACTATGGAATACAGAAGATAGTGAAGAAAATCAACATGTAGGGAATGTGACAGGAGATAAAAGTACAAGTAATGTATATCACATTGCCGGGACAAATCCAGGGTACATAGCTGTCACATACAGTTGGCATGCCATAGAGATTGCTGTGTGCTAACACTTCAATGGATCTGCCAGGGATAATGCAGACTGTGTTGGGGTAGGATGGGAAACAAATTAAAGGCACAGGGAACATATAGAGCATGTTTCCATGCTGGTTGAGCATGACTTCTAACCACCAAGAGAAGAGGAACAGAAAGAAAAGCTGTTATCCCTGTAGTAGGGGGAATGCAGTCATTTGGGGGAGGGTGTCAACCTTTGCAAGCCATGGGAAACAAACAGGATGGCGTACATACTGGTTGGGAATGGGGATCCAGAGAAAGCACAAATAAGCCATGTTGTATAGCCATGTAGAAATGGATGCTGGTCCTGCATTTTAATGGGCAAAGACTGTGATGTAGGTAGGAATGGTATGGGAAGTATAAGTCATTCACATGGCTGTGAGGAATGCAGACTGGCACAGTGTCACAGCAGTTATGTCATAGCGTTACACAAGGCAGTACCCACCACAGAGGTGCTGGAAGCACTGAGGATGCACATCTTCCAATATGGATGGCCCTTTGCACATGCACTGATCCATGTTTTCTTCCAGATCTGTTTTGAAGCTATTTTGTCACCTAAAGAATGGCAGTACATGTAAAAATCTATCCTACAGGAGACTGATGTTCTGCTGTAGCCCCAATCCACTCACAGCCTGAGAATCCTGGATGCAGATAAAGCAGACAAAGATTTCAGGGACCAGGTTTAGCAGAAAATGATACAGCCAATAAATGCTTTGCACAACCTGACAGTGTTGCAGGGTTGTCCCCATATTGCCATCGTGGTCTTCCATGTGAAAAACAGGCACAAGACATAACTACAGACAGATGGGCTGATGGGGCTGATCCCACAAGTTATCACCAACTGACAGAGACTGAGCAGTTTTTTATAACTATCAGTGGATAACCTGACAGGACACTAATTTTAGGTATTGGATTGGATGTAAATGCTCTGCTGGTCAAAACTACCAGGGTATCTGTAGGCATTGCTCTGGATGAGTAGTGCCAAATGCCATTCATATAGGACATTTGCAGTACATCTACCTGCATAGTCACGCATGACCATGTGCATTACTATCACCCAGGAACATCAAGGCTACAACTACAAATAATTGCAACTCAGAGTTATGACTGCCCACTTATATGTGGGGAATGCACCAAGTGAGATGTGCAATATGTCATTGAAAAAAGGCATTTCTTGCTACTTCTATACAGTGAACTAACAGACAACATACCACCCCACCTAGGGGCACCGCAACCACAAAGGACATATCCTGCACAATCTGTATGGTTTCATAGGTGCCACTGTGAGGGGATCTGGCAGTACAGGTCCACTAATACCCAAGGACAACACATTTCTAGAGGCTGACAATGATAGCACTGTGCCCATGGTACACTCAGGGGACACAGTGGCACTGTTAGTAATACTAATAGTGGAGGGAACATCCCCCTCCCTCACAGCTGAGGGGTCTATGAAGACCTAGGATGGACCTCATGCATCACTTCCATTTAATGAAGTACATATTGCCAATGCAGGTCCCACACACGATTTACAGAGAATGCAGGCAACTTCTAAGGGCTTGGTAACCAAAGAATCTTGTGAAGGTGGAAAAAACAGACCTTGGCAAATGTGTCCAAATGTTTAATAAGTAGTCAGAAGTAGCACTTAAGTAGTCAAACGTTACACTAAGCACTTTTGTCCCTAAAAAGCTTTTGCTGCTGACACAGGTATGTCATCCAGTGCTGTGGTTTCTACTTTCTATAACTATTTTCATGTTATGTAACATGGCAAACATCTCGTATATGTTGCTGGATGACCTGGGTGCATATTGCAGTGCAGTGCAGTCTGAGCACATGTTCCATGATGTTCTTTGTGCCAGTGCAATGTCCTACACCATCTCTGTCTGTCTCTGGGAGCTGTGGATGGGAGTCATCAGCCTTGACACCAAGGTTATATGCATCATCACCTGTAGCATACGGCAGCAAACACCATTATGAGTGTACTGCTACCTAGATTTATGTGAGCAGAACTTCATGGCCCCTAGGGTTGGCCAAATATTTTTATCAGCTATTTGGAGGTTCAGTGGCACAAAACCTGACAATAAGTTATGACATACGTAAGTAAGCAATCCTCATATACCACATGAAGGACGTATGTCTACCACCAACTTTATTTGCATTGATATGTGTAAAATCCCATGTAGGGCTATATTTGCAGAGATGCCATGTGCAAAATCTATCATGAAATGTATTGTATCATCCTCACAGGATCAGCTTACAATGTGTATACCTGTTCTGGTATGAATACAAGGTAAGGTATACCATCTCCACTTCTTGGGTACATCACACAACTATATGCAGACAATGTGTGTCCTATTGTTTGTTAGCAAATAATGTGTTGATACAGTGACACACACACACACACACACACACACACACATGGAAACTCTCACACATATACACACAAAAATAAATTGTCCACATGCTTTCTGTGAAGGTGTACACATGTTGTTGGATATGTCAGTCACATTGTTTTGTACATACCATGTGTACAACGTGATAGATGCCAGTGTATAAATAACATGAATGCAATCTACATGTCACAGCAGTCAGTCCTGAATAATGTTTGTATCCAGCTGTGTACATGGAGCATTGCGTATGACACCTATAAAGCCCATAATATACATGTACAATGTCTTAAATAAATCAACAAAGAAGTAAAATGGACTTATATGGGTATGGATGATTTCCTATATGAATATAAATTATACCTCAAACAGCGTTTCTTTCTTGAAATGTCAGCACATATAACACTGAGTGCTGACATACTCCACCCCCCAAAAAAAAAATCACTGAAAATGCATAAGGACCAACATCACTCTTCTCCTTTAAATGTTTTTGCAGGGAGGAAGCCCCCTGCCCCTCTTCATGTGACGGGCAAAGCCCCTTACATCCCCAAACTTGTATATACTAATTCCAAGATTGCCATAGCTCAAAGAAAAGGAAATATTCTGAGACATGACCATCTCAGACTTAGTATATGTAAGTCAATTTTTTTCAGCAATTCAGTGTCAGCATTATGGTTCATAGGCTCATAGGTTCATAGGTTCATAGGTAGGTACTAGGCTATCGGCCCAAGGGCTTGCATAAGCCTAGCCAACAAGGTTCCCTGGCTTATATCACCCAAGAAAGTTATTTTCCTGTGCCACTGTCAAGCAGAGACACAGAAGTGATCCCCGGGGTGTATTTCCTATTTCCCATCCACTCATCAATATTTTTCTTGTAGAGTGCTAATGAAGAACTTTGCTTGACATAGATGGGTAGCCTGTTTCAGAGTATGGGAAGTCTCTGGGACAGGAATCTATCCCTCCAGCATGTTCTGTTTATTGTGGTGACAAGGTTTAGGTCCCTAGACCATGTAGCTCGGAGGGATTGGGATTTCTTTAGGTGTAGCATGTCCAACAGCTCTGGGTTTGACATAGCTTTATATATTAGGCAGAGATCACCTCAGAGTAAGCGATATGCTACGGAGTAAAGTTGGAGTTTTTTGAGATGGTCAGTGTAGGGCATCTGTCTGAGGCCAGTAATCCTGTTTGGGAGGTACTTCTGTGGCCTTTCTAGCTGATGCAGCTGACTTGTGAGGTACATTCCAAAAGGGGCATTGTACTCTAAAATGGGTCTAATGAGTGTCAAGTAGCGGGGAACAATGACCTCTTTTTTCCTGGATGAGAACCCTTTTATGATGAGGTGTGCCACATAGAAGGACTTCCTGACTACTGTGGCGATGTGACTATCAAAGGACAGACTACTGTCCACCTGGGTCCCAAGGTCTCTTATCACACGTTCGGTGTTAAGTAGACTGCTGTCTATGTAGTAGTTCATGGGTACTGAGTTTTTACCAATGGGGATGACAATGCACTTTTCGGCATTGAGCTTGAGGCCATGGCTCTGACACCAGGCATCTATCTCTGCAAGGCCCTTCTGTAGGATTTTCACATCATTTGGGGACTCGACTATGGTTCCTAGTTTGCAGTCATCTGTGAACTTAATTAGCCAGTACTTCAGAGAAGTAGATATCAAACAGGAGAGGTCCCAGGACTGAACTCTGTGGTAATCCACTTGTCACTGGTTTGAGGTCAGATTTGGAGTGTGCAACTTTTACAGTGTGGGTTCTGTCAGTGTGCCAGTTAACAACTCATCTTGAGACATAGGGATTTATACCTAGTTTAGTGAGTTTAGCTATAATGCCAGAATGGGGGCTATAATGCCAGAATGGGGGATGGTGTCAAAAGCCTTGGCAAGGTCAAGATAGGCTGTGTGAACTACCTTACCCACGTCTACAGCTTTGGTGACTGACTCAAAGAAGTCGATCAGGTTCAGGAGGCATGATCTGCCTTTCACAAACCCGAACTGGGTGTTACCATAGTTTGGAGGTTACCAATGTCTTTGTTTATGAGTTCCATGATGATACATTCCATGGCCTTGCAGACCAGGCTCATCAGGCTAATAGAGCAATAGTTCCTGGGATCAGTGGTGGCTCCCCCTTTGTGAAGTGGGATAACTGTTGCTGTACACCATTCAAACGGCACAAAGCCTGATATGAGGCTTTGATTGAACATGGTGGTTAGGTGAAGAGCCAGTTCGTTCTGAAGTTCATGTAAAATGCAGCCTGGGATGTTGTCCGGTCCCATGGATACTGTGTTTTTGGCTTTAGAGAATGCAGCTTTAACCTGTGTAGTTGTGATTACAGGGACTCTGCATTCTTCCTGTATAGATATGGGCCCTTTAGGGGGTGAGGGGGGTAAAGTTAGCACTGAACCTATCTGCCAGAATGTTGGCAGTATCAGTTGGTTCTGTAATTTTCATGCCATTGTGCTGTAATTCAGAGCAGAACTGGGCGTTGCCATTGAGATTCTTGACATAGCTATAGAATGCTTTGTGGTTGTCCTAAGAATCAGTGGCAATTTTGTTTTCATAGCTAGCTTTGGAGGATCTTAGAAGGGATCTCTGCTTCTTACTGAGGCTGAGCAGGGAGCTCCTCCACTCATGGGATTTTACTCTCTTTTACAACAACTTCTTCCTTCTGTTGAACAGTTTGTTTATGGCAGGGGACCACCAGATTGACTTTCTTTTTTTGGAGGATATCATCTTGGTTCTGTTTGGGATAGCACGATCCATGCACTTGTGTAAGTGCTCATAGAGTGCATTTTAATAGGATTCAGCAGTTGTAACTGTATTGTCCATCTGCATGGGTGTCATGAAGTTCACCACTTCTGTCTTAAGAAGCATGAAGTTGGCTTTGGAGAAATTTTTTACCATGGTTTCCTTAATGGGAGATGGGGGCGGGATGTGGATATCAAGGGGGATTAGCTTATGGTCGGATCGGACCAACGAGGAGTTGACTTCAAGTGTGGAACACTGGTCACTCATGTTGGTAATGACTAGGTCTAGGATATTGTTGCCCCTGGTGGGGGTGTGGATAAGTTGATCCATGGCATTGGAGTTTATGAATTCCAGAAAGCGTTGTGTGAATGAGTTGGTACACGAGTAGTTTTCTCAGTTAATGGTGGGGTAGTTGAAATCGTCCATTATTAAGGTGTTTGGTTGAACCCTAATATTTTCCAGTACATCAAAAAAAGAGGAGTGGGAATCTTGGGGCATGGTAGGGGATCTGTAGAAAGCTACAATTTGGATTGCAGTTTTGCCCAGAGTTAGTTGCACTTGGATAACCTAGGATGCAGTATGCTGAGCAACTAGCTTGGAGGTGTGGATATCCTTAATGAATATGGACACACCTCCACCTTTGGTGTTCCGGTCCAGGTTACATGGCCGAAAAGTGTGGTATGAATTATAGCCTGGTAGTGCAGGGGTGCTCTCTGGAGCCTTGAACCAGGTCTCAGTCACTGCACAGATATCGATGTTCTCCATTTTAAGGAGTGCCTTGAGTAAGTGCATTTTGAGATTTAGACTTCTAGCATGGAGTAGCATTACCCTCAGGTTTTGCTTGCCTGTTCCTGTTACAGTGGTGAATCTGTCATTTGAACCTTGCCTAAAAAAGGCACTATATGGGGTGGCAAGAGCCTTAGCCAGTATCCTGAATCCCAGGGGCAACAGTTGCAGGCCATCTCTGGCAAAGCATCGTGGCTGTTGACCATGTCATCCCAAGCAGACAGATACTGGGCCCCCCTAGAATGACACCAGAAGTTCAGCCAATTGTTGAAGTCAATCATTTTGTGCTTGTACTGCGGTATCATTTCGGGTGATGGCAGAATGCTACTCAGGGCTAGGGTCATACCTGCCTGGGTTACAAGATTGGAGAGTTCGTCCATATCTCTTTTTATGTAGTCCAGGGAGGTATGTCTCAGGTCGTTCACACCAACATGGCCAATGACAGAGTCATATTTGTACTTGTTGTGGAGTGACCTGAGTGCGTGGGTTTTGTGGTGGATCCTGGCACCTGACAGGCAGCTGACAGTAACCTTCTCCTTGTTTAGCCTGGTGAGTGGGACATCAGTGTGCCTGACTATAGTGTCACCTATGACTAATGTGTTGAATACGTTGTTTTGCCTTATTGGCTATGGTTGAGTGGCACACTGAGTTGTGGGCTATGTGTCATTTGGGTTGTGTCGTGGGTGGATGTTGCTTGCATTTCTGCTTTGGAGGTCTCTGTTACTTGGGCAGATTATTATTGAGAGCCTCCGCAAATGTTTTTGTGTTTCTATGTGTGGATTTTGGTGGTGTAGATTTAGTGAGACTATGTGGTAAGAGTGGTGTGGTGCAAGTGTTTACCTTCTCCTCTTGAATGTCAAGTTCGATCTTGGTTGGAGAGAGCTTTACCTCCAGTTTGGCTAGATAAGTACCAACTTAATACACAGCAGAAAATAGGGAGAGGTGGGACAAAACACTTTCAGCAGAGATCTGAAAAACTGTACAGTGAATCAAAAATAACAGTGCACAACTCTGAATAAAATTAGTCCAGCAACAATTTACAGTACACAATTCTGAAGAACCAAAAAATATACTTAGCTTTGTATACTTCCAGATAGTTTGAAAAGAGCGCCGTTAGACACAAGTTCCAGCAATGATATGCAGGCTGTTAACTTACAGGGTCTATTTTTATGCAAGTAATCCTTCAGATAGTCAGATGACACAAGCTGTAAAAACCAGTTATACCAACTTAAGAGACAGCAGAAAACAGGCAGAGGTGAGACAAAACACTTTCAGCAGAGATCTGAAAAACTATACAGTGAATCAAAAATAAGAGTGCACAACTTTGAATAAAATTAGTCCAGCAACAATTTACAGTACACAATTCTGAAGAACCAAAAAATATACTTAGCTCTGTATATTTCCAGATAGTTTGAAAAGAGTTCTGTTAGACACAAGTTCCAGCAAAGATATGCAAGATGATATGGGGCTCACTAAAGTGGGTCCAAACATTCCAAATGGTTACCTAAGCACTACTTTCTCATGCATAAGCATTCTTGCACATGGAGCATTTAAATAAAAGGAACTGATGTGCACATCAGCTGTGTACTCATTAATAGTAAAGTCTGAAACCCACACCCAAACTCAGCACTGATACCAACTCATATTAGACCGAAAGCACAGGAAATATTAGAATATGTTAAATGTATATCAAGCAGGTAGTAGACAAGTAAGGATCAGATAGGCTGGACAATGAGCGCATACAAAGATTTGTAATATAGCTCAATTCCCATGGTTTATAGATGGACCCTTTCTTAGGATAAGTGTTGAATAGTGAGTACAGAAGCAAATGTTTCAGTAAGGCTGTGGTGCACAGTAAAGGTAAGTTAGTGAGTATGCACACAGACAAGAGAGATGCCACAGGCAGACACAGGGAAGGACAGCACACAGCAGGTGTGAAAAACACTGGCAGGATAAGCAAACAAGACAATGTAAAATGGTAATGAGGTTAAGATGGGGCTATTTAGAAGAGATGGGAAATGTCACAAGGGGAAGAAACTGTCTGGAAGCATGGTGGGACTATAGCGAATGGAGGCAGGATTGTGTACCATGCCTGAAGCATGCATAGTAAACCATCATATATGTGGCTAGTTAAGATTCCTAAAGCAACAAATGTACACAACCTCAAACATCATCTGATGAGTAATGATGCAATAAAAAGGCTCATATTATAACTGGCTGGCTGGCAGCATGTACTCAGCTTTGACCATCCATAAACACCACAACAAGGCATGATAACCTAGCGGTTCCAGACTAGACAGTCTTAACTTGCATGGTGACCTCTGCATTGTGGAAGGAAGGAGATAAAAACACATGCGATGACAAAGTAATGCAGCACCAGCAAGTTGTACGCATGGGGAGGAACTACAACAATTTAACTTTCAAATTAACTGTGCAACATTTGTTACGCACTGCAAGCTCACAATCTAACACAATATGACTCACATGAAGCATCACTGTAAATATTGTTCCATGATATATGCAGAGCAGTGGCCACATATATTGAGACCTACTATGTCTGCAGGTTGTGCATTTATGTAGCTGGACAGAGCACTGGTCACAGAGGTCAAGGCCTACTATGTCTGCTTGCTGTATATTCATGTAGCTGAGTCCCATGCCCTTTATCTAACTATGTAAAACACACAGAGAACTATAGGGCACAGAAAAGACTGCAGAAGGTCAGTCAGTATACCAGATAATAAGCTGAAAATTCAAACTTTGATTACATGTTGCATGCTACTGCAATGCATTCCACCTCCTGAAGTCATCATAATCCAAAGTGCACCTGTATATGGATTTTGCACCCTGTCATGTGCGTGTATGCACTAAAAACTTTCAATGGATAATAGAGGTATATCATACCTCTGTGAATGTGACAACAGCTGAGATGTCAGACTTCTTGAATCATATATGTGGCAGATAGCCATCCTGAATACTTCTGCAGTGTCACATGCCACGAAGAATGTTAAATATTTTAGAAGTAAAAACTTAACATACCACATGGAGAATACAACTGACATATTAAACAATTACGTTTTAAAACATAAAGGCATCGTTATTGGTCTTTGTATGCATAGTTATACATTGCTTCCAGGTTCAAGAGTGACCACTTGTCACACATGCTGCCCATTTGTTAGCATTATGTCCAACATTTCTGCCAACAATGTTTGAAAGGTGTGGCTTGTTATGCGGTGCTCTAGTCACACTGATATCAATAGTATGATGGAAATGTGTCTGCTATACTTAGAGGTGTGCTGATAAAACCAATGGTTCTTTTCTAGGTTTTAGTCATGAAATCTAATTTTATTTAACTCAGCCATATTCCTCATATACCATGGTTTGTATGAAATACCATTAATTACCAACGTGAAATTTATTTTGGTCATTTGTGCCTTGGTATACATTATTTCAGCAACATGTGTCATACTTTTTCATACTTGCACTGTTGAAGACATGGATGCTGGGTATCCACACAAAACACAGTTGGCAGTCACATGAATGTATGAAAGCACTCCATGCATAATATACTGCTTGTATTAGCATATCATAGTTAAGTGGCAGCCATACCTTTCAACTGTCCAGGCTTTCACAGAGGGTCTAAATTTTTGCCTCTTATTTTTGGTCTATTCTTCATAAAGTTTGTGGTTTTCTGTCACATCATCGAGGACTGAATTCTCTAAATAATGACAGACATTTGGGTTTCAGACTTCATATACTTCAGATAATGCATACTAATGCAAAACCTGTTACTCTATCAACTTTCCAAGTTTGGAAGAGCAATGTTTAAAGTCTGGCCCTAATTTTGGTTCTTTGTGCCCCCATTATTTTTGGGTTTCTTGTACTATTAGGTTTAGATGTATGATGTTAGCTAGCAATACGTAAAACCTCGCTTAAATGAAACCAGTGGCATTGCTACATTGTTACAAAATATGTTGTGTTCCTGCATTGTTCATGTTTCCCTAATACCATAATCATTGCATGATTTCTGATAGTATATAGATCCTATGACGTCAGTACTCTGTTTAATTTCCCAGCTCACTACATCACTACGTGACAATACAACAGAAAAAATTATCATAATTCATACCTTAAAAATAAATACTATGCTGTATCTGTGAATGTACAACATGATATATAACAGTTTTTTGCAAACCTGACAAGTGCCCAATGCAACAAAACATATAAAGTGGAACACATTTTCCACAGAGGCTATATGCATGTGGACACCTGCTGACATGGTCTTATTTGACATTCTCAGATATGCTCTAGTATGCTGTCATAGTTATGCATGACATCAATCCACAATTAAACGAATCACTCAGGTACTGTGGTATGTATGAAATACCATCATCATTAAAGCTGATGGATGTAGCTCACGTGTTCACTGGGTGCAATGCAGTTATAATAGGTTTTGCATTGTGTGTCACTGTGCAATGTATGCCTTGAATTCAGATGTGGAGATACTGGGTGTGCTATCAGGATGCAGTTCAGGTACAGAAAATAATACACTATAAGAAAATGGGGACGGGTAGTGGTCCTCCATAAAATGGTTAAGAACATCATGGTGTGTTGCACCAGTTTGTCATGACATGATTAGAGGCCATCTTTTGACGCTTAGCCACAAAAATGGTGACTGGAACACAGCATGATTTTTTATGTTTGACAGCAGAAAATGACTCTCTACTGATAGTTGACATTGCATTGCTAGTTGTGACAGTGGATGACATTTTGTGGGCCTCGTTTTTGGCTGGTTGCATTGCAAGGACATGTAATTTGTGTATCAAATTTATTTTATTTCATTTATTTATTTTACATTTGTTTACCCGGAAAGTCTGCCTGGGTTAAAATCTATTTTCAGTGGTGGGCCTGGGAGAAAAGCTCCACACAGAAACATTACAAAAAAAAAAAAAAAAAGACAGAATAGTGTTTTTTATACAATGAGAAAGACATGATATAGATATACCTTTTTAAAGTAGTAATACATACTATTAGAAAGTATTAATACAAAAGTAATAGAATAGCTAGAATATGCAAAGTTTTTCTGTTTTTACACTATTACAAGTAGACAAAATGTAATGCAAGGTAAGCAATGATATATATATATATATATATATATATATATATATATATATATATATATATATATATTAATTCTAGTTTTAGTTGGTGAATGAGTAAAGATTATATGTTTACTGTTGGTAATATAAAGCAAGAGTTAGTGTAGACAAGTTAATTTTATAGTCAGTACCTACACACTAACTATAGAGAAGAGAGAGAGGGGAGAAAACAGGGAGACAGAGATGGGATGACAATTAAGGGAGGGGATATTTTAGCTGGGACATCAACTTTAAAATCCTAGGACATTGCCTGCTAGTTATGCATGACCAAGGATATGTAGGATGAAGGAAAAGGTGTGTGAAATGATAATAGAATTTTAGCTTTATGAGTAAGTGGTGATCGGTATTCTTTAGTACCACTCATCCTGGACTGTTACATGACCAAAGCCATGAGACGTGTTAGATGACTTTTAAGTAGTTTTTTTTAAATTGGGTGAAGTTGGGAGTGGTTCTAATAGAGGGAGGAAGTGTGTTCCAGGTTTTTGCTATTTTTGAACAATATTGATTACTGTCAGCAGTATTTGTATATTTGGTAACCTGTAGCAGCGACTTTTCTGTTGAGTGAAGGATATGTTTATTGGAATAGGTTTGTAAAAAGTCTAGGAAAGATGGAGTTTTCACAGGCTTATAAAATAGTTTATGGGCCATGGTTAATTGGGTATAAGCTAAGAGTTGTGGTAGTTCCAAACAGGAACTTTTTTTAAGGCATGACAGTGGTGAGTCCTATGTGCTGAGTCTGTTGAAAATATTGCTATTTTGTTATAGCATGTTTTTAGCTTGTTTAAGTCTGTCTTTTTAAGATTGATAAGTATAGAGGAGGCATAGAGGAAGGGTGGCTACTTTGGTGCAGCGGTTAGCGTTGCCACCTCTCAGCAAGAGGTTCTCTGGTTTGATCCTCAGCTGGGGTGCATTCTGTGCAGAGTCTGCATGTCCTCCCTGTGGTTGCGTGGGTTTCTTCTGGTTGCTCCAGTTTCCTCCCACATCCCAAAGACATGCTGTAGGTGGATTGGACACTCTAAATTGGCCATAGGCATGCGTGTGTGTGCCTTCTGGGGAAGGTTGGGTGCTGGGCTGGCAACTTGACACTGTAAAACTCCATTGCCAATCTTGAGCAGACAGGTGATCCATTGTGGTGACCCCTAACCGGGAAAAGCCAAAAGAAGAAGAAGGGGAGGCATAGAGGAATTTTGACAGGAGATGGGTTCTGCTTATAGCTACCCTCGTAGTTTCTGTCAGAATTATTTTGTTTCTGTATAGCATGCCCATTTTTTTGTGTACTTTCTTGACTGTTTGTTATATATGGACATCAAAACTCAGCTTATTATCAATTGTGACACCCACAGTTTTGTTTGTGGTTCAGGAGTAATTTTTGTATTATTAATAGCAGTGATGTAAAAAGTGGATGGGAGGTCTGATAGGATGATAGATCATTTTGTTAGGGTTAAGTATGAGCTGTGAGCTGGTTAACCATGAATCAATTTGGGTGAAGGACTTTTGTGTTATGTCTTGGAGCTATTGCATGGTGGATATGGCACATATAAGTGTAGAATCATCAGCATATTGGATTATGGAAACTAAGGGAGTGGCAGTATTGAGGTTCTTAGTAAATATACTGAACAAAAGAGGACCAAGGATGGATCCCTGTGGGACTCCTAATGTGACTGGGAGTAAGGGAGATAAGTCTTGGAGCCACTTTATTGCTTGTTTATAACCATTTGAGAGTTGAGGGGTTGAGAGTTTGGTTGGTGAGAGTACTCAGTAGTTTGTGCTGGGTGACTAAATTGATTGATGGTGCTGGTAAATCTGAGGAGGGCAGTTGTTGTACTATGACGAGGCTTAAATACGTGATGGGATTTGGCAAGTAAATTATTGGTTGTGAGATACTGCAGAAGTTGAGAATGAATGCACCATTCTAGGAGTTTAGATACCGGGTAGAGAATTGTGATGGGTCTATAATTTCTATGTTCAGTTGTGTTCACACATTTATGAAGGGGTATTATATATATTTTCCAGATGGTTGGACATATTGTTCAGCAATAGACTGATTAATAGGTATTGACACAGGGTAGGAAATGGCTTCTGCTGCTGTTTTTAGAAATTCAACTGGTAAGTTATTAGCTGCTATTGTGGTAGTTTGATTTTATTTAGTAGTTTTTCTGTGGTCTTTGTGGAGATGGGCTGGAATGAGAATGTAATGCTGCTATTGTTGGATGGGATAGGTGTCGATGATAGATCATGTAGATTATTTTTGGTTAGGCATAGAATGCTTTGAGTGAAATATTTGTTAAAGTGTTCAACAATGGTACCTGGGCTGTCTGGTATTGTAGGGAGAGGGGTTGAGGTTTGTCAGGGATGAAGAATTTTATTGATTGTACTCCAGAATATTTGTGGATGTTTTAGTGGTTCCACTGTAGATTAGTGAAATAATTATTTTTGTCTTGTTTGATTTGGTACTTTGCCTTGTTCCTGATTTATTGATAGGCTATTCGATTAGTTTGAGTTTGGTTAGCGTACCATAATTGCCAGGCCTTGTCCCTTAGTTTAAAACAGGTTCTTGTTTCATTAGTGAGCCATGGTGCATAGTTTACTTTACCACGAATGGTTCTGGGATGTGCCATTCTATTGACTATATTAAGGAAAGAACAGTTAAAATGTTCCACAGTGGCATCT
The DNA here is from genome assembly GCF_019279795.1 of Protopterus annectens. Lineage (NCBI taxonomy): Eukaryota > Metazoa > Chordata > Ceratodontiformes > Protopteridae > Protopterus > Protopterus annectens. Next base: position 1,564,713,607 of record NC_056728.1, on the reverse strand, counting down.
AGGGGCAGGTTCTAAAGGGGAGTCCAGTTAGATTTTTAGGGTGTTTATTAGATCCTGGGAGTTTAACTTTTTCATACTACGGAATTGGCAATGAATGGTTTGTTTAATAGGATATGCATATTGTCTGAGGATGCAGGTTGGTGTGTGGTCACTGAAGGTTTCAGGTAGACAGCCATTGTTTTGGCAGAGGGAGAGATTGTTTGTCAGTGTCCAGCCTAGAATAGACTGACAGATGTGGCTGGCTGCCTTTTTTACATCCATTGTCTTGGCAAGTATATCATGACAATGTTATTTTTTTCTTATTTTATTGACCCTTGGATAGAAAAATGCCCATTTGCTGGATGCTGCAAAAACTGGTGCACACTGCAAAGGAAAGAAGATTGCTGATGAAAGTGGAACATTTAATGATGAATGGTTTGAGTATGGTTTCATCAGTAATCTGTCAGAAGATTCTTGCCATGAACAAGAACTGCAACTTAATGCATCAGTTCATGATGAAATATACAGCAGTGTCCAGTAAATAAATAGAGAACCATGCATTATTTATTTATTTGTATTGGTTTACCAGGAAAGACTGTCTAGGAAAGCCCCATTTTCTGTGATGGCCAGGGAGGAAAGCTCCAGTAAATGCCATGTACAATTTCACTACATATAATAAGCAAAAAGTACATTTACAATAGTAAAACTTTAAGTATACAGAAGTAGCAATGCTAGGAGTATATTTCAATAAAATTCAGCAGATTATACATCTCTTTTTAAAGTAACAAAACACATTGTATCCTAGACAAAGGTATGTGTGACAATCAGACAGATGGGCTATCCATCATGGCAATTGAGGGGTTAGAGAAACTAGTCCAATACATAAAAATTAAATATGAAGTGAGATAGGAAAAGTGGGTTACAGTGGAGAGATAGTCAGATTTTATGTTGGTGTTATAGTCATTACCAGAGGATGACTTCTAGATATGTTGCAGATAAGGTCTCGTTACTGATGTGAAAGAAGATGGAAATGAGAGAAAAAGATACAGTAGATGAGTGTATGGCTAAAGTGAAGAGTTACTGTAAAGAAAATGGTAGAGGCATTTCAGCTGAGGAAGAGAACATGAAGGATAGATGGGGAGAACAGTGAGAGCTGAAGATGAGGGACATCTCACCTGTATGAGGAACAAGAGCATAACCAGGTCTGGGTGTGATGTTGTTTAAGCAAAGGTTTAAAACAAAAGAGTTTTTAACCCTTTTAATTCTGTGTGTGATGCTGTTCCAGAGTATAGAGACATGGTTAGAGTACAGTGAGTCACCTAGTGAGTTGTTTGATGTATTTATGATAAGAAAGAATTTTTCACTTAAACATAGGTCCCTACTAGGAGAGTAGGACTGTAGGGTATCCTTTAGTGCTGGGCATTTTTCTGGAGAATTAATAAGATTATATGCAGTAATTAGTTCTGTGTTTTTTTAAGTAGTTGGGTAGTTCAAGCCAGTTTACTTGTTTTAGGGTCTTACATTAAAATTGCAAATGTCTATTTGCTTACTAGCTCTTATGGCTGACTTAACTTTGTATTTTTATTACTTTGTGTGATCTCCCTCATCTTTTTAAAGGCATGTGGGGAACATACTCCTTTTGTTTTATTTTAGTGTGTTGTCTTTTGGATGGCTTTGTAGGGCTACAGAGTGTACTATCTGTTTAATTAATTCCCTTCATTTACTTCAGGAGTGGAAGTGAGTAGAGTGGACTTTATTGCATCACTGTGAAGAAGCACGTCTTTGCATGCTTTAGTGATTGAGTGGATGAATGTGCTTGGGAACTTGGTTTACCCTTAAGGTTTAATTTTTATTTGACAATTTATTATAATTATTGATATGAAAAGACTCCAAGTATAGTTGTAAGCATTATATGTTTTATATTAGTTGATTTATTGTATGATTTACAGTTAGTTTTAATGTAGTCTTTTATACTTTTTAGATTCAATATTAGGCGATATCTAACTCCCTTTACATAGAGAGATAAATCCCTGAATACAACCCAGGCAATTTGAGTTGGATTATGAAAATGCTGGAAAAAAGGGTCCTGATATAGTTCCTTGTGGGACAGCCATGGCAACTGAAAAGATGAGAGGTTCTGTTGCTGTTTAACTGCTTGCTGCCTTTTAGATAGGTAGCTAAGGAACCAAGAAAGGGAGATGTGAGAGAGAGCTACAGAAGAGATTTCAGACAAAAGATATTGATGGGATACAGTGTTAAATTCTTTAGGTAAATCTAATAAAAGGTTTGACATTAGTTTGCCATTATTCATGTGTTGGTTAAGTGGTGAAGTAGAGTTGTTGACTGTGGTGGGGTCTGAACCCATGCTGAGTTTTGGACAGAATGTTATTTGAGTCAAGGTGCTGCATAAGTTGTATATGGATGCACTTCTCTAGAATTTGTGACATATGGATAGGACTGCACTTAATCTACTGTCACTAAAGTCTGTAATTGTGCCTTCTTTGTGCAATGATATTATGTAAGACTTTTTTCCAAGTTAAAGGAACATACTTTTCAAATATGGAGCTGTTATTCAAGTTGGAGACTGGAAAAGCTATAGCATCAGCAGCAAACTTTAGGTAGTCACTTGGGAGTTGATCAGTAGCCAAGGAGGCTGGTTAACTTAAGTAGGAGCTTTTTTTTATAGCAGAAGTGGACAATGGAATAAAACTGTCTGTGACTGTTTAGGACAAGGTAGAGAAAGAGAGATGGGAGAGGCAATATTATAGTTAATGAGGGAGAGTTCTGCCTGTATAAAGAAGGAGTTAAATGGCGACAGAACTGAGTCAATAGCGTTAGTTGATGAAGGACATGCGGTAGTTTGCCCAGGATGTTATGATTTCTTTAGAGATTACCAGAATAGTTTTGGATTTTTTGATGCTTGGATCATATGCTGGTATAATATGTTTGTTTGTCTAGTTTAATGTGATGTTTTGTGAGATTTCTAAGGTGCCTAAAGTTCTGAAATGCATTCAAGAGTTATATTTTTGTCCCATTTTTTTCCAAGCTTTATATCTTTAAAGCATACATTTCTTTGTTGCCCTTTTTAGCTATAGTGCAAGGGTTGATTTTACCCTTTTTGTATACACAGGGACGAGATTGTTGAGAGTACCCAGAAAAATCTCATTAAAATGTCAAATGTCAGAATCTAATGGCATGAGTTTTAGTATGTTCCAATTATGCTTATTGTTTTGGAAAAGGTATCTTGGTTAAATTTGGTTGTTTGTGTATTTGGTTACAAAAGATTTGTTTGGATTAGCAACAGTAACTCCTAAGTGCATAAATAGCAAGTTGGTCACATAATGTCAGGCAGGCATCCAGCTGTTTGCAGTTTGCTTGGTTTGTTACTAAGTATTCAGTCTAAGGCTGACTGTCGATTAAAGTTTTTGCTGACTCTAATGCTGGAGGTAATCAGTTGGTAAAGCCATATAAGTTCCTAGATTCAGTCATAGCATCATTATTCTTGAGCTGTCAGACTAGGTTGAGGTCTCCTAATATAATAGTTTCATGGTGAATATGGTAACAAATCCAGATGGGGTGGTATCTGCAGTGGACATGTTATTAAAGAGTAGAATATATTTGACTGAGCTACACATTTGTCTTACTGTTAAAGAGATTGAAGAGGGATATAATGTGTTCAGCATTATTAAACTTGGGAATCTCTAAAATAGTTTTTATAGAAGGTGGCAACACAATGTGTCCTTTTGTTTTTTTTTTTTGTCAAGCCAGAGAATATTAAAGCCTGGAAGTGAAAGGTATTTTGGGGAACTGTCAATATTAGAGGAAAAGCAAAATGTACTAACAATGTTAATGGACTCTGTTAATCATCTCTTAACAGTTAGTATGACTGGGGCATTATATTTCTTATACTGGAAAGCCTTTCAGAGATGGAAAATTATTGAATGGCATAATTCTTTCAACGGTTCTTTATCTATTTGCAGATTTCTAAGAAAAGGTCAAGACTGTTCACTAGAGTCAATATTAGGCAATATCTAACTCTCTTCACATAGAGGGATAAATCCCTGAATACAACCCAAGTAATTTGAGTTGGATTATTTACTGAAGCACCTGTTGGAGCTAGTGAAGTGGAGGAAAGGAATGCAGTGACTTGGCATCCTCAGATGTTTTACAGAGAGAGGGTGAAATGCTAGTTCTTGGTCATGCACTCTGTGGTCAAATCCTGACTAAAAATTATAGATTGCACCAGGGATGCTGCCTGCAAGGGGGAAGAGCTAAATGGTTAGGTCACATGGAGATGCAAATATATATTGTGCAGACTCATTGCTACAAGATGCACACTGTAATTTACAAACAGAAATCCAATCTCTCCAATGTGTAGATGAGGACTACCACTCTTTGTTTACTTGACTCTATCCCAAGGAAATGAATTGGTTGTAGGTCTTTCTCATCCACGGGAAGAAATTGCCAACATGGATGAGCTCAGTGATCAGTAAGAGAGACTAGGCCAAAATGAAAATAACACTGTAGTCAATAACTGCTTAAAATATGAAGAACTGTGCCCAGAAATGAAGAAGAATATGCATTTTCAGAACATATACAGTACATCTTTTTATAACCCTCCTTAATATGTGATGAATCTGTAGGCATCAAAGACACAGATTAACTTGTGATAATGGTTCATTTTGTTTGTAACTGTGGAACAAAAGAATTACTTAGGAGTTAGTTCCTGAAGGAACACACAAGAGATGAAGATGTCTTCAGTGCTGTGTCTGTGTACTTCCACAAGGGGAGTCATTCCCTTTAAAAATGTGCATGCATTTGCACTGCAGCTCCCATCAAATGTTCATAGGTAAATACTAGCCAATCAATCTGTAGACTACTACATGCCTAGCCAATAAAAAAACAGTGACTAAAGGTAAGAATCAGTCACTGTACCTTGTGCTTGTGCGGTAAATACCTTAATCATTATGCCTATCACAACATGACTGGTTATCTTAAAGGCACAGAAATGTTTTTGCAGGAGACCCTTACAGATTATCACATTGATTTACATTCTTCTTCAGGAGTCACTGAAAGGAAAAAAAGGAAATGTAACATATTATGACACTAATGGTAAAAGGTGTAACCATCATTCCTGCTAGGGCTCTCAGCCATCAGCACTTTAGATATTTCTGGAAAGATCCTAATTCTCAATACTTAGACTTACGGATATGAAACAATGTATAATGGCTTTCTCGATGCAAGGTGCTGATAAAATTTATAGATTGCTTGGTGGAAATCTGTGGCTTTTTAAATAACAAAATCATTCTGTAAGAAAAGTGTGTAACAGCTGCTGGATGTAGAAACTAGACTTTTTGGCTGATCTGACTGGCAACCTGAACAAATTAAATTTTATCTTGCAAGGAAGGGATATTATTGTGTTTTCACTCTGTGAACATGTCCTGACATTCACTATTAAACAAAAAGTGTTCCAAACTGACCTAGAAAGGGGAAGTATCTAATTGGATATTTCTATAAATTTCAAATTAGCTAAGAAATGCAAGAAGCCAGCTTTATAGAGAGCATTATGATGGTAGAAGATATGGGCTAATCAAAAATGTCAGTCACCAGTTTGATGCACCAGATTCCATGTTTCTGACGCTGCCTCAACAGTCAGGTGTCAATGAGATATGCCTGGAGTACTTTTAACTTCCTTACTGGTAACTTGGAGAGCTGTAGAACTGAGGGAATCACATACCATTTCTGAAAAATGTAAACAGCTCCATGCAGAGCTCAGATAGTGAAAGGAGGAGGGAAAATCTGTTGACAGCACAGCAATGGGGTATGATGGGGAAAAAAAGTTTGAATAGCATATTAGATACATTGAAATCCATTAAGCAGCTTGCTTTTGGCTTGCTTTCTGTTTTTTGGTTCTACATATCTGTGTGAACAAGTATACTCTTAACTGAATGTACATGTTACCACAGCTGAGTGATGGCTACCTGACTGAAAGTGACCATGTATTACCAAGTGTTGAAAGATTGTGTAAATGTAGGAAAAGATAGAAATCACCTTAATTTTCCCCCACAGCAAATTTAACATGTTGACAGGTAATACTTCCTGGTTAGGAAAACTGAGAGCTACTGTAATTTTGCAAATGTTTAATTTCAGTTTATCCATCCAGGCTATATTCCTGAGTAACTGTTTGCACAACAAATTTAAATAAAGGTATTTCTGTTCAAGTGTTTATGGTTCTTGTGAGAAAGTTACAAGTTCTGTTTTTTTGACAGTAACAAACACTTATTTGCATATAGCATTCACTTTGTACTCCAAACTAGAAGTGATAATGCGTACCAGTAGTGTAAATAATGTACAACAAAGAAGCAGACATGAAAAAATCTCAGGTTTAAAAATTAATAGTAATAAAACTGAAATATTACTATTGAATAAAAAAATAAATGCGGAATTGAGAAAACATAGTAACTTTAACTGGGAAAATAATACTCTTAAGTATCTAGAAATATATATAAAACCAAATTGGAAAGAAACCACACAAATAAATTATAAAAACTTAATACATGCGGTTAAAGAGCACTTAATCAAATGGAATAAAATATTCCTTACTTTCGAAGAGAAATTATCTTTAATAAAAATGTGTATTCTTCCAAAACTCCTGTTTCTTATTCAAACCCTAATTATCAGTCCTCCTAAAAAAACAATAAAACAACTTAACTCACTTTTAATCAAATTTCTATGGTTTCCACAAAAGCCAAGAATAAGATATGATTGGCATTACAGAGAGTGGGAAAAAGGTGGAATCGCGTTCCTAAACCTAGACCTTTATACAGATTCAGTTATATTCCACATTATGAGTCAATGGTTACATCACAAATATACATCAAACTAGAAAAATTTACATAAAACCATTTTATTGTCTGATACAGATGAAGCAATAAATGATGACATATTTACAGAAAATAATAAAATATTTTTAGTAGTAAAAGACTTAGTATATAAAGAGAACAAAAATGAGAAACTACCATATTGTATTAATTATATATTAAACAATTTTAAAAGAATAAATCCATTTGGCTAGACACTTTCTAATCCTAATATTCCCTATAGCGCACACAAAGAATTGCCCCGACTCATTTAATATGAAGAAAATAATGGAGATGAAGGGTAATGGTCTACATTTTTGGCACCAATTCCTAGGCACAAATGATGTATACAAAGCAAACAGTCTTATATATTTATACAATATAAATCAAAATAATTGGTTAAACATTCAAACTTACAGAGAATACCTAATAAATGAATTTAAAAGTAATCAAGTGACCGATATTTCTTTACAACCTAAAATAATTTCTCTTTTATGTGAATTCAACTCAACAAATCATAACATGGGATTTTCATTATCCAAGTTATATAAAGTACTAAGAACTGATTTAAAATTACCCGAGGACTCTCTAGGGAGCTATGTGGAAAAAACAAATACATTTTACAGAAAATGATAAATCATTAATACTCAAATCAGTTAATCACGCATCACCCCCTTATTGGAAGATTTTTACATGGAAATATATTCATAGAAGCTATTTCACCCCACAAAAATAGCTATAATGTTGAATAATACTAGTCATAATTGTTGGAGATGTGATGAAAATATATGTGAAGACTGGATGCATATGTTCCTCGATTGCAGAACTGTCACTCCTTTCTGGCAGGGATTTAGGGGTTTTACAAAGGCATTGTGGTCGGATAAATGTATAATTTCAGACTTGCTGTTATTGTTTAATGCTCCGATACCAGAATATATGCCAAAAACCCAAGTGCATCTTCTTTGGTCCCTTTTAGCAATAGCAAGGAAAAGTATTACTATAAACTGGAAAAGCAAAAAAGTTCTTTCATTTTCTGAGTTTCTATTGTTGGCCAAAACTGCATGTAATAGAGAACTTCTAACTCTTGCTTCAAGAACATCAAGAATAACACAAAAGAAATTATCTTGGATTAAGCTTAATAAGTTACTGGATAAAATGTAAGAATTTTAATTGAAGTAGATTAATGTTATGGGCATTGTACATAGTTTTGTTATTTATAGTTATATTATCTATACTTAAGTTCTAATTGTATAAATGATGTAGAAAATTTTACGTTTTTTGTGAAAATCAATAAAAATAAAGTTATAAAAAAAAAGAAGCAGACACTAATTTTTTATATAAAATGCTCTTCGCCTACCGTATACTGGTGAGTTTGCTTTTTCTAATAAATGATGCACCTGTATTACGGATGTTATATTTTACCTTTCATAGAAGTTCTTCAGAAATCATTTGCTCATCCATGTTAGTGAAAAACAATGCTTGCTCAAGGCAAATGTGAACTGTCTTGGGAAATTTCTTGTGCACCCAATAATGTGTTACCATAAAGTTAGTATATATAAGTTTGGGGGAGTGGGGGGCTTACCCCCTTTCAGTATAGCAAGTGAACGGGAGATGGACCCTTGCAAAAAACTGTTTTCAATCTGTGCCATGAGAATGAAGGGCAGTAAAATGTTTTAATATAGCAATAACCCACACCTGGGTGTGGGTAATGCTGGATTTACCCACGGTTGGCGTGGTTTGGTCCCGAGGGTGAAGCCCGAAGGACCAAACAAAGCCAACCATGGGTAAATACAGCATTACCCACACCCAGAAGTGGTTATTGCTATTATATGACATTATTTAAGAAAAGAAACTATTACTTTTCTTAAATAATGGCATAGTATAATGCCTGTTTACTGCCCTTCCGCAGATGTCTGGCATCCGGCAGTTCTGATGTACTGCACCCGCGCAGTACATCAGAGCTGTGCAAAAGCAACGGAGAAAGCAAGATGTCCGTTGCTTTTTACTGTTCGCTATGTTAAATGGGTTTAACATAGCGAGACAGTTTAAAATAAGCAACGGAGATGTCCGTTGCTTATTTTAAAACTGTCTCGCTATGTTAAACCCATTTAACATAGCGAAACAGTAAAAAAAGCAACAGAGATCTTGCTTTCTCTGTTGCTTTTTTTTTAAAATCTATCTCGCTATGTTAAATGGGTTTAGCATAGCGAGACAGCTTTAAAATAAGCAACGGAGATTGCAGTTGCTTATTTTAAAGCTGTCTCGCTATGTTAAACCCATTTAACATAGCGAGACAGTGTTTTAAAAGTAGAGTTATACTAATGGAAAAAAGTCCGGGTGACCGGACCTTTTTCCATTAGTATAACTCGATTTACAATGTGCACGCTGGCCAATCAGCGTGCATGTATTGGGGGGGTCATGGTATAATGTGTCATAATAACCACTTTCCAAGTTATCATATTCTTATATTACCTAGATGAAGTTTATATTTTGTATATATCTGTCACATTTTTTCAATAAAATGCTGATTTCATATCATATGCTGGTATGTTTTTAGCACTTAGTAATGCATATGCTTTGCATACATCTACATTGTTTAGTTACCAGTGATACAGTTGTCCATGCAGTTCTTTCATGGTTTAATATTGCTTTGATTGTTCACTGTATGACACTCTGACTGCAAAATATTACAAGCCCCTGTTTTATAGCATGATATTGAATGAGACTGGTCAAGGAAACAGGCTAAGAGTTTTCAAATATTGAAAAGACTTGTCACTGAGACACTAACTCTGAAGTAATATAAATGACAGAATATGTTACATTGCAAACAGATGCTAGTCAGTCTGGAACTGGAGCAGTACTATTGCAAGGAAATATATTTCCACCATATTGATCAAAAATAATTACAGAAATGCAAACCAGATATGATGAGAAGACTGGAAAATATGCTACTAACTGTGTATAGATGTGAGAGGTTTTATCAGGCCATATGTGGAAAACAAGTGTTAGCTGAGATGGACCACAAGCCTTTGCAGAGCATACTTAGAGGATTCTTGTATAAGGTAACTCCAAGGTTGTAAAGGTTGTCCTGGACTTGGTAAGCAGTTACATACAGCCGACAGCTTGTGAAAAGGTTACTTACAGGAGCATACAGAATATTTGGCAGAGATAGTGTGAGTAACTCTGTAGCTACTCATAACAACAGAAAAAAGTGCAGGAATTCAAAATGTTTATGTAGGAAGATAGAAAAATGAAACAGAACAGGATTAAGAGTGCATTGGAGCACTACATATAAAGCCCTTTAGACATATGGCAGGAATTACAAAATTCTTGCTTTCTTTTTAAAACCTGGATCAGATAAAACGACTCATTAACTTGACTGAATAATATTATGTTAGCCATTGTTAACATAAAAATAAACATAAAAGTAAATATAATGCTGCAGAAATGCTATTCTTTTAAAACACAATATTCATTTGAAGAGTGCTTTCTCCATTACATAGACATCTTCAGATCGAATTGTAATTAAATAAATGCTCCAATATAAATAGGCCCACAAAATGAGAGGTAAAAAAAATCAGTTGTAAAGGCTGGAGGGGAGTGAAGAGTAGTGGTTACAGTGAGCCAGTTGTGGGAGAGAATATGGTGTTGAAATAATGAATAAATGTAGGTGCCTAAATGGTCATTGATTCTGTGATGATCAACCTTGTTAGGTTCTATGTTATGTAATTGTCAAGTTTTACATCAGCATCCAGTGGCTAGTGTCCTACTAGTCTTCTCTATCAATGCCCATTGGTCAATTAGTTTGTGGTATGTTCTGGTCAATATGGGAACGAGTCTGTGCTGATTTATTTACATCTCTTGGTATGACTGGATGCAGCAGTGGGAGAAACAATGTGGACACAGACCTCTGAACCTCTTGGCAGAAGCATTCTGAACAAAGGGAAAATAATGAAGGGATAATGGCCCAAAATCAGAACAGCTTTTAAATTGTGGCCTTATAAATTTAGAAAATTGTTAGAATAACAGGCTTTGCATTAGCATACATTTTCTGAAGGATATAAAATCTGAAACTAAGATGTCTATTACCTTGGACATTAACATTTTGCCTATTGGATAGTGGAGGTGAATATATGGGTGGGACAGAGTCGGACAAACAAATTATTTTCCAGTTTGGATGTTGGATACTGAGTCTCATTGATAACATGAGAAAAAAAAAGAGTTAAGTTGGGAGTATAGTTTTATAAGAGGGATTAATACTAGGCCATGTCATTGGGCAATTACAGGTCAAGACAACAGACTAAAGAAACACCAGACTCAAACTGTTTGGGATAGGGTTAGAATATTTTAGCAGCCGGATAAGTATGGGGCTGCATAGGACCAAAGTTTCTCTTTTCCTTTATATATATATATATATATATATATATATATATATATATATATATATATATATATATATAAAACATATGTTATGCAATAAGTTTAGGACTGATAGATTGTTGTGGTTTTGCAGACTATTGTTCTTTGTTATTATGTTTTATTTTGTAGTGATCTATAATAATTGCATGTTTCTTACTGTATAATTGTACTTTTGGAAATATCAATAAAAATAAAAGATAAACAAAAAATAAATAAAATGTCTATTATTATTTAATGGCTTCACTCTTTAGTTATTTGCCGGAAAACCAAATATCTTATGAGAAATAGACCAAAATGTGAGTCAGATTTCAGGTAATTCTGAGAAATTCTGGACAGTTGAGAGATATGATGGACGTATTGTAACCATGAGGAACCAGTTCTCCTAGTCCTTTTCTGTAGTAAGATTTTGTATATGCCAGTAATATCAAAGTTTGCTTTTACAAGGCTGTATTAGATCTTCCAAAAATTCAAAAATGATTAAAAGAGATTTAAAGACTTGTTAAAAACCTGTAAAGCAATATCTAACAGTTGGATTCACCAGAATGCTTAGCCTGCTTTTATGCAGCTGAAAAAGAAAAAAATATATAAAAAAAGTTTAATACCTGGGAAAAGTAATGGCCACTTTTATGGGGCTTTAACATTGTAAAGGTTAACTGATAATGTCTTTTGACTATATGATACAGTACTGTAGATTTTCTTGCCTTCTACTCTGGTAAGCTCCTCAGGTACATGCCTACTGGCCCAGGTTAGTTGGAACACCTATTATACTGTGATATAAGAATTATTTCTTATCAACATACTTCTGCTAGTACAAAACGTAACTTGCCTCCTTAAGATAAGCTGACAAAAGGCACATTCACCCTATGGCTTAAGGATGAAATAATGTAAAATACCAACAAGAAAACAAATAAATGCAAATAAAATATAGTAAAGCACTTTGTAAAAGAAAACAAAAAAGTACAAATGTAGCAGATCTTATGCTGTCAGCAGTATTGCTACATGAGAAACCACTGCAAAACACTAGCCAACAAGAATGCAAGACTGAGGCAAGTTTCTTAAAACAAAGACAAACATATCTGAGACAAAACCCATGAGGTTTCAGGAAACAAATACATGACCTGGCTGGAAGTGGTTGACAAAAAAATACAAAACATTTTTCTTGACATAAATGGGAACGATATGATCTTTTTATCAGACACTCGACACTTATATATACTGGTCTATATTATAAAGACGAAATGTCAAAAGAGCGAATGCTCTTACATCGACCACAAATAATCAAAGCTGCAAAACCTCGAATGGCTACAACAGCGATTTTTTTCCCAGGGAAAAAAATTGATTGCCCATTGTTGGGGCTTTGCTGTTTCCTCCACTGTAGTGCAGTTTGGGAGTTGGTATATTTAAGTATGGGGACATCGGCGGGTGTGGGGAGGCAAAGTCCCCCACTTTATTTTGTGTTTAGATTTGTTTTTTTTTTTGTTGGCTGTTGTGGCCTTTTGAGGTTTTGCAGCTTTAATTATTTGTGATTGATGTAAGAGCATTCACTCTTTTGATGTTTCATATTTATGATATAAACCCATACTGTACAACTTCATCTGAAGTAATAACTGCTGAAACTATACTTGGGAAGTCAACAAATATTCATTTTATAGAAATAATTATAACTAAAGTAAATAAATGGTTAAGGGAATAACTTATCTTTGTGCAAGCTATGACTTATGCCTACAATTTCTTATGGGTTAAGACACATTGATAGTGGATCAAGTGCAGTCTGTCATCCATCTATCATGAATTTCAGTTTTTTCTTTTAAGTTATAGATTGAAGCAAACATTATGCTATTTCCTAGGCAAGGCACCAAAGACAGAACTGAAACCTTTTTAATAATTTTCTCTTCCTACTATCTAACATTTTAGAGAGTTCAGTGAGAACACAGCGTAAACGCTACATACAAAATTGTGCATTCTACTGAAAAAGGACACCTGTGCATTTTCACCTGGGCAGTCACATGACATACTATCTCGCAGAACAGGCAGTGCTACACTGAGGTGGATGTCATTTGTGTTACAGAATTTGCCATTCTTTGACAGAGAAGATGACTTTGAAATGTGCTTGAGTGTTTTGTTCATTGGATGTTGAAAATATTGGAAGAAGGAAGATCGAGTGCATGTGGGTAAGTGTGAGTTTGGGATACCAGTATTGAAACTTTCAGAAATACTATAAGTTTTGGCATTAGGGTGTGGGATATTTGTACAAGTGCTTGTGGGTTAGGTTAGATTAAGGGCTAAGAAAGGGGACATATTTAGTGTAGTGGTAGTGCTATTGAAAGAGCTTTTCTAAGATAAGGTGCAGAGTTAGGGTAAGCAGCAGGGCAGAGTTAGGTTTAGGATTAACATGCTATACTAAGGTGTCCCACCTACTAATGTGTGCTAACTGTAACATTGCCTGTGTCCCAGCTGCTAATCCTATCCCTCTACCTTATACTTAAATGTTTCAGAATACTTTAGAAACTTTCCCAATATTGAGAAGGTACAATACACCCTGGACAAAAATATGTTTAAACATACAGTAAGTATGTAATGATATGTGATGCTGGGTTATCAGGGGCATTTAGTAAAGTTGGTAAATGTGCTATCATTGTAATTGTAGGTTTGTTGCACTATGCTTTATGATGTGTCCCAGAAGGTGTTGGAGGACAGGATGATGACTTAGATGAGTCCTACTTCCTTACTCTGCTATGTTTTATATTTTAAGAAAGAGAATTCTGAACTTGAGTAATCTGCAGCCAGTTGAGCAGAGCTGAATAGTGACAAAACTCAGTTGGCACAATGACATTTTTCCTTTCCCAGTGTGTACATCTAACAATCTTCTCTCATGTAGTGTAGGACAATAAAGCTACTTCACTAAAAACTCTGCCATTGTTTTCTTTGCTGATTAAGTTTCATATTGTCATGTTAGTAGCAATAAAAATGATATTTGTTGTGGGTAATTGGAGTGCCATTTCTGACTGTTGTCTTTCAGTGGTACAGGTTGCAGTCAGTTGGTGGGTAAACATAGTTAATATGCTATATTTTAAAATGCTTTGAGCTTTGTGATGGGGCTTTGATTTCTTTCAGAATTTTTATGGCATATCAGAACCACTCAGACTCTCATTACTTCTTTTAGGCACCTACATTCCTTATTTCAATTGATATGCTGATAACCTAGCTAGTCTGGGTAGAAAGATTTATCAGTTCCCTAGCTCTTAGCGGTAGGGCAGTAAACAAGGAGACAGATATCATTTCTGCCTGCTGTAATTTATTTTACTAGCTTAGTTAGGGATGATAGTGACAGTGGTAACCATGGTGACATTTACTTTGTGTTGTTGCCATCTTTGACCATGGCCTTGATTTTTGCATCATGTTTATATGTGACTTGCTGTGCATCTGAAGCTTTTCTTATTAAATAGGAACTGGTTTGTTTTCTTAAATTTGCCTACTCATTCTGTTTTATCACATTGGTTTCTGATAGTGCTAGTACAGGTTTGCATGCAGAATGTTTTTACCTTGTTGTTTGAGCTGTGCAAGTTGAGTCCATGTGATTCTCTTGTGAATTATAAATTGTTACTTGCTCTTATTGCTTGCCGTGATTCATATTCCTGTAACTGAAGGATGTGTAATTTTCATGTGTAAATATATCCCTCGCAGTTTGTGGACAAAAATATTGGTATTATGATAGCAGTTTTCAAATAGTTGTATTTTAGGCCTGGATAGTACCTTGAATTATTGAGGTCCTAAACACCAGCTATCCTCACACAGCTATCTGTTTCACTGCATCAAGTTGTACAACTCCCTTCAAAATGTTTGTTTCTAACAGTGTGTTATCACTTACTTGAGTATAAACTACATTTAGTTGCTTAGAAATTCTGTTTAGTTGGTGGTAGCCCAGCTAAAATGGAAGTTACTAGTGCACACTGAAACTAACTGTGCTAATTATTATTGTGGACGTTCTGGCATAATGTAGCTAGGTTCTCATTTTTCTGTTTTTCTTTCTAATAATAGATATGATCAGTGAGACTCTCTCTGCTGGTGGTACTTGATCAAAAAGGGTTGGTCAGTTATCACAATAGAGAGAATATTTGATTCATAGACATGGTAAAGCCATACTGAGAAACACCCAATTAGCAGTTCATTAGAATGTCACCTAATTGTACACAGTTATGCAGACTTTGACTGTACTATTGTTCTCCGTATCAGCCCCTGCATTATGATAACACAGACATCCCCGTACATGCCCATATATTTACACACACACACACACACACACACACACACACACACACACACACACACACACACACACACACATGCACACACACATGCCCACGTAAGGAAACACTAAGTCACACACCCACATGCATGAGCTAACACACACAGAGGCACATGAAGAGTAGGAATTCCCTACATAACTTCCATAGTACAACTACCCTGACAGACAGAGGACAGACAGATTCACACATACATTCATTTAATCACATTGACACCATTACAGACATGCATGCCTATGTCGACAAATATACACCCACAGATGTACACTCACCCCTCCGTGGCTCTGCTATACTTAATTATACTGTGACTACTGCCACATGAATTAATGGGTGAATGCGATCACAAATGGTATTTACTTTTTCCTCTTAGAGAAAAAATTAAATTGGGTGTTCCAATCATTTCTAGGGCCAACTGCATGGCTTTAGCCACTCTCTTGGACTGCTGCATTAGCTTACAGCTTCCCTAGTGAGACCACCCTCTGCACTATGGTCCCCACCAGCGGAAAGCCATAGCAAGAGATTAGTCTCTGAACTAGAATTGTTTACCATGGTAGAACTTTCTGAATCTCAGGGAATGATTTTTGTTTACATGTGCAGTTTGTCTGTTTTAATTATCACAGACATGGGATTGTGAACTTACAATAAAGTATGATGTAAAATTAAAATAAAGATTGACAGGCAGACAAGATATGCTCTGATGAGAAAAATGTTCACATTTAACTACAGAGTATGCAGAATTATTCAAAATTTGTAAAATAAGATGACTTCACACCTAATGGTTCCTGAGATTCTAATGACTATACAGAATGTTAATGGTTAGGGGGATAATAGAAGCATGAAGCAGACTGTTACTGGAAGCCAGCTGGCTGCTGAAGGGGTAACTGAGGGGAAGAGATTGATAAATCAACAGATAACATTAACTATAGCTTGTACCCCACTGGTGCTGCGGGGGGGGGTAGAGGGAAATTAAGGGGAGTGCATACTGTAGTCTGGGTATGAACACATTTTTAGCTTCTGGATACCTGACTTCATTTGTAGGGTGATAGGTGATAATGTAGGTAGTTTTTAGTTAGTGATTATTTTTGTGAGAGGTCTCTAAGTATCAACATTGGATCTAGGGTAAGTTTGAAGTATTTGTTCATAGGAGAAATTATGTCATATTCAAGTGTGTGTGTGTGTGTGTGTGTGTGTGTGTGTGTGTGTGTGTGTGTGTGTGTCTGTGTGTGTGTGTGTGTGTGTGTGTGTGTGTGTGTGTGTGTGTGTGTGTGTGTGTGTGTGTGTGTGTGTGTGTGTGTGTGCGTGTGTGTGTATGTGTGTGTGTCTACATCTGTCTGTTTTGTCTGTATGTGCTTGGCTAGGTTATGGTGCTCTTTTGTGATTTAGTAATAAGGATGGAAATGATGTGGTCACAAATGCCACTTGCCTGCAGGAAAGGGCTTTCATGTATTTTTTCACAGCATAAAGGAGTGCTTGCCCTGAGTGCAAAGCTGTTTGGTGCTCAATCAACAGATGCTGATTGGGAAGAAACACACTACTGGCATTTATTTGTGAAACCACAAGGATACTAGGGTTTTATGAATGATGTTGATACTGCATTCTCATTGTGTGGTGACGCTCAGTGCATGCTAGTAACGTAGCAAGTTGATTGTTGCATTTGTAGGAAGCAGCTTGCTGTTCTTGGAGTAAAGACTTTTTTCGTCCTTGACTTTTGGTTGAGGTGGTCCCAGACTGGATAACTGCCCAGGGTTCTAAAAGAGCTAGCTGCTGTACTGTGACAAACTATCACTTGATTTTTACCAAAGATCATTTAATCATAGGTTCATCGATTTGTAGGTAGGTACCAGGCTATCTGCCCTGGGGCCTATGTAAGCCTAGCCAAAAAGGTTCCCTGGCTTTCGCCACCCAAAAAATTATTTTCCTGTGTCAAGCAGTGCCACAGAAGTGATCCCCGGGGTGAATTTTCTATTTCCCATCCAGCTATCAAGATTTTTCTTAAAGATGGTCAATGAGCCTACATTCTGCAATGCCAAGTAGACCGTGTATAATATGTGACTTGGTTTGTGAAAAATTATATTGAGCTGCTCTGCTTACTGCTTGCTTGGTGGATTTGAAGTCTACAGTCTTGCTGTCCTGTTTACTGCTGAATCAGAGACACATCATGACTCCATCTGTAGTCTGTTTAAAGCACCAAGCCTTTCAAACTGCACACTGATAAAGAAATATATTTTGCAGCTATAAGCACAGTTACAGATAACTAATTTTATAACAAACCACACGTAGTCTGTCAGATTTGTAGCATATATTTACAAAGTTTTCCTTCATTACAGATATGAATGATGACTTCTACAAAATACCTCTCTCTGTCCTTCTCTCTGTCCTTCTCTCACATAACTGAATTACTACAATAGCTATATACAGAACTAGTAATGCACATATTTCCTCTTGGTATGTTTTTCTGGCCTTATGTGGGAATTCACATAATGTCTGTTTTTAGACTTTTCTATTGTCCTTTTGTGATTTAAGCACTCTTGCTGATGTGAGGATGCCATTCTGAAAGGAAACATCTGTATAAGCTGTTCCTACTGGAAAAACATCACGTATTGCTGAATTTATAAAAAAGGATGTATGTTAATAGATATTTGTTCTACAAACATGAGAAAATCATGTAATGCTTGTTTTCCAGTATTGCTTTCTTAAGCATTTTCTGATGCTGTGAAGAGAAGCCTATCTGTTATACATATAGTATGAATGCACATTGTAAACTCTATACATATATTCAAGCAAACTTTTTCTTTCAGCATATTTACAACATAATTAATTTCACTCTTATATTCATAATATCTAACAATTCCCTCTGTTTTTAAACATACTCAAAACATTTTATATAAAACACACATTAAGAAACAAAACCTTTAGTCTTTTTTGATACAAGTCAAAATGCAAATTTACATAGTTAATACAATGAAAACATGTATTACTACCAAACCTGAATGTATTTAACAACTTTTTCTTTTGCAGACCATTCTGTGAAAATATTTTATCAGTTATGAGCTGTGTCTGTTTTAATTTTACTTGATTAATTTATTATTTTGCAATCACAGAATTTAATTTATGACTTAGAATTGTTTCATTAACTCTTTGCAACTGTTGAATTAACTATAAGAGACAATAACTATGTGCTACTGCAAGCATTTATACACTGCTGAAAATATACAGTTTTAATGTCATTTTAACCATCACATTGTGTTCATGTCTCTGAACTTCTCAATAACATCTTGGTATAATACTGAACTAGGCTTAGATAATAAATATTTGAAAGCAATTATTTTACTGGGGTAAAACCAGTGATATTACAACTTGACAAATTACTTTTGAACTTATTACAATGTATCCTGATCAGTATGTATTTACACAGACTGTTTGCTATTTATGCATTTCAATCTAGTAGGTATCCTGGACCCACTGTTTTCTTTAAATATGTTTTTTTCACACATATTCATTATTAGACATTAATTTCATTTGTACTGAAATTTTCTGCATTTGTACATACAAAGACTATCATTTGTGCTGAAATTTTCTACATTTGTACATACAAAGACTGTAAAGTACATTTAGTCTAATCTTACAAATTTAATAACGTTAATATTGAGCAAAATCTTGGAAAATGTTTGTCTCTTTAGAAATATCTAGTGGAATTGATACCATATCCATATGTCCTGTTATTTTAAACTACATACTCATCAATTAAAAATATTCATGCTTTTTATACCAACATTGTTTTGCCAAAAACATATTAAAAATAGTGACCATTCTTGCTATTAGAAACATTTATGCATTTTGTATATCTTTATTCTGTCTTGTATAGCTTTATCAATTTTAAGCCATCTCTTGTTTTTTAAACCATCTCTTGTATAGCTTTACCATTTAACAGGTTGTAAATACAGCTATTAACAACTTGTAAACTATCTTATCCTGTTAGGTTTAATCCAGTTTACCAGTATTTCTAATACACTAATACCTGTTACCCTTATTGTTTATTTTTTCTGTAGCTTTATTTCAGACCCTTGTGCAGTACTGCTTATACAGTCAGTGTAAAACTGAGAAAGTACCCCTCCCCCTGTAGTACTTCAGCACTGTTTACCTGCCCTATGCTGTGAGAATAGAATGTATGTCAGCCCAACACTTTGGTTATACATTTATTTTATTAGGTTACTAAATAAAGCTTTCACTGTATATTACCTCTAGTAGGTATTTACACCCTCCTGCACAATTGATTTGAACTGCATGTATACTATAGCCCATTTGCTGGCTGTACTTGATGCAACTGAGGTTTTTTTTTTGTCCTTTTAACATTTACTTGCAAACAGATTATAAGTGACATCTATGCACAATTGTGACATTTTATTACAATTACCAAATAGTGTTGCCTGTAAACATTTTAACAATTATGTTTTAATAACAATGATGCTTTAGAAAAACTCAAGCTACTTATCTGGCAATCAGTCTTGTTCTTTATCTGATCTTTCCAACATTTCCTGTAACTATTCATTCAGTCTAGGAAGGTCTGAGCTCACATTTCATACTCTATAAACTATAATTAATTCTTTTGGCATTTTTCCTTTAATGTGATTGTGATTTGCATAACTATGCATTTATACAACATAAATAGACATTATTTTACAATTACCTTACATGGATTTCAGTATTTTTTATTTATTTATCTATTTAACTGTCCTGCCATTAATTTTACAAAAACTGTTTGAATAATACCATCTGTGATTTTCTTTTTAAAATTCAGAACTTTAACTGTTTGGTGTTACTATATAATAGATATTAGTTTAACCAACACATTTATATTTATATTATTTATATTTGCTAATGTCTGCCTTTTGCTTTTGTGTATTGTAAACAAATGTACTCTAGATGAAAAGAACACACATGCATGTCTGTCTTGTATATGTATATCTTTATACAAGCATGTCATGTCCCTACCATCCTAGCATGCATGCTTAACCATTTTCAAAACATAAACATATTATAAAATATATTTCTTTTGCACGGATTAACTGTGTATGCAGGAAATTCCCAGTCTTTGTCAGTTGAGCTAATTTATTTCCTTTATCCTGCAACTGCAGTTGAATTTCCTGTGATGTTGCATGGTCTTTCTGACATTCTTTAGTAAGCTGTTCTGCTGAATTTGAAACTCCTATGCACTTTTGAAAAGATGTGTGTATAACTTGTCTAAGCTTCCTGAACTCATTGTGTCTGTCTTTTAGAAGTTTATTACATTTCTTTGTAACAAAATGTACTAGAGTTTCTATCAGTAACTGATTTGACTGTTGTTGCAACTCTGAAATAAACCTTTTACATCTGGTGACAGAACATAACTGTCTAACATTTGAATATAATGTCAACATATTAACTTTTTTTGGTTCTTTACCTTTACAATTTTTGTCTGTACAGTCTAACCTTTGGATAATGTCATGCACTGTATTTTTATGACATTGTACATACAATAAACATTTTATACCACACATGATTTTATTTCAGATACCAGTCAAATATTATAATCCATTTGCATAATGCCTTACTATCAAATTGCAATCCATTTGCATAATGCCTTACTATTAACTTGCCCTAATAAGGTTTTACATTTGCTAATATGCTGTATATACATTTATTCTGTTATTATTATTACCTCTATGGCATTCATACTGTATGTAACACAGAATAATTTTCTTACCAGTCAACAGACAGGCAGATGGCCAAGCTGCTTTACTGTAGATGGTTGAAAAGTTTCTGTAGTCACTTGTGAAGTTGGTACAGCAAAACTGGCAGATTCAGTCTTACAACTTCGTCTTGTACCTTTTCTGGAGAATTTATGGAACTGCTCCACCTTCCTGCAATGCAGTCTCACCGGATTTAGACGTCTATTAAACTGTATTGCTACAAACTGTTGAAAACTGTAGAAATCTGAAGTACTTCACATAAACGTTACTGTGCTTTTACAGGAGTGACATTACCCATTCACTCCCCCTGTTTTTGGATACAGGCTAGGAACGTTGTCAAAGGATCACCATTGAAAAATTATATTGAGCTGCTATGCTTACTGCTTGCTTGGTGGATTTGAAGTCTTCTTAAAACACACAGTCTTGCTGTGCTGTTTACTGCTGAATCAGAGACACATCATGACTCCATCTGTAGTCTGTTTAAAGCACCAAGCCTTTCAAACTGCACACTGATAAAGAAATATATTTTGCAGCTATAAGCACAGTTACAGATAACTAATTTTATAACAAACCACACGTAGTCTGTCAGATTTGTAGCATATATTTACAAAGTTTTCCTTCATTACAGATATGAATGATGACTTCTACAAAATACCTCTCTGTCCTTCTCTCTGTCCTTCTCTCACATAACTGAATTACTACAATAGCTATATACAGAACTAGTAACGCACACATTTCCTCTTGATATGTTTTTCTGGCCTTATGTGGGAAGTCACATAATGTCTGTTTTTAGACTTTTCTATTGTCCTTTTGTGATTTAAGCACTCTTGCTGATGTGAGGATGCCATTCTGAAAGGAAACATCTGTATAAGCTGTTCCTACTGGAAAAACATCACATATTGCTGAATTTATAAAAAAGGATGTCTGTTAATAGATATTTGTTCTACAAACATGAGAAAATCATGTAATGCTTGTTTTCCAGTATTGCTTTCTTAAGCATTTTCTGATGCTGTGAAGAGAAGCCTATCTGTTATACATATAGTATGAATGCACATTGTAAACTCTATACATATATTCAAGCAAACTTTTTCTTTCAGCATATTTACAACAGAATTAATTTCACTCTTATATTCATAATATCTAACAGTTTGTGCTAAGAAAATTAATTTTAGATTTTCTAGTTTATGCACCATTCATAGCTTTGTACTGAAATGACATGATGGTGGCTTGAAGGAAATGGAGACTATAGGGGGAATGGTACTTCTTTGTCTGAGAGTTTTCCACTGCTGTTGTTCCCTAGTGTGGTTTGGTATGTTAATTTGTTTCTTTAACAACAGCATCAGAACCAGTGCAACTAAAAGACAGTGATGAATACATACACTGGTTGTTTGAACAGTTCAGAAGAAGCGATTGACAGTCGCGAGTGATTTTTCTGAAAAAAGTGATGTTTCTATATTTTAGAAATGTATTTGGTTCTGTTCACCATGATCTGCTTCGCTCTGAACCTTCTCTGTATGAGCTAAATCAAACTGAAATGAATTGGTACCCAAGCATCATGAGGAATAGATACTTTACAGTGAGAACTGACACATTTTTTCCATAGCTGGTGAGAAATTGGGTTTTATAGAACTCTGTCCAATGACTCCTTCTCTTAATCTTGTGCCTGAACTCAGTTGCTGTTGCAAATATAAATGAAATCTTTATTCAGACAAAATAATATTATGATGTTCTCACAAATAAATCAACTCTAGCTTTTTCACTATCTTAATGTAGGTATGGTTCTATATGTCTGAGTGAAATTTAGCATTTCTAAACACAGTGCCTTGGCTACATATGCATGAAACCATTAAGCCCAGTACACAAGCCATCTCAGTACATGCTCTCAAAAGTTATCAAGTTTTGTGAAGAAACTTAAAATATACCATAGAAAGCATTTTTTTTCAGAGGGAGACCAGCCCTGTGAATCCCCATACCCCATTAAGTATACATTCTTACTCCAAGCTTGGTCCAGTTTGAGGAAGAGTGATGATTAAAAACACAAGCCCTGACTGTGATGCAGGGATCCTGAGATCAATATGTGACTTTAGAAGCTGAAAGTGCTGGGGAGAGAAGAGCAAGAGATGTGCAACTTATGTTGGTGCACACTCCCAAGAGGAAGAGGTCTGGTAACTCCTCCCCCTGTGGTGAACTGACTCTCTAGGGAAGGAATGAAAGGGGGGGGGGGGTGTTTGGGTGTGGAGATCCCTAATATTTGATCGAGTTTTCAGAAATTCAAAATTCATATGGTTGAGACCATATGATTCAGTTTTTGAAAACTGGAAGCTTTTGAATGGAGATCGCTGTACAGTGAGGACTGAGAAATTTGTCTTCATTGCAGTGCAATCTCAGAGTTGGTACATGTAATTTGCAGGGGGAGTGAGGGGCATAGTTCCCCAGCATAAACATAAAAAGTAGATTTTTGTGTTTTTTTTTTTTATGTTCGAGTTTTCAGAAACTCGATCATATGGTCTCATCCGTATGAATTTCAGTTTAGGTTTCTCAAAGTTATGCACAATGATGTGATTGGGAGGGGCTCCTGGGAACTAAAATTTGAACAAAGAGAATTAATTTGGAAATTAAAGCTTGGTGTGACCAGTGGATATGGCTTGAATGACCAAGTTTCTATTGCTCAGTATTAAAAATTAGATCTAATAAAGTTTAGGATGTGTTTGTGTTATTTCATACTATATATTATATTTTTTATATGAATTCTTATGTTTTTGCATATGCTATTTTGTGATAAATTTTATATTTTAACCTATTGTAACTTAAAGTGCTACTAATTAATATTTTTTAAAATATGTTATTGACTGGTGATTGGCTCTTACCTTTGCATGTGATAGAATGAGAAAGATGTTTAAATTGTATTTCAAGATTCGCATGGTTTTGAAGAAGTCCTGTTTGTGATAGGGATGAAAGCTTTAAACTGTGGCTTTATTAATTGTATATTAAAGTTCTTTTTAAGTACTCTCACTTTTATTGTTTTTGTTCTGAATATTCAAGTTGCTTTGGTATGTTGAACTGCATGGTTCAGGATTGTGGACACTACTTGAGTCATTTTTGGATTGTTCTGTTGGTTTAGTTATTGGGGATTAAAATCAATAAATAATGACAGACAATTGAGTTTCAAATTCATGTTTGAGAAAATGCATTCCACTGTAAATCCTATTATTTTGGCAAATTTTTTAAAGTTTATAAGAGCAATTTTTAAAATCTGTCTGTATTTTGGGTCCTTTGCCACCCCCATTATTTTTGTCTTTGTCCAGACTTCTTGATCAGACAGGTTGAGAGGTATGAAATTTAAGTATCTCAGAGACAAGGAGTCAGATTATAAGCTGCTTAGGTCTAAATGTACTATATTTAATGAAAAAATAACTTTGTCTGTTTATCACAAATGTAGCAGCTGAATAACAATGTGGAAATCCCCTGCATTTAAGTTAAATACCTCCTACTGCTTGAGACCTTCGTAGTTGAAGTTGATCTATCTATTTATCTATCTATGTGTGTATGTGTTTGTATGCGTGTGTATGTTTATGCAGATAAGGGGCAGAAAATGCAGGCAGACCAAAGTTTATGTAGCTATGCTGAACACGGGAATGTACAGCTGTGTATGTGGATTGGTAGTTTATGGAAAAATATATATAGACGGATGAGTTGGGGTTCAGGGGCCCTCAGCCAACTCAGATGTAGAGGAGCAATCCAGTGCTCCCTTCTGATGCTAATTGTAAGAGAGTGGCTGCATAACTACCCACACAGGGAGGAAACAGTGGTGCTGCTGGAGGGTTTCTCTAAGGGGCTGGAATCCAAGCTAAAGGCAAATGAAAAGGAGAATCAGATACGATCTGAAACTGGGTGAGGAACAACCCGATTTGGAATGAGTGAAATTAGTCTAGAATATAAAGTCAGGTAGGCTGGTAGCTCCATTGTTACATCTGCTTAGAAGACAATTTAGGGTGTCATCCATTAGTTGGGTACCAATGAAAAAGCCTGGTGAACATTGACTCAGTTCCCCTTTGTCATACTTAGAAGGGAAGTCATTGAATGATAATATAGATGGTAAGGAAACTTCAGTGTACTATGCATCATTTGATAACTTAATTACAAAAGTACAAAAGAAAAGCAGAGGGCTGTAATAACAAGATGAGATATAGAAATGGCCTTCAAGTTATTATCTATTTGTTGTGAAGATCAAGGGTAACTGGGTTTAATGTTTGAGGGTTGATACTATATGGACTGATGTATGCCTATAAGTTGTTCCATTGCTTTTGCCACATTCAAGTTTGGTACCTCCTCACACTGAATGATATTGTATGTGAGGATAACATCATGCATTACTTAGATATATTCTCTTTTTACGGAGCAGTGGAGCAGAGAAAAATGTCAGCAGGTGGTGACTGCATTTCCCTAGATTGAAGGGCCATCATTCTTAGGCAGAGGTGTAGCAAACTATTTTGATGCATGGTAATGTTCTCCTGTTAACTCTAAGCACATGAGCAAAATGACTGAATAAATAAATAAAAAATAAAAGCTCTTCTTTCATGTTAAATGGTAGCTACTGTTTCCTACTAAGCAGCTGCTACAGTCTATATATGGTGCACTAAGGTGCTTCGGTTTTGAATTCTCAGGATAGGGCTTACTGGAAACAAAATTCTTTCCTTTTAGACTGTAACACATTACACGTGTAGTAAGGAGCTGCTGTAGTCTGTGCCACACATGGAGGATTAAAGGGCTGAGCTCAAATACAATACCAGCATTCATTACTATATAGTGTACTATGCACATGCACTGAGCACTGTTTGGCATCTACCAGTCTTGCCCCCTAATACTTTGTGGGTGAAGTGTCTGCTCCTCTTGCTCTACCTCAGGTATTTTATAGTGTTGTTAGGTATCAAAATTGGCAGTGCAGTTGGTTTAAGTAGTTTGGCAAGTGGTAAAGTGCGAAAATTGGCAGTCTTGAGCCAGATGTTGGACCAACAGATAATGACTCTGAAACAGGCAGGCATTAACCGCCTTGATGAATTTCATATGCAGGGTTATACAAATGGGCAGATCTTCAAGGAGGCATTTGGCAGCAAGAGGTTCTGGTGGTAGGAAGCCACATCATGGGATCAGGACATTGTCGGACATGAGGTTAGCTTTGGACTTATTGTACAAGTTTTTTAAGTATTTCACTGTGTGGCAATATGTCAGAAAGGTGTTGGGTGCATACCTTAAGAAGTTTTTACAAATGCGGTATGGTCATTTTTAGAGGTTATTTAAAAGGATACTGATTTAGCATAATATGGCCAAAGAAGGAGTTGTAGATTTTCCCAGTGGTAGTGGCAGTGGGCTTGTGCATGGGAACAGATGAGGAATGAGGTGGTGTCACTTCATTCAGATGAAAACTGCATGGTACATACAGTAAATAACCAGCTGTGAGGAAAAGGTGGAAGGGGAATGTTGAGGAAGCATTTCAAGCAAAGAATGTATTGTTAAATTTGACCATCAAAGTTCAATGTGCCAGATTGAGAAAACTCATTAGCAAATGTCCTTTCTCATTTACGGTGAACCTGTTTTAGGAGGGTAGCATCAGATGCAAACCCAGTGCCAGAAAAAGTACCAGGCCACTTATGGGCTATGTGGGAGAGTGACAGTGGTGACTAATGGGAATTCCTTCAGTTCAAAAACAAGGGTATTGAATGACAAGGGCATTTTCTAAAAACAATGAGATCTTGTATACATGAAGCTGCAACACAATTGCTGTGTACAGATTAGAACTTACATTACGGAGATGAAGGACTTGAGATGGAGCTCAGATAAGGCTCCAGGATGTTTAGCAGCACTGAACTTTTTTCATTGATATATAGGCTGTGGAGATTAATCAAAACCATACCAAGTGCATTATAGGTTTAAAGGATGTGGATACAGTCTCCAAGTAAGAGGGACAAGAGATACCCCATAAGACTAAGGGTGTTGAAGGTCTTATGGAACACTATCCCAAGGATCTGTGTAGGTGAGTATGATGTTGTTTCCTTCAGGGTCTGTTTCCTAATGGGCTTTTCTGGAGTATCACATGGTTTGATCTGGTGCAGCCAAATAAAAAAAAGGGTCAATCAATTGTGCTACCATGGGAGAATGTTTGTGATTCACAAAATGGGGTCTTTGTTTATGTAGCAAGGTCAAAAGACGATTTAGGGGGAAAGGGTGAATGGATATCAATTCATCCTATGGCAGGTTTATGCTGAGACTAGGAAGAAGTACAGTGTGTGTGTGTGTGTGTGTGTGTGTGTGTGTGTGTGTGTGTGTGTGTGTGTGCGTGTGTGTGTGTGTGCGTGTGTGTGTGTGTGTGTGTGTGTGTGTGTGTGTGTGTGTGTGTGTGTGTGTGTGTGTGTGTGTGTGTATGTGTGTGTGTGTGTGTGTGTGTGTGCATGTGCATAGGTTCATAGGTTCATAGGTAGGTACTAGGCTATCTGCCCGAAGGCATTTATAAGCCTAGCCAGAATGTGTTGGCTTTC
Organism: Protopterus annectens; assembly: GCF_019279795.1. Classification (NCBI taxonomy): domain Eukaryota; kingdom Metazoa; phylum Chordata; order Ceratodontiformes; family Protopteridae; genus Protopterus; species Protopterus annectens. Next base: position 1,564,685,783 of record NC_056728.1, on the reverse strand, counting down.
GCCACCCCCTTAGATTAGTTCCCTGTGCCTCTGTCCAGCAGAGCCACTGAAGTTATCTCCGGGGTAAACTTTCTGTTTCCCATCCACTCGTCAAGGTTTCTTTTGAATAGTTTTAGTGAGGAGCTCTGCCTAATGTAGATTGGAATCTTGTTCCAAAGCATGGGAAGTCTCTGGGACAGGAATCTATCCCTCCAGCACATCCTATTTATTGTTGTGGTGAGGTTTAGATCCCCAGGGTGTGTGGCTCGAAGGGATAAGTTTTTATTTAGGTGGAGCATGTCCATCAATTCTGGGTTGGACATGGCCTTGTATGTCAGGCAGAGATCACCTATGAGTAGGTGGTATGCAACTGAGTACAGCTGGAGTTTCTTCAGTCGAGCTGTATAGGGCATCTGTTTGAGGCCAGTGATCCTCTTGGTGAGGTACTTCTGTGGTCTTTCCAGCTGTTGCAGGTGTTTTATGAGGTACATCCCAAATGGGGCATTGTACTCTATGATGGGTCTGATGAGTGATGAGAGGGGCACAATGACTTTTGATCTGGATGAGAACCCTTTTGTGATTAGGTGGGCCATGTAGAAGGATTTTCTAACCGCTTTGGCAATGTGATTATCAAAGGTGAGATTACTGTCTACTTGGGTCCCCAGATCCCTTATTACGTCTTCTGTATTTAGGGGACTAACACCTATGTGGTAGTTTGTGAGTACTTTGTTTTTTCCAAAGGGGATAACTATGCACTTTTTGGCATTTAGCTTGAGGCCATGATTTTGACACCAGGTATCCGTCTCAGTAAGACCCTTTTGGAGGATGTCTGTGTCAGCCAGAGAGTCAATTATAGCCCCTAGTTTGCAGTCGTCTGTGGACTTGGTCAGCCATAGTCCTCCTGTACTTGCCTGTACCTCTGAGAAGTATATGCCGAACAGGAGGGGTCCTAGGACTGATCCCTGGGGAATGCCACTTGTAACCGGTTTAATGTCAAACCTAACTTCCGCAACTCTCACCATGTGGGTTCTGTCCGTGAGCCAGTTGGCAACCCATCTTGTGACATAGGGGTGTATGTTCAGGCTGGTGAGCTTGTCTATAATACCAGAATGGGGAATGGTGTTGAAGGCCTTAGCGAGGTCTAGGTAGGCTGTGTGTACCACCTTTCCCTCATCTATAGCCTTGGTAACATGTGTGTGTGTGTGTGTGTGTGTGTGTGTGTGTGTGTGTGTGTGTGTGTGTGTGTGTGTGTGTGTGCACGTGTGTGTGTGTAATACCCACTGTGTATACTGATTTACAAATGGATCATCCTAGATCATTGTAAATTTCTGCAAAGATTCTGAAAAAGAAACCATTTCAAGAATGATAACATCCAGTGTATCAACAACATATGATCTTTGCATGCCACAACAGTCCTTGTTATATTACTCTAGATCATGCAATTTTTGCTTCACAGACAACTTTGGTATTCCCTTTAAAATTAAATAAAAATATTATCTACACTGGGAAGAAAAACAGAAATTCACTAGACACATGTTTAACTCTCTTAAGTGAGAATACTAATGTGTATCTGGGTCTTATTATATGCAAAATCTAAAGCTGTTGTACCTAAAGGTATTCCCCTCACTCAGCGGTACAGCATTCTTGGAGTTAGAATATAGTATTACATGTGTCTGGGGCACACCTAACTCCAGAGGATGTACGGGTGATGCTCTCCCTGTAAAAACACCTTTATGGTGTTGCACTGATTTTTGACTTTCATTATAATGCTTGAAGAGCACAGTTTAGTACTCATACTTAAAAGGCTGATGTTCATCATGTTACCCTGCTGCAGTCATCACACTTGGGTTATCCTGTCGTCAGGCGGTCCCGCAGTCGGCCTAAATTCCAAAGTCTTGGTCCGGCGTCGGTTGCTGTCGCTTCTTCCCTGACGTCAGTGCGCCAGGGGTATATATGATGCATCTGACGCCATTTTCTTCAGTCTTTCTTGCCGCGCGGTGCCCAAAGCAGAAGCAGTTCACAAGTACCGGTCGGCCGACTCCTGAGATTTTCGAAGTCAAATTTCAGATCCGAAGTCTTCTATAAAGCTAAGTACCCCATTGGGGAAACTTTTCTTGCCTCAGACCGATGTCAGAAAAAGTTAACAATTGTATTTCTTGTGGGAAGCAAATACCTCATAAGAATTTTCATTCTTATTGTATACCTTGCCTAGGCCCAGACCACAACGTCATTGGTTGTCGCTTTTGTGCTAGGTTCAATAAGCGTACTATAAAATGGCACTTTGATTTTGCACAACACTACTTTGGTAGAAAATTTAACTATACCATGCAGTTGGAGCAACCGACTACCGGCGTGCACAAAAAATGCAAGGATAAGGACAGGCAGCCTAGACCCAAGCCAGACTCCGAGACCTCGGCTGGGCCGGTCTCCGGTTCACTGGTTTTCAGTGAGGCGCCTACGCAGCCCCTGGCTACCGCAGAATTGGAACCTGAGACCACTTTGGATCCTTTGGCGGAGAGTGCTAGGCCGACGCAGCCATTTTCTTTAGGCCCTACCGACGACATTGCAGAAAGAGAAGCCAGTGCTGCAGAAACACCTTTGGTTTCTGAAGGTGTCTTCAGACCGACGACGCTCACCATAAAAACGTATCCTAAGCTTAAGACTCCTCTTAAACCTAAAAAGACTGCACTTCAGTCTCCAGTTCAAGACCACATGCCTAAGAAACAGATGCTTAAAATGGCTGAAGATTTGATCTCTTTAATCAGGGGCAACCCCCCCCCCCAACAAAAGGCCTAGACAAGAGGAAGATTATGCCTCCTCTGATTGAGTGCCTATTTCCTCAGGCTCCTCTGAGGAACAAGATTACTCCTTTACCCCTTATGAAGATTCTGATGCTGAGGATTCCATTCCCTCAGCTTCTCCCCCTGAAGACTACTCCTTTGGGGAAACTTTACACACTATGAGGGAACATTTTCACTGGGAAGGTCAGGATTACTCTGACTTAAAGAAAAGGCTCAGAGATTCTTTTACTCTCCCAGCACAGACCACTTGCTATCCCCCCAGTTTTAGACATTGTGGATAATGTTTACTTAGAATCTAGTTTAAATCCAGATTCTCTGCCTCCTGCTCCAGCCAAACCAGACAGATATTATAGAGTGCCTGACTCCCACAAATTCCTTTATAAAAGCCCTGTTGCTGACCCAGGGTCCCAAAGGGGCTAAGGCTTCTATGGCAAAAAATCCTGTACCCTCTGAAAGGGACTCCAGAGCACTAGACAGGTGGGGGGAAAAAGGTTTACACCTCAGCCACTCTAGCTATGAGAGCACTAAATTGTCAATTTCACATGCTAAAATACCAGCAATTTCTACTGTTTCAAATAAGACAAAATATGACCACACTCCCTCAACAGTCTGAATTGAAAGAAATTCAGGATCTGTTGCATGCAGCTGAATAGGTGGGCGAACATACTTTACAATGTGGATTTGATTCCTTGGAAGCTTCCTGTAGAGCAGCTGTTACTGGGTCTGTTATACGTAGGCATGCTTGGTTAAAGGAACAAACTCTGCCTGATCATGTTAAAGCAAAGCTTCTAGATGCTCCCTTATAGCAGGATGTCTTATTTGGAGTTAAAGCAGAAGAAGTCTTAAAGAAAATGGAGGATAAGGCAAAATCTATGCAGACGGTCAAAGATTTCTTACAGGTTCAGCCCCCTCGCTTCAGCAGAAATTGGCCAACAAAAAATTGGTCCTTTACAGCTACTGACAGACCACAGAGGGGTAAATACAGATGCCCAAGAGGCAGAGGACAACCACAAACCCACTACAAACCTCGACAATGGGGCACTGCAACACAGAAGGGAGGAGAAGACAGGCCCCAAACTACTAGAAGGCAAACACAATGACTTAAACCTCATATGGCCAAGCAAAACTCTCTTGGCAGCTCCCTTGGGAGGAAAATTAGCACTTTTTTCAGACAACTGGCACATCATCACAAAGGACAAATGGGTCCTAGACATAATTTCACAAGGATACAGATTCCATTTCCACACCTTGCCAACGAAAGGAGGAATGCCAAACCTGCCACAAAATCAATGGGCAGAGGCAAATTACAGCTCTCATGGACATGAGAGCCATTCAACTGGTACCTACATGGGAGCAAGGCCAAGGATTTTACTCAAGACTCTTTCTAGTCCCCAGAAAGGACAATGCCTGGAGACCAATTCTGGACCTTTCAATTCTAAACACCTTCTTACAAGTACCCAAATTCAAGATGCTAACACTACAGCAGCTTCTTCCCATGTTGGGCAAGAAAGCATGGCTAGTAACGTTGGACCTCAAGGAGGCATACCTGCATGTCCCTATCAGACAAAATTGCAGAAGATACCTCCATTTCATTGCAGGTTCAACCCATTACCAATTCTCTGCACTGCCCTTTGGCTTATCTACTGCGCCCAGGGTTTTCACAAAATGCCTGGCACCAGTAATTGCATACTGCAGACAAAGAGGAATTCAAATATACCCATATCTGGACGACTGCCTCATCCAAGCAGAAAGCAAGGACATCCTCATACAACATCTGGATTTTGTAAAACATCTTCTAAGTTGCCTAGGGTACGTAGTAAATGAAAAGAAATCAAAACTAGTACCCTCACAAAATATGACATTCCTGGGTGCCAGCTTGAATACAACGGCCCAGAAGGCTTTTCTGATGCCAGACAAACAACTACAACTGACTCAATATTTCAAAACAATGGCAAGAAAGACCCAACTCCCTGCAAGAAAAATTCTGCAGGCCTTGGGCTTCATGACATCTTGCATACTACGAATACCATTTGCAAAGCTGTGTATGAGGAAATTACAGTGGTACCTAAAAAGCGTATGGTCTCAACACAGCCACAGCTTGGACACAATGATATTTCTCATTCCCTGCCTTCAACAAGAGTTTCTATGGTGGTCACAGGCATGTCACCTCAACAAGGGTCAGCCTTTCACCTTGCCCCCAGCCAGGCAAACTATGACAACAGATGCATCGGACTATGCCTGGGGGGCACACATGGCAGGACAGTGTGTTCAAGGCATATGGACTGCAGATCAAAGGAATCTGCACATCAATCAAAAAGAAATGCTAGCTGTACAGAATGCCCTGACAGCCTTCAAGAACCTCTTGCATCCAGGACAGCTTACAATAAGGATGGACAACACCACAGTAATGTGGTACATAAACAAACAAGGGGGTACACACTCCTACCCTCTATGCAGGCAAGCAATGACCTTGTGGAACACAGCACTGGCTTACCAAGTTCAGCTACAAGCTCAATTCCTGCCAGGAAAAAAGAACACATTGGCAGATGACCTCAGCAGAAACATCAAGGATCCCCACAAGTGGAAACTGGATCCACAAGTATTTGCAATGATAACTCAAAAATGGGGCCACCCAGACATAGATCTGTTTGCCAGCCCCCAAAACTATCAGCTAACAAAATTTTGTACAAGGACACTTCACCATCAAGCTTGGAAAGTGGACGCACTCTCATTCAGTTGGAAAAACCTGACAGTATATGCCTTCCCTCCATTGCCCCTTCTCTCAAATGTGCTTCTGAAAGTCAGGAAGGAGAGACCCAAAATGATACTCATAGCCCCAGACTGGCCACGCCAGCACTGGTACCCACTACTAAGGAATATGGCCCAGGGCCCACCTTGGATTTTACCACAAATTGCTCATTTGCTCACACAGCAAGACAATCAGATTCTACACAGCCAGCTCAAAACCTTAAATTTGGCTGCATGGCAAATCACCTAAGCAACCAGCCAGCTCCTCTTCCTCAAGCAGTTATGGATGTTATTCTGGACGCTAGGAGGCCCAGCACCAGGAAGGCCTACTCAGACAAATGGAAAAGGTTTTGCGCCTGGAACCAAGCTAAAGGCCAAAATACCCTTCAGCCTCACATACCTCAGATTCTACAGTATTTAACTGAGATGTTGCACAAAGGACTTTCTTTTTCATCTATTAAAATCCATGCCTCAGCTATTTCAGCCCACTACAACACGGATCCTCCCTTATTTTCACATCCGCTTCTAAGGCAGTTTCTCAGAGGTGCCAAAAACATTAGGCCCCCCAGGAGAGCACCTACACCAACCTGGGACCTCAACTTTGTTCTGGAAAAACTTACGCTACCTCCTTTTGAACCAGCTTTCGCTGCTGATCTAAAGTTTATATCATGGAAGACTGCCCTGCTGCTAGCAATAACTTCAGCCAGAAGAGTCTCAGAGCTTCAGGCACTAATGGCAGTGGAGCCTTTGCTCATTTTCCATCAAGACAGAGTTTCTCTACGAACTAATCCCTCCTTCATGCCTAAGGTGGTATCCAGTGTGGCTCTAAATCAAACCATCCACTTACCCACCTTCTTTCCAAATCCACAAAACAAAGGAGAAAGACTCTTGCACTCCTTGGACATTCACAGGCAACTACGTTACTACTTGGATAAAACTAAGGTTTTCAGAAAATCTGACCAGCTCTTTGTATCCTATGCTGCAGCTTCACAAGGGAAGGCTATATCAAAACAGACCATTTCCAAATGGATAGGACATTGCATTCGTTTTTGCTATACCCATCATGGAAAACCAGTTCCTGCTACCATAAGGCCCCACCCTACCAGGGCAGCAGCTACATCTACAGCCTTCCTCAGGGGGTGCCAACCAAGGATATTTTGGAAGCTGCAACTTGGAGTTCAGTACACACCTTCACCAAACACTACCACTTACCACTTTACTCTAAGACTAGAGCTGGCTTCGCCACTGCAGTTCTGCAGGGCCTTCTAGCCTCCTCTAACCCTCTGTGACTCCTCCTCCCATCCTTAGCTTTGGGATTCTACCCAAGTGTGATGACTGCAGCAGGGTAACACGATGAACATAGTACAGTTTTGTACCTACCATAAATGTAAATGTTCGAGTGTACACCCTGCTGCAGTCCAGGTTACCCTCCCTCCATCCCCTCTGACCTAACTAACTAAATCTTTACAATACCTTTGTGATGTATTTGCTGATAGCTGGAGGGATGTTGTGTTTGTGCTAAATTTTTTAGATTGGTACTAATTACTGACCACTTTTCTGGGGGCACCTGACATCTGGGGCAAGAAAAACTGAAGAAAATGGCGTCGGATGCATTATATATATCCCTGGCGCACTGACGTCAGGGAAGAAGCGACAGCAACCAACGCCGGACCAAGACTTTGGAATTCAGGCGGACTGCGGGACCGCCTGACGACAGGATAACCCAAGTGTGATGACTGCAGCAGGGTGTACACTTGAACATCTACATTTATGGTAGGTACAAAACTGTACTTTCTCTGAAAAAGCCTGATGTAAACATCCAGGTATTGTTGATTAATAATTACCTATGTCTCCTGAGGAGTCAGGTGTAGTTTTTTTATGTTTTAATGTGTGCATATGTTGTTTATCTACTTGTATTAAGCTTTATTTTATAAATATATTGCTGTTATAAGTTTAGCCTAATGCCATCTGTATAAACTGAAAAAATTGTTTTATTATTTGTAATGTTTCATGACTTATTCTAGCTATTTTATTTGCACTTAGGTTATGACTAAAAATGGCTCTGGGGATCCCATACACTTACTTATAAAATAAATACTCTTATACAGACTGCATATCTCTGTGATCACCTAATATAAATAGTGGAGTAGCTCAGCATATCATACTGCTATAAGAAAGCTCTGTATAAAATATGAAAGCAGAAACCAGTATAAAATCTTTAATAAACTAGAAATATTGATCTGGCACCTTGGCTATAGTCTTCTTCATTAAAAGGTCTAACTCGGGTTAAAAGAAAAGGACTTTTTCTACTGAATTATGCTTTGTTGTCTTCTGTTTGTCTTTCTGCCTGCTGTGTAAGTTGTGTTATAAGAAGGATAGCTGCGGCTGCAAGCTGAAATGAGACAAAAAAAAACAGCTGCAAGGGCTGTGACAGTTTGCCAACCCCACAACTTAGAGTTCCTTTTATATTCACTGCATTGTCAGAAATAAAACAAACATTTCACAGGAAAGAAATAAGAACAGGAACAGATTTATTAATAACCATCATGAATGATTTTTATCTTTGCAGTTATGAGACTTCTTCAGAATGGTTGAGTTAAAAACTACAAAATCTTAAATGGTATAAATGTAAGAACAAGTGCTGGAAGATGCTAGTGATGTAAATCCAGTTATAAGTACAATTAAGTTAAAACACAGGTATGTACTAGGCTAGCTGTCCTTGTGGACCATTTTATGACTAGCTAGTTTTCATTAATGAGAGTGGTAGAGGATTTCAGGAATGTTTACGATAAGTGACTACATGCAGCTCTCCCTTTAGGCCTGAATTCCAAGACTTGTTGAATACAGCCAGGAAGACACTTAAATGTTAGGGTCTGCTGCTGCTATCATAAATCTGCATGTGCAACAGGCTTTAATACAAGGTGCTGCTGCCAGACCTCAGACTAGAAGGTGTAGTGCTTATATCATGTTTGATCTACCATGGACTCCAAGACAAAGAAATAATAGACTGTAATGGGGTAGACAGGAATACCTTAAAACAAATAATCAATATCTGCCGCCCTCACCTGAGCCCCTGCTGGAATAATACACAATCTATACCAGTATAACCAAGGTATATGTAGCATCGCATACACTAGCTATAGGGACTTTTCAGAGACCCACAGGTGACACAGTGGTGGTAACACAGGCTTCAACCTCAGGAATACTATACTAGTTATTCAATGCAATGCTGCAAGATGTGGGGGAGTCATATCTGGTCTCTGTATACCCCAGAAGAGAGATCTACCAGTATGCAAAATGTTTATGCCATAGCACAATTTTTTGAGGTAGTGGGGGTCATGGATTGCACACATATTGAAATAAAAGCTCCACCTGGTGAACAGGGAAGGAAGTATATAAAAAGAAAAGATTATCAGTCTAAGGACTGTCAGGTGGTCTGTAATGCACAGATTATCATCTACATTGTGTGTGCAGGTAACCCTAGCAGTTTCCATGATTCCCACATATTGCACACTTATGACCCGTGCCTAAGGTTTTTCAGGGGTGACTTTCCACAAAGACATCTAGTGGGGGATGTAGGATATGCACTGGAACCTTGACTCATAACTTCCAAGAACCCTCCCTCCCCACAACCTCAGTGAGCTAGGTTACAATAATGCACATGTTCAGACTAGAAATATCATGAAGCATGTTTTTGGCCTGTTGATGTCACATTTGCAATGTCTAGATACACCTGCCAGTGCCTTGCAGTAAGACCCAGCCACCTCTGCCAAAATACTGACAGTCCATGCCACATACTGTCCATGCCATATTACGTAATATTATTATCAGGAGACAGCTACAGCAGGGAGACCTCGGATAAGGACTGCAGTTAGCAGCACCACAAGCAGGACCAGCAGATAAAGAGATGAAGAGTAAGATGAATAACCAGTGACTGGAGATGGTCATGGCAGATGGAGGCACGCACAATGTGCCATGACCCTGGCTAAGAGGCAGCAAATAGCTCACACTCTCACCCTCATGACATAAGTGAACAACAGAAAAATCAGCCAAAAACATACTAACAGTGACAGTGATGCAGCCAAAATTATCAACCTTTACATAGTGATGTAGTTTCTGTGTACTGTTAGCATTAAAATAAGTAACCCCGGACTATAAAACGCTATTTGAAATATTAACCGAGGTAAGTGATGAATCCGTAATGAGGAGACAAATACTTACCTTTAAAGTATATGCTGCACTTCACTAAAATAAAAGATTGGCCAACAATATAGGAATGTCACCAGGAACTTATATGAATGTAAATGCAATGCTGACAAAACAAAACAACTAGAAAGCAATTAAAAGGTATATAATAGCTTTTCCCTGCATATGTGTACAATCAAAACATCAAACCAAAGCAGGCCCATGTCAAACAATCCCAGAGGGTGTAGGCTGATATCATCTATTAGGTAGATGATCAAGCATAAGCATATATTCATTAGAACTAGAAAAGAAAACATAAGTAGTCAAGACAAAAATGAGGATATGCAGTCCAGAAGAGGAAAGAAAAATGTTATTGCCCAAAAAAATATGTGTAGTCTACTCACTACTGTGCATCAGACATGGAAGTTGCCCAAGATAGACACCACAACAGGGACCACTGCAATCTCAGCATCATCTATACAAGGTGCTGAACAAGCATTAAATCATAATTAATAGGACTGCACTACTACGACTACAATTACTGGAGAGCAACAAATAAAGATAGAGTTGAACTTAAGCATAAAAAAAACAAAAAACAAAAATGCAATTCAGTACATAATGAAAAAGTTATAAACTCCAAATACCAAAATAAGGTGACAGGAGAAATTAAATATGAGTCAAATTTGCAAGCAAAAACCCCAGTCACTCACAGCTGCAGGCAATAAAAGTATTCTGTTTTTAAACACAAATCCAGTGTAGAGTCAAATCCAGTAAAAACTCACTGCTGCAGGCAATAAAAGTCTCCAGATTTTAAAGTCTGATGAAGCAGTCAGGTGTGCTATGAAAGTGCTCACTTTTTATTAAATCTTTGATATTAATTCGCTTTTGGATCAGTAATTAATCCATGCTGAAAACAGACATCTGAGTAAGCAAGCATTAGCTATAAACTATGTGCAACAGACATAGGCCATCCAAGTCACAAAGAAGTGTACAAAGGGTAGGGCACAATCATCCTCACTCATACAGCATGTGTGTGCATGTGTGTGTGTATGTGTGTGTTTATGTGTGTGTGTGTGTGTGTGTGTGTGTGTGTGTGTGTGTGTGTGTGTGTGTGTGTGTGTGTGTGTGTGTGTGTGTGTGTGTGTGTGTGTGTGTGTGTGTGTGTGTGTGTGTGTGTGTCTGCAGGAACACAGCCAGAGAATTTGTGTTAGCACTGTGCCCTGGCATCCTGGACAGGTGTGAACCGTGTATTGTAGAAAATTCAGTTCATTGCTGTCACTCCTGGCCATGTGAACTACCTTTGGCAGGAGTTGCACTGCTAAATCTGTGACCCTAGCTAGAAGTTGGAGTGCTACCTCATCATGAAAAATGTCTGCTGGATGAGCTCTCACATCTAAGTCCACAGCTATGACCATATGGTCTTGCACATCTGGGTGTGGACACCTCAGTCACCAACAGAGCAGTGGA